>NC_051064.1:138938603-139238603 GCF_004664715.2 Peromyscus leucopus
ACCCCAGGCTTGCCTAGAACTTGAGGTCCTCCCCGCTCAGCCTTCTGAGTGCTGGGCTTGCAGGTGTAGGCCACCCTCCACTTTTAAAAGGGTTAATTATTATGCATGTATGTGTGTTTTAGCTAGGTGTGCATGTGTGTGTAAAGGTAACTGAGACAGCCAGAAGAGGTATCAGATCACCTGGAGTAGGAGTTAATAGGTAGTTGGAAGCCACCTGACTGCCAGAGACAGAACTTGGGTCCCCTGGAAGAGCAAGAAACAAGTGCTTTTAACTGCTGAGTTCTCTCTCCTGCCCCTTTGAGTTTTTAGTTTTTTTTTTTTTTTTTTTTTCCCCCCCCCCCGAGACGGGGTTTCTCTGTGTAGCTTTGCGCCTTTCCTGGGACTCACTTGGTAGCCCAGGCTGGCCTCGAACTCACAGAGATCCACCTGGCTCTGCCTCCCGAGTGCTGGGATTAAAGGTGTGCGCCACCACCGCCCGGCCTGAGTTTTTAGTTTTTATCTACATTCTGAATTTAAGGCTTCTGTCAAATACAATCTCCCATTCAGCCTTTTCACATGTTAATGTTGTGTGTGCACTCAGGAAGCAGAGGCAGAGGCAGGTAAATGTCATGAGTTCAAGGCCAGGCTGGTCTACATTGGGAGTTCCAAATCAGTCAGGGCTGCATAGTAGGTGTTCTCTCAGAGAAGGAAGAGAGGTATTTGAATAACCGTGTGAGTTTAATAAAACATGGGCTTTATGGATTGTAGTCAGTGTGTAGTCATTCCACACACACACACAAAAGCTCTTCTCTTGAAATCTAAATAATAGAGCAGTAAGGTTATATCTACTTTTTAGTACGTCACTAATAAATATACAGAAGATGGGCTGGAGAAATGGCTTAGAGGTTAAGAGCACCGACTGCTCTTCCAGAGGTCCTGAGTTCAATTTCCAGCAACCACATGGTGGCTCACAACCATCTGTAATAAGGTCTGGTGCCCTCTTCTGGTCATACATGCTGTATACATAATAAATAAAAAAAATCTTTAAAAAAAGAAATATACAGGGGAAGTGGATCTTCATTAACCTGCAGAATTTTAATGCCATCAAGTATCTAATGATTAAAATTTTTGAATTCTTGAGGCTTAATTGAGGCAGCTGATACTCTCAATATTACATTGTCGCTCTTTCAGAAATAGAATTTGGAAGCAGTTCAACTTCCTGAGGTAACTTGTTTCTAAAGCTGACAGGAACGTGTGCCCTTAGCCTAGACCCTTCTCATGTGGTAGGTGGCTGAGTGTGCTGAGATCTTAGGCAACAGTAAAAACTGGGTGTTGGTGTGGAGAGTCAGTGATTTCATTCTTGATTAAAAAAAAAATTACAGAGGGGGTTCTGGAAAGGTGGCTCAGTGGTTAAGAGGGTCCTTAAGTTGCGTGACTCACAACTGCCTATAATTCCAGCTCCAGTGGATCCGATACCCTCTTCTGTCTTCTGAACACTCCTACATACATGACTTGTTTGTACACACATCCAAGTAATAAGAAAAGGAAGATAATATTTTTTAAGAATCATAAAGGTCGGGACATCTAAGTGTACCTTAGCTCAGCATTTAGAAAATTTAAAATATGTTTGAGTGAATTTAACAACAACAAATAAAGTGTTTGAGGCCAGATGTGGTGGCACACACCTTTAATCCCAGCACTCAGGAGGCAGAGGCAGGCAGAGCTCTGAGTTTGAGGCCAGCCTGGTCTACAGAGCAAGTTCAAGGACAGCCAAGGACTGTTACACAGAGAAATCCTGTCTTGAAAAACAAAACAAAAAAAAGTGAAGAGTAAACTTTGAAGTGTGTTTAAAGAGTCTTTCCATGAGCTGTTTTTTTTTTTTTTTTTCTTTTTTAAAATTTATTATTTTATATGTCTGGGTTATTTTGTCTGCACGTATATCTGTGTACCATGTTTGTGCCTGGTGTTCTTGGGGCAGAAGAGGGCATCAGATCCCCTGGAACTGGAGTTAGGATGGTTGTGAGCCATCATGTGGGTGCTGCGACTTGAACCCAGGTCTTCTGCAAGAACAGCAGTGCTCTTAGCCACTGAGCATCTCTCCTCTCCAGCTGTCCCTTTTTTAGGTTGAAAGGGAACTTGGGGGTTTTTGGAGTCAGCTTTCTGCCCCCGTCCTCCCTCTGCTTAAGAAGCTTAGTGAGGAAAGGGTTACTTGCCTAAGCATTTATTTTATGTAAAATCTGAGTGGTTTGAAAGCTTTTGTAACATTGACACATACCTCAGTGGGTACCCCTCCTTGTCTGTTCTCCTGATAAATGGTTATTCCACCTAGTTTCTGTTTTAGAACTTAGGAAATTGGAAGGCTTCATGCTATTTCTAGGTGTATTACTGAAATGCTTTGTGAGGTAGCCCTTTGTCCAATAATTTGTATTTAATCATTTATTTAGTTTTTTTTTAAGTTGTAAAGGTCTGTGACATTAACATGTGAACTGAAATAGCAAATTCTTGCCAACTCCCCTCATTTAAAAAGAACTATTGAACTGATTTTGCTTATTTACTTTTGGGATATGTGTTTCTGATGTGTGTTCATGTGTGTTTGTGTGAGTGTTGGTGTGCATGTCCATGATCCACTTGAGGAGTCTGGAAGACAGCCTTGGGTTTTGCCTTCCAGCTTGTTTGAGACAGGAACTCTGTTTGTGGCTGTGAATGTCAGGCTGGCGGGGCCATGGATGTCCTGGGATTCTCCTGTCTCCGCCCTTTCCCCGTAGGAGCCCTGGGCCTTTGAGTGGGTTCTGAGGACATGAACTCAGGTTCTCATACTTGCTTGACAGATGCTCTACCTGCTGAGCTCCCCGTCTAGCCGGAAACTAACTTCTAACTTACAGAAGGGTTGCTGGAGGAGTCGAAGGGCCCCTTGGCCTTGTCTTATCCTGTACCCACTTTGTTAATCTTAGCTTGTTTTATAACCTTAGCTGATCAGTAAGAGCAAGATGAGCGGGGCAGTGGTGGCGCATGGCTTTAATCCCAACGCTCAGGAGGCAGAGGCAGGCGGATCTCTGAGTTCAAGATCTCTGTAGACCAGCTTGGTCTACAGAGTAAGATCCAGGACAGCCAGCACTACAGAGAAACCCTGTGTGTTCTCTGGAAGAAAAAAAAAAAGGAGAGAGAGACAGACAGATAGACAGACATACATATGCTCACAGTTCACCAAGATAAGCTCCAGACCTCACTTGTCTTTTACTAGATTTTCTATTAATGTTCTTTTCTGTTCCAGAATCCTGCCTCTTTTTGTTGTCTCCTGGTGTCTTCCTCCTCCTCTACTCTGGTGCTGGGATCAAACCCAGTGCCTTATACTTGTTTGCCACTGAGCTATCTCCAGCCTGTTTAAAAAAAAAAAAATCTTTCTTCCATTTTAATAGCATGTTAGTTATAATAACGGATTTCATTATGCCTGTTCGTACATGTACATAATGTATTTTGGTCATAATCACCTTCCTCCCAGCTCCTTTTTGTCCCTTCCTACTCCTTTGAATCTGTTCCTCTCTTTTATGTCTTTATTTACATGTATTTACAGTGTGTGTACATGTATGTGGGTGCATGAGTGCTGTAGTGCACATGTGGAGGTAAGAGGACAGGATACAGAAGCTGGTTCTCTCCATCCACAGTGAGGGCTCAGGGATTAAACTCTGGCTCTCAGTCTTGGTGGCAGGTGCCCTTACCTGCTGAGCTTCTAGGTTCTCATGTCTAATTTTTAGTGACCTGATGAGTTTCATTATAATTGTTTAACGATTCATTTTAAAATTGTGTGTGTGTGTGTACTCATATATAGGCAGGTGCTAGAATAGGGAGCAAGGAGTTACAGTTGGTTATGAGCTGGCAAGACATCTGGCTGCCTGTCACCATGCTGGGAAGCGAACTCTGGTCCTCTGGAAGACCATCACGTGCTTTTTGGTTTTTCGAGACAGCGTCTCTCTGTGTAGCTCTGACTGTTCAAGAACTCGCTCTGTAGACCAAGCTGGCCTTCCTTGAACTCACAGAGATCGAGTGCTGAGATTAAAGGCATGTTCCACTATCACCTGGCCATCAAGTGCTCGTAAGCTGAGCCATGCCGGCTGGTTCTTGTTAAAGTTTACAGGAGCCTTAGTGGGTTGGTGGGAGTTTGTATATAGGAACATCCCGCACCTTACTGTGTGTGTGTCCGCCCGCTTGCGCGTGCGTGTACATGTAGAGGTCAGAGGTCACCATTGTGTGTCTTCCTCTGTCACTTACCAGCTTACCTTTGAGACAGGTCCTATCACTGTACTTGCACTCACCGATTAGCTAGACTGACAGGTCAGTAAACTTGGGGTGGGGGTGGGGTCGCAGATGTGCATCATTAGGCTTGGGTTTTTCTTGTGTCTTGGTCTGAGCTTGGTCCTCATCTTTGTAGTGCAGGTGCTTTACTGAGTAGGACATCTCACCAACACTGTAGTATGCTTTTGGAGTTCATCGGATTGGTTAATTTCCCTCCTAGGTGTTTTTACCCATAATGTTTAAAGCAGAGAATTGTGCTTTGGGAAAAACTACTCAGATCACTCTTTTGACTCCTGACTTGAAATATAAAAATAATATTGAAGGGCTAGGACTGTAGCTTATGTACTAGAATGCTTGCCTAGAATGACAAAGCCCTAAGTTTGAACCTACCACCATGTAAAATGGTTGGGGCAGTGTACTCCTAGGGAAAATAGAAAGGAGGATCAGGAGTTCATGGTCATCCTTGGCTATAAAAGAAGTTAGAGACCATGCTGGATTAAAATCTTCCTTCAAAGCCTGGTGGTGGTGGTGGTGGTGGTGGTGGTGGTGGTGGTGGTGGCGGCGGCGGCGGCGGCACACACCTTTAATCCCAGCACTTAGGAGACAGAGTTGAGCGTATCTATATGAGTTACAGGCCAGCCTGGTTTACAAAGTGAGTTCAAGGATGGCCAAGTCTATACAGAGAAACTCTGTTTACAAAAACTTAAAAAAAAAAAAAAAAAAAGTAATCTTCCTTCAAGTATGGAATGGTTTATATTTTATTTTCTTCCTCTAAATTTTTAAGGAAATGGATGTTTGGATTTTTAGAAATCCTTTGGTTCTAATTGCATGTATCTCTTAATTGCATGTATCTCTTATGTCCTCTCTGTACAAGGCTGTTGCCTAGCGTGTGGGGAACTTGGTTCATACATGCCGAGAGAGCACCGTGCTCTGAGCTGCATCTCCAGCCTGAAAGCTGAATTTTGGTTTGTTTTTATTTTGAGGTGAGGTTTTACTCTGTAGCGCAGATTGACTTGGAGTGCAGTATTTAGCAGGCTGGCCTCATATAGTACAGCTGTTTGCTCAGCTTCCCAAGTGCATTTTCACAGTGGGAAGTCATTTGAAAAACAGACTCTTTCCCCAAGGGAATTCAATTGTTCATTGATTGCGCATGGTAATGGAAAAATATGTAATTTGTGTGTCATCCTTGTGCAGGGGCCATGCTACCCTGCATCGGTCCAGTTTTAGTATGTGTGTTGCTGAAGTGAGCACTTGAGAGATCTCATTGTACAGACTAGGCTGGCCTTGAACTTGCTAAGGTAGCCCTGTCTGGTCTTGGACAGGTTTGTAGCTCTGACTGTCCTTGTGCACTGACCCTACAGTCTCTTGGGTGCTGGGATTATAGGCTCAGCACTGTCTGGCTGCCTTCAGAATCCTTTCCCCAGGAATACATTCCTTCTGTAAAAGGATGTGTTGGCCTCAGCTTCCGGAGGCCTGGGGCTGGTGGCAGGAGCACACACTGGAAGCTCCTGTGCGTCTGGAGAGCTGTAGCCTGAGTCTTACACTGAGGGCTGGGTTCAGGTGTCACCTGAAGTGGCCCTTCTTCAGTGAAGTCATTTTTATTCAGACTGCTTAAAAGTGCTAGAGAGAGAGAGAGAGAGAGAGAGAGAGAGAGAGAGAGAGAGAGAGAGACAGAGAGAGACAGAGAGAGACAGAGAAGGGGAGAGGAGAGAGGGGAGGAGAGAACGTGAGCGCGGGCGAGAGCGCGCGGAAGCAGCAAAGCAGCTTTTTCATAACTGTACATAGCTCCTTTGAAAAGCTTTCTTTTACGTGTGTGTGTGTGTGTGTGTGTGTGTGTGTGTGTGTGTGTGTGTGTGGTGGCACATGTGCTTGTGTGTCAACCTGCATACGGCAGTGAGAGGTAGACATTGGCTAACGCTCGTTAATCCATCCTTACGTTTACTTCAGGCGTTGTCTGGTGTGCCTGGCTTGGAGGGCAGTTGTTTGGGTACTAGGGATTAGAGCAAAGGAAGCAAAAGTCCATTACATGTGTGCTTACTGTTGAGGGGTAGAGAAGAAATCCCTGTCTCCTCTGTATCAAGCAGACAGTTGAGAGAGCTGACGTGTTCTCCCAGGGGAGTTGGCAGAGCTGAGCCTTGCCAGTCATTGAGAGCTAGAGGACAGGAAGTAGGATTTTTGTTATCAAAAGGCCATCCCCAGGTGAGTGAAGTGTCACGAGCCTTTGGAGTCATGCTCATCAGTTAGAAAATGGTCCATGGTGAATTTGCTGTGGTCAGAAGACCGACTGGTGGAAAGCATTGAAAGTTTCACGTGTGGGCGGTTTAGGAGGCCCTTGGGCTGTCTAGTTGTGGAATCTGCTTTTCTCCCATGTTTGTTGAGGTTTTTATTTTATGTGTGTGAGTGTTTTGTCTCCATGTATGTACCTCATGCATGCCTAATAATGCCTGCAGAGGTTGGAAGAGGGCATAGGACCCCTTGGACCTTGGAGTTAAGGATGGGTTGTGAACTGTGTGGGTGCTGGGAATAGAACCTGGGTCCTCGGTAAGAACAGCCGGGGCTCTTCTGAGCTATCTCGCCTGCCTCCTACTCCTAGCTTTGGAGACGAGAATGATGCTGTCATTGAATGAATAAAGGAAAGTAGAGAATTTGTGTTCATCCTTTGAGAGAAGACATCTATTCAGTTTAGGATATCTTGGGCTTGAAGTGAGCGTAACATTCAGTTCATCTAGGAAGTGGAGATACCTGAAGGGGTTTGCAGTGAGAAGGAACGGTGTGAGCAGGAAGGGTTGGAAAACAAGCCTATGATGATGTCAGCACAGTGGAAAGGTGAATGTTTTGAGGAGTCTGCGCTGTGGCTGGTGATGTGATGAGGAAGCTGTAGCCAGTCGGGACAGCTGTGAAAGCTTTCCCCTTATGGAGTCTGAGAGTGATGGGACTTTACAGGAAGCTTAACACTGCATTAAAGACGGGGCTGACTGGAGAAGAAGTCTGTTCTTGTTTCAAGTGCCTTGGTTGTGCCTTGTCCGAAGCCAGTTGCTTCAATAGTTTTATCTAACTATGTCTTTATTTTCTGCAATCGCATTTCATACTTAAAACTTTAAAAATAAATTACTTAATCCCAGGTAATAGTTACTATAAATAACTTTATTAACTATTATTATTAACTTTATAGTTATTCATTCATTCATTCATTCATTCATTCATTTATTCATTCATTCATTCATTCATTCATTCATTCATTCATTCATTCAGAGACAGGGTCTCTTTATATAGCACTATCTAGCCTGTAACTATCTATGTAGACCAGGGTGGCCTGGAACTCAGATTTGCATGCCTTTGCCTCTCTCCCGAGGGCTATGATTTAAGGTGTGTACCACCATGCCTGGCTGAAATCATTAATTTAAATTCACTATATATACTTTTTTTGTTATTTGTTTTTGACAGGGTCTTATATATCACATGCTGACCTACAACTCACTCTGTAGCCAAGTTTGGTTTTGAACTGATCATCCTTCCTCAGCCTCCTCCTCAGTGCTGAAATTATAAGCTTGAGCCACCATTCTGGGCTGAATCCATCCCTCCTTCCTTCCCTCCCTGTCCTCCCTTCACATGTGAGTGTACAGTGTGCTTACTTAAGAGGATGCTTGTAGAGGTCAGAGGCTGAGGCTGGAGCTCACTGTTTTGGTTAGCCTAGCTGGCCAGCAACCCCTTGGGATCCATCTCTTTCTGGCCATTAGTACAGGCCTACACTACCACACCCAGCCTTTATGTGACTGTTGGAGATCTGAACTCAGGACCTTGTACTTGCACAGTGACTTTACATTGGCCTTTCTCCCTAGCCCCAAATCCACATCGAATGTTGTTATTAATTCCTGGTTTTGTGTGTGTGTGTGTGTGTGCACGCGCGCGTGCGCGCGCATGCTTATGGGCCACGGCACACTTGGTTCTGAACACTCAGGCTTCCAGGCTTGTGTGGTGGCTGCTGTAACCTGCTGAGCCCTATCTCTGGCCCCACATTTTTTGATAAAAGATCTTTAAATGCTAATGAGGAATGAAGTGCAGTTGATAATGTTAAGTGTTATATCCTGGCAGCCAGGACCCTGAATATTCACTCTAATCCCAAGCTGTACCCTCCCTCGTCCCTCACCCTTAACTGATCAGGCTTTATATTTATTTTATTTTATTTTCTTGAGGCAGGATCTCACTGTATAACACTGGCTGGCTTGGACACAACATCTCTGTAGACCAGGTTGGCCTCAGAACTCAGCGATCTGCCTGCCCCTACCTCTCTAGCCCTGGGCAAGACTGATGATCAGCTTTAAGCAGGAGGAGCTATTGACACTCAGCTGGTCTCATGCCTCATGGTTGATGGCTAATTTCTAGGCTCTTTTCTTTTTTTTTAAGTGGGGTTTGGGACACTGGTCCTGAGCTCTTGAGCTCCTGAGAGCCTCTTGCCCTGCCCATTGTGTGTAGAAGTAACCGTCTTATTCAGTAAGAAACACAGAGCCAATGCAAAGATGAAAGCCCAAGAGGTCAGAGCTAAGAGCCTTATCCTTCACTGCTGCAGCTATCCTCTTCAGCCAAGAGAACTACTTCCTGTGTGTTTGTCTTTATAAAGACTTTCTGTTCTGCCTTCTCATTGGTTGTAAACCCAACCACATGACCACCTCGTCACTGCCTGTCTGTACAGCCCTCCAGGTCTTCTATGGTTGGTATTGAGATTAAAGGCGGGTGTCTCCATGCTGGCTGTATCTTTGAACACACAGAGATGCGCCTAGCTCTGCCTCCCAAGGGCTGGGATTAAAGGCGTGCACTACCACTGCCCAGCTTCTGCGATGGCTTGCTATTCGTTCTGACCCCCAGGCAACTTTATTTATTAACATACAAATAAAATCACATTTCAGTACAAATAAAATATCACCATAATTGTGTATGAAGTCATTCTGTTGAAAGTGAAAACTTGGAAAAGTGGGTTTGGAGAAGGAAATCTTACGGCACAAGGATTCTTAAAGATGACCGCTTTTGGCTCTGAGAAGTGAAACTGAGTGGCGAGCATTCAAAAGCAGACAAGAGAGTTTCACTGAGTGGCTGGCTCAGGGTGCTTTGTGACAGAAAGTGGCTGTCACAAAGAGATTAGCAATTCCCATTTCACCCACTTGTTTTCAGTTCCTCTCTTTGTATTTTAAGTAGTTTAGTGCCCTTGATGTCGTTTTGTGTGTTGCTGAAGCACTTTGCCGTGTCTGAGAACGAAGTCTGTCTACGCAGAGCTGGGTTTATTGCCACTAGAGGCAGACTTCTAGTGGTAAAGGTTGGTTGTTGAGTGTTCACTTACCTGCTTTGTGGTCCACAGAGCTTCAGAAATGATGAGTCCTTTGAACCAGTGACCTGGTTGGTGGCTAAATGTGTTAGTTGTGCTTGGGAAAGGAGATTGTTCGCAGCGTTTTCAGAGTTATTCACTAAGCTTGATTCTTCTTAACTCTTTAATAAGGAGAGTGGGACTTGCTGACAGTGGGTAGCTCTACAAGCCTGTGAAGCCCGACAGCATGTTCAGCAATGTAAACAATGGCAGCTGTCTTTTGCTGGCATCTCTGTTGTCCAAAGTGTAATGAAACCGCTTCTCACCAGTGGCTTCACCTGCTGACTCATCTGCCAGCCTCGGACCGCTCCCAGCAACCAGCATCATTTTATGTTGGGATTGAGAATACAGAGCACTGGACTCTTCAGGGTGGAATAGGTCATGAAATCCTCTTGGCTGTCAGAAGGGCATGTTACTGTGGCGGGCGCCACAGTTGGGTTAGAATTAGCACTGCTGGGCTTGAGAGCATATAAAGTCTGTGAAGGAGCCAGGATGTCCGTCTAGGAACCCTGGAGATGAAACTTTTCAGACTCTTCAGACGGTGTCCGAAAGTTGCTTGGTGCAGGAGTAGCATACGGTTATTGCCTCTTGTATACCTCAGGAGGACCGTGGGATGAAGGGAAGAGGGACCACTGTGCCAGGAAGACTGTAACGAGAGAGGAGCGGGAAACAGTGGGACATGTAGGAATCAACACGACAATATGTGTATAAGCTTATTTACCTGGCAATTTTTTTGAAATTTTACTATTTATTTTATTTTATCTTTTTTTTGTTTGTTTGTTTGTTTTTTGAGACAGACTTTCTCTGTGTAGCCCTGGCTACCCTGGAACTCGCTCTGTAGACCAGGCTGGTCTCAAACTCACAGAGATCCACCTGCCTCTGCCTTCCCGAGTGCTAGGATTAAAGGTGGGCAGCTCCCGCCTGGCTGTTTATTTTACTTTTATTTTATGTGTATGGCTGTTTGCCTGAATGTTCGCCTGTGTACCACATCCATGCAGTGGTTGAGGAGGCCAGAAGAGGGTGTCAGATCACCTTGTACTGGAGTTTGTAAAGGGTTGTGAGCTTCCACATGGGTGCTAGGGGTTGAAACTGGGTCCTCTGGAAGAACAGCCATTGCTCTTAATCATTGAGCCTCTTCTCCAGTCGCAGGCATTCATTCATTCATTCATTCATTTATTTATTTATTTATTTATTTATTTATTTATTTATTTATTTGAGGCAGGAGTTCATTGTGTAACCCAAACTGGCCTTGAACTGGGGATCCTCATTCTCCCCATTGCTGGTCTTACAGTTTCACCCGATACTTGATAATGCTTTTTTAAATGTGTTAGCACTTCCGTCAGTGGTTTAGGTTTTTTTATCTTTAGAGATAGGCTTTCTGTTATAACCTGCCATCAAACTCACCTCCTAGTTCCTCAGCTTTCCCAGTGCATGGAAGTCCACTGTTACTTTGAGCTTTACTGCAGTTTAGAGGTCCTTGACTGTTGTCACTAACAGATGTGAGTGTGCAGAACCTCCTCCGTGTACTTTTAATTCCTTCATCCTTGAGTCTTGGGGTGGGGCTTGGAGATGCCCAGATGCTCAGAGGGCTGGACCAGGTTTTTGTTTTGCTTTGGCTTTCCTGGAACTGCTCACTCTGTAGACCAGGCTGGCCTTGAACTCAGAGTTCTTCCTGCCTCTGCCTCCCAAGTGCTGGGATTAAAGGTGTAAGTCATCACTACCCGGCTCAAATTTTATTTTTAAAATATGCCAGTGAGGAGGAGCCAGTGAGATGGTTCAGTAGCTTGGGACCTAATTCCATCCCCAGAATGTGGAAGGAAAGGATTGACCACACAAAGCCCTCCTCTGACCTTTGTGTAAGTGCTGTGGCCCGTGCACCTAGCAGACTCATACACACCCAGGGTAACAAGGAATTATAAGGGTAGAAAAAGTGCTTTATATATTAGTGTGCAGAGGCTTGTTTAGTGAGTTAGGTAGTTTTTACATAACAAGTGATACTTGTTTAATTACATACTGCTTTCCTGGTGCTGGGGTTTGAACCAGGTCCTGGTGTGTGTGTGCTAGGTGAGGGTTCTACCGCCGAGCCGCATCCTCAGTCCTCATGTACTGCTTTTTAATTACAAACATGATCGTACCTTGTCTTGAAAAATTAAATAAACCTCATTCGACTCTATAAGGGCCTATATTTGTAAGACAGATTAAGTTATATTGATTGTTTTTAAGAGCAAAAAGAGGATTTAAAATAGCATTCATGGAGATTCACCAGGGAATTGAGGGAGAGGAAGAGGAAGGCTTCCACCTCTGATCCTGCTTCCTCTCACAGCACTTGTTGGATTTTCTGTTTGGTTTTTAAGTGCTGGGAACATTGTTCAGTGTTAGAGTGCTTTTTTTTTTTTTTTCCCCTTCAAGGCAGCGTTTCTCTATGTAGTTTTGGTGCCTGTCCTGGGTCTCACTCTGTAGACCACGCTGGCCTCAAACTCACAGAGATCCTCCTGGCTCTGTCTCCTGAGTGCTGGGATTAAAGGCGTGCGCCACCACCACCCGGCAGAGTGCTTTCTTAGTATGGACAAGGCCCTGGGTTTGATCTCTAGCACTGAACCTCCATCCCAAAACAATACGGAAAACCTGTAAACAGAAACCCAGCTCGTCAAGTGTCATTGTAGCCACACTCTGCTGGTACATTGCCATCGAGGAAATAGTTGAAAGTTGCACATGTGATATAAAGGAAGGCTGTATTTTTAATGACGTGAAGGAATGCAGTGTTTGTGAGACACTATGTTCAACAGCTTCCTTTTCAGAGTCCTTTGCCGTTCTGTTCTTCTGTCCTGCCTTCCAGCTGGAGCTCAGCAGAGCTGAACCAAAAATGGCTGCTACTGCAGTAAGGGCTGGTACAGGACTCGGCTGTGCTTTCTGGGAGGAAGCAGGAGGAGGAGCTGAGGGGACAGTGCCCTGGGTTAGGATTCTTTGAGTCATTGTTGCCAGAATGGGGGTTGCTGGAGGGAGAGTGTGTAGAGATGCTGCAGTTGGGAGGAAATGCCACTAGTATTGGGATTTATGGTCTCAGCAAGGGACCCACCCCTTCTCTGCCGCAGCAAGAAACCTCGGCAGATGCTGTCGCTCACCGAGCAGTGTTGGCTGCCGCCGGAAGCAGCAAGGCGTACCTGTCTGGCAGATGATGACAGCAGTGTGCAGAATGATGCAGATTGCTGATTAGTTGGTGAATTGGATGAAATGCAAATGGTTATTAAGAGTGAAGTGAGTGGCAAATGGGACAGAATTAAATAGGTCTCTTCTGGTGTGCAGCTGGGGTGAGGAATACTTCGACCTCAGAAAGAAGCCCCAGGTGAGAGGGGGGTGTGGTGGATTTGGGAATTGAAGTTGCTCTTTGTATCCCTGGGACACTCCCCAGACAGATACACTGCCTGGTGGATGGATGTGTTTTTGCCTGCCTGAGTTCTTGTTCTTTTTGTCTGTGACTTGACAGACAGGATGTGATGTAGGACACCAGGGTCGGCTGGTTACCAACCAGGAGGAAATAATGTATCTCCATGGGCAGTAAGACACTCTCATCTTAAAACCAGAAAGGCTTTTCCTCTTTAACATTTTGTGTGTGTGTGTGTGTGTGTGTGTGTGTGTGTGTGTGTGATGCGTGTGATGCATGTGTGTGCAGATGTTTTTGCTTGTGTCTGTATAGGTCAGAGGTCTTTCTCTGTGGCTGTCCAGTAGTTTTGCTGGGACTGTCTCTGTGCAGATGATTGTCAGTATTTCAGATATTTCCTTAGTAAAGATTTCTGGAGCACAGAACATTACAGCAGTTCCTCTCCCAGCTGTTCTCACTTCCCAATGGGACCCCAGGGTTGGCTTTACGTGCACAGCATTTTTACTTCAGTTACTGGAATTAAATTTTTTGTGTGTGCTGTTGAAGGATCAAACCCAGGGCCTCTCTCGTGCCAGGGAAGTGCTTTGTGGCAGAGCTGCTCCCAGCCACATTTTAGGAATGCAGTAGTTGAAAGGGATGCACTGATTACATTCGCTTTTCTCAGAGCCAGGTAGAGAGGGCCCGTGGGTGTAGCACGGCCACTAGTGCCCAGCCACAGCCGCTTTTCCGTTTCCTTAGTTATCTAAAGCACTCAGTTCCGTGAAAGGGACCAAAGTGCATGCATTCCTGCACAAGATGCACGTTCAATGCTAATTAAAGAATAAGACATCTGGGCTGGTGTCCTTTAATCCCAGCCCCAAGGAGACAGCTAGAGGCAGGAGAATCTCTGTGAATGTAAGGCCATCCTGGTCTACATAGCGAGACCCTGTCTCAGAAAACCAAACCAAACCAAACCAAAATAAACAGATTTCGTCTTCTTCTTATTTGTTATTAATTACTATGATTCTTTAAAATGTAATGTGTCCCTCTGTGTCTCAGTCACTGTTCTATTGCTGTGAAGAGATGCCGTGACCAAGGCGGCTCTAACAAAAGAAAGTAACCGATTCACAGGCAGAGTGTGGCACTGTGGGCACGCTGGGCCTGGCATGGGCTTTTGAAACCTCAAAGCCCATCCCCAGTGACACCTCCACCAAACATTCATGAGCTTGGGACCAGTCATTCGGATGTAAATGACGGGGTTGGGGGGGGCTTTATTACTGAAACCACTACAGTGTGACCCATCTGTCTCCATCTCCCCAGTGCTGGGACTTTCGGCCTCTACCCATACACCTGCTTTTGTGTTTTTGTTAAGAGACAGGGTCTCTACCTAGCCCTGGCTGTCGTGGAATTCGTATGTAGACCAGGATGGCCTTGAACTCACTGAGAGCTGTCTGCCTCTGCCTCGAGTGCTGGGTTTAAGGCAAGTGCCACTACGCCTGACTTTTTTTTTTTTTTTTTTTTTTTTAAGTGTGTGTTCTAGGGGATGAACTCAGGTCCTTGTGAATGCAAGACAAGCCCTTCCTGACTCAGCTTTCCTCTCCAGAATTTATTAATTGTCCTCAAACTGAGAGGTAGCTAACTGTACTTGAAAGCCCCTCCTTATCTGAGTGTTGTGGTTTGTGCACAGGAGGCTGAACCTTGGCTGGGGAGGTCTAGGCTAGCCTGGCTGGGTATCTAGTGAGACTGTATGTCAGCTCTTCTTGCTAAAAACCTTGAACATTACTTCCCTTTGGGTGATGTTACAGCAGTCGTTTTTTATTTTAGTAGCTATTAACCTGTTTTTATTCTTATTTATACAAAGTTTAATCAGAGCTTCAAAGCTTTTACAAAATAGAGAAATAAGGAGCCATCTTGCATCATAGTCTATCAGTGCCTTTTTTTTTGCCTTTGCTGTCCTAGAACTCAGGGTGTAGACCAAACTGGCCTCAGCTTAGTAGAGATCTGTCTGCCTCTGCCTCCCTTGTGCTGGAACTGTAGGCAAATTCTGGCATGCCCAACTTTGTGTCTGAAGCTTGAAGAGGCTGTTGTATAGTTTTAACATGGAGTGTGCCGTTTGGAAAATGGCTTGCTTGGTTTTATGGTTCTGTCGAGTGTTGTTGCGTCATTGTGTAGACTTGGGGTCCTGGGTTTTAGGGAAGAGTGTATTTCCATGCACAGGCTGCTGCTGCTTTCCTTCAGCTCCCGGTCCGAGCCTGTGGAGAGGAAGGGCGGCGCTCAAGCTCACCTTTGTGAGCGATCCACATATGTCTAGACAACATTCTTCTTTACAGGGAAAAGCACATTCCTTTTCTTTGTTTTCCGTGACAGGATTTCTCTCTTTAGCTCTGGCTGTCCTGGAACTCACTGTGTAGACCAGCCTGGCCTCAAAGGACAGTCAGGGCTACAAAGAGAAACCCTTTCTCAAAAAAACAAAACAATAAAAAAAGATGCACTTGCAATTTCAGCATTTGGGAGACTGAATTATGAAGTCTGAGAATTGGAGGGCAGTGAGCTACACAGCAAAACTGAGTCCCCCTACCCCCCTAAAAAGGGGGGCAGACCTGAATTAGTTTTCAAAGCTGTGGGTGATAGGTAGAAAAAGATCTCTGGTTTAGAAAGTTAGAAAAAAAGAAAGAAAAAGAAAGAGAAAGAAAGAAAGAAAGAAAGAAAGAAAGAAAGAAAAAGAAAGAAAGAAAAAGAAAGAAAGAAAGAAAAGAAAAGAAAGAAGAAAGAAAGAGCAGCTATTGTGAGTTGGGTATTAATTTTTTTAGAAGTTTATTTAGTATGTATATAGTATGCCTGCAGGCCAGAAGAGGGCACCAGATCTCATTACAGATGGTTGTGAGCCACCATGTGGGTGCTGGGAATTGAACTCAGGACCTCTCCAGTGCTCTTAACCTCTATCTCGCTAGTCCCGAATTGGATGTTAATTTAGGTCTTAAATATTACATGTGATATTAAATTGTGGGTTGCATAGTTATTGGCAATATTTTTTCTTAAAGTTCTTTTATTATGATTTTTTTCATGTGTGTATGTGGCACTTGTGTACTTGTAGAGACAACGCTGTGGAATTGGTTCCCTTTCACATTTATCTGGGTTCTTGGGATTGAAGTTGGTTCTTGGGATTGAAGTTGGTTCCCAGACTTGGCGACAAGCATGGTCACTCACTTCGCCACCTTGCCAGCCCCTGTTAGTGATACTTTGGGGAGTATTGCGTGTTAGATGCAGAACTGAACTGATTTCATTTCTCAGTGGGTGTGCCCTTCAGTTTTTATTTCTGCATTACTTTTGACATCCTCCTAGGACATTATTACCCGCATGCAGTTAGTCAGGCTAACAAACTAATGGCCGCCACCGACAGCCACTACCCATTTTCCTTCCATTATAAAGTCAACTTTCTTCTCCTTTGGTGGTGTTGGGTGGGAATCAGGCTAACAGCCCCACACATGCCTGGCAAGTGCTCTGCTCCTGAGCTCTCCTGTTGTGGGCTTTCTTAGTTTGCAGTTTCTTCTGGAGGAACTTTGTGCAAACCAGTAAGATGTAGCATTCTTTGAAATTCTGTAAGCCTGCAAACCATGAACAAAAGATGTGAGTGCTGCAGGAGTGAATGTATTAGCAAATTCCCTGGTGTAACACAGAAGTGTTTCTTTTAATCTGAGTATCCCTAATTAGCATGGTATCCACTCCTAAGCCACTGTGGCCCTTGGGTGTATTCCAGTTAGCAGGAAGGAGAAGGGGAGGACAAGAATCGCCTGGTGTCTCAGCACACCTGCCCGAGCTCCTTCGACCCTCTTGTTTTTATCAAGGAAATTGGGGAGAAGCAGAAGTTGGGGGCAGCTAGCAGACTTAAGTGGGGAGGAGTTCATTGAGAATGTACACCTGGCATTGATGGGCTCATCATATGTGAGTCAGGGGTGCCCAGGCCTGACTCATCCTTTGCTTGTTACAGACTATTCCTTCTGCAGCTTTCTGGGAAATAGATGACAAAGATACCTGCCAAGACTAGATTAGCTTTAAATTATTTTTTTGTCAGACATACATTCATATGAATGAAATAGTTACACAGTGGTTCATTAAAATGGAAACAAAAGAAGCCTGCTGTGTATCTGCTAGCTGTTGAACAGGATTGTGAATGAAGTCGTTTTTTGAGATGTAGTCTGGCAAAATCCTTTTTCTTCCAGCCCACATGCTCACATGTAAAAGAATTTTAAACAGTATAATTGAGTCATAACCCAAATAACAGAATTACATCTTAAGAGTGTATTTGATTCAAGTTTATGGTACTTAGTAATTCACCAATAAAGACCTTGTTAGACTGTCCAGGAACAGTCTAATACTTGTGAACTCAGATGCACGTAGGCTTGGTTTCTCAAGAGCTTCTCAGCTGCTGTTAAGTTACCGCTTTATTTCTGGTCTGCCTGATTTTTAAAAAATGGAGTATTTTTGAAATCTAACTTTTCATTGTTTAAAAGACTCCAGTTAGATAGGTATAGGTCAAAATGAGTTGTGGGTACCATCTTTTGTTTGCATTGCTGGGGGACAAATTCTAGGACAAACTTTACACCAACTGGGCGAGCACTCTTCCACTGAACTAAGTTCCCCAGCAACAAGGTCTCATGATATAAACCAGGCTAACCTCCAGCATGGTGTGTCTGTTTCTGGCTTCTGAGGCTGGTCTATGAATTATATATATATATAATATACATATATATATATATATATATATGGATTATAGCTTTTGGTTTTTGTATTTTGGTTTTTTTTTTTTGACAGGATTTCTCTGTGTAGCCCTAGCTGTCCTGGAACTCACTCTGTAGCCCAGACTGGCCTCAAAGTCACAGAGATCCGCCTGTCTCTGTCTTCCAGGTGTTGGGATTAAAGGTGTGCGCCACCACTTGGTTTATGCTTCCGTCTTGATGACTGACGCTCATTTCCTTGAAGTAGCTGTAATGTGCTAGTCAATGGGGTACAACACTGTCATTTAGAAAGCAGAGTTTGTGCTTGACCTCAGCTGCTTGTGAAATGTAGTGCTACTGTGGTCAGCAAGATGGCTCAGCTGGTAAAGGGACCGACCGGCCACCAAGCCTGATGACCCAGGTTCCATCCCTGAGATCCAGATGGTGGACGGAGAGAATCTAACTCTGCAATTTGTCTTCCGATTGCCATACCACATGCATGTGGCACCCCTTCCACAAGTAAACAAATAAATTCAATAATAATAATTAAGAAATCCCTGTTCTTAGATTTACTCTGGTCAATTATATTAGTCAATTCTGGAACATTGTCATTTTGTGTAATAGGATTTTTTATTTTGTTTTGGGGCAAGTTAAAATGCTTACATGCCAAATATATAAAACAAAACAAAACAAAACTTGTTTCATTATTTAGAGAACAGTATTCATCCTCTTTTACTCTTTGTGGTCCTGTGGAGCCTTTGATAGGCTGTATAAAATGCTCTACCCTTAAGGAGTGGTTTCCACAGTTTCCCTGGATGGTCTTGAACTTGTAACTCAGGAAGACATTGACTTTGCAGTCCTCCTGCCTGAAGTAGCTGGGTTTATAGACTCCCTAACCTTGGCCCCTGTACTCCCACTTTCCTTGCCTGTCTCCTTCCTCCTTTCCCTTTTCCCTTCTGCCTTTCCCTTCCTTCCCTTGATGGCACCCCAGAGCCTTGGCATAGCCCTGAGCCGCTAGTTTTTTTTCCCTGGAGCTGAGGATCGAACCCAGGGCCTTGCTCTTGCTAGGCAAGCACTCTACCACTGAGCTAAATCCCCAACCCCTGAGCCCCTAGTTTTAAGTGCTTTAGTTTTCTTACAGTATTTGGAATTACAGTTTGGATAGAAAGAATCAGAATTTAATGGGAAGGGTTTTTAGAAGAATTTTTGATTGTTTGGACCTTTCTGGATTTTTTTTTAAAACTGCATTTCAAGGCTGGAAATGTTTGTTTGTTTGTTTTGTCCTGGTTAGATTTTTTTTTTTTTTTTTTTTTTTTTGGTCAACTTGACATAAGCCAACAGTCATCTGGGAAGAAGGAGCCTATATTAGAAAATGCCTCCGTTAGGTTGACTCGAGACAAGTCTAGGAAGCATTTCTTGATTAAAGCTGATATGTAAGAGCCCCGCCCACTGTGGACTGTGTCCCCCCTCCAGCAGATGGTCCTGGGTGGATGATAAAGTAGGCTGAGCAATCTGGGGAGAAAGCCAGGGAGCAGGGTTGGTCTATGGTCTGTGCTTCACAGTAAGCTATAAACTACAACCCTCTTCTCCCCAAGTTTCAGTTGGTCATGGTGTTTCACAGCAGTAGAAACCTCAGTTAGATACTGAGTTTCAAGGAAAGTTATCTGTCGACTCTCTTTAGTTTGTACACATAGCGTTCATTGTGTTGATAATGACTGCCACACTGGTCATTTGGAAAGTCTTGGCTGCATATGAAATTCTGGATTGATGGATTTCCTCTCACTGTTTGAGGCACCTGAGACGCATCTGAGGAGGCCTGCCGCAGCCTCTCTCTCCTGCAGCATCTGAGGGGGTCTGCTGCAGCCTCTGTCTCCTGCAGCATCTGAGGGGGCCTGCCGCAGCCTCTGTCTCCTGCATCTGAGGAGGCCTGCTGCAGCCTCTGTTTCCTGCAGCATCTGAGGGGCCCTGCTGCAGCCTCTGTTTCCTGCAGCATCTGAGGGGGCCTGCCGCAGCCTCTGTCTCCTGCAGCATCTGAGGGGGTCTGCCGCAGCCTCTGTCTCCTGCAGCATCTGAGGGGGCCTGCTGCAGCCTCTGTCTGTCTCCTGCAGCATCTGAGGGGGCCTGGTGCAGCCTCTGTCTGTCTCCTGCAGCATCTGAGGGGGCCTGCCGCAGCCTCTGTCTCCTGCATCTGAGGGGCCCTGCTGCAGCCTCTGTCTGTCTCCTGCAGCATCTGAGGGGGCCTGCTGCAGCCTCTGTCTCTCTCCTGCAGCATCTGAGGGGGCCTGCTGCAGCCTCTGTCTCTCTCCTGCAGCATCTGAGGGGGCCTGCTGCAGCCTCTGTCTCTCTCCTGCAGCATCTGAGGGGCCCTGCTGCAGCCTCTGTCTCCTGCATCTGAGGGGCCCTGCTGTAGCCTCTGTCTCCTGCAGCATCTGAGGGGGCCTGCTGCAGCCTCTGTCTCTCTCCTGCAGCATCTGAGGGGGCCTGCTGCAGCCTCTGTCTCCTGCAGCATCTGAGGGGGCCTGCTGCAGCCTCTGTCTCCTGCAGCATCTGAGGGGGCCTGCTGCAGCCTCTGTCTCCTGCAGCATCTGAGGGGGCCTGCCGCAGCCTCTATCTCCTGCAGCATCTGAGGGGGCCTGCCGCAGCCTCTGTCTCCTGCAGCATCTGAGGGGGCCTGCTGCAGCCTCTGTCTCTCTCCTGCAGCATCTGAGGGGGCCTGCTGCAGCCTCTGTCTCCTGCAGCATCTGAGGGGGCCTGCTGCAGCCTGCAGCATCTGAGGGGCGCCCTGCCTGCAGCCTCTAGTCCTCCTGCAGCATCTGAGGGGGCCTGCCGCAGCCTCTATCTCCTGCAGCATCTGAGGGGGCCTGCCGCAGCCTCTGTCTCCTGCAGCATCTGAGGGGGCCCTGCAGCATCTGAGGAGGCCTGCTGCAGCCACTCTTCCTGTTTGAGGCTGTGTGCTCTTTTCCTTGGGCTGCCTTCAAGCTGTTTGATGTGCCAGGGTGTTTGTTGGTTGGTTTTCTAATTGTCTTGAAATTTTCTTGAGTTTATTGGTTTGCTGTCTTTGACTATTTTTGGAAAATTAGGCTATCGTACTAAGTATTTTCTTACTTTGTTTTTATTTTTTCCCCCCAAGACAGGGTTTCTCTCTGTACTTCTGGCACTCTGTAGATCATGCTGACTTGGCCTTCAGTATTTTCTCAACATTAGTTTGATTTGGATCATTTCTTTTTCTTCTCCTTGCCCCTCCTTTGAAAAGATGTCTCATGTAGCTTAGGTTGACCGAGGACTTCTGATCCTCCTACCTCTCCTGAGTGCTAGGATTCCAAGTGTGAGTCAAAACACCAGCTTTCCCGAATCACCGGAGGTGGAGCTCAGGGCTCCATGCAGCTAGTCGAGTGCTTGTTGATAGAGCCACGCCCTGGTTCCTCAGTTTTTAATTCTGTGCTGTGTCTTCTAATCATGGATCATTTTAAGAGCTGAGCCCTGTCTACTGGCAGCTCATTTTTTATTTCTCCTGTTTTCTGTTAACATCCCATCTTTAACATTATTTTAACACTTTCCATTGATTTAGTAGAAAGGAAACTCAGGATCTTGCAGTGGTCTAACCTGACCTCAGTGACTTCAGTGAACTCTCCTAGTGCTACTGTCACTGAGGAAGCAGTGGAACAGTGTAGAGCACACTTGGTCACTAAGCTTCCTGCCATGACCTACGTGGTTTTTTTTTTTTTTTTTAAACCAGGTTGGTTTTCTGAAGTAATATATGAAGAAATTAGCCCTGACCTCATTTTGAATGCTGTTTCCTGCTTCAGTTCCATTTTCACCACCTGTTGGATTTGGTGTTTCTAGAAGAAATGTCCCCACTTGAGACTATGTTCACAACAGATTAGATATTTCTCAGTTAGCAGAGCGATGTGGCTTCAGGACCAAGTGCCTTGGGCTGTGGCTCTGCCTTTATCCTGGTCTCTAAGACTGCTGTGTAGCTTCTGTGTCCTGCAGAAGACTAAGATTGCCTCCCCCCCCCAAGACAGGGTTTCTTTTTTTCTTTTTCTTTTTTTCGTTTTAGGAGACAGGGTTTCTCTGTGTAGCTTTGTGCCTTTCCTGGAACTCGCTTTGGAGACAAGGCTGGCCTCGAACTCACAGAGATCCTCCTGGCTCTGTCTCCTGAGTGCTGGGATTAAAGGCGTGCGCCACCACCGCCCAACCCCTAAGATTGCTTTTAAAAACTTCGGAGGTGAGACACTTTTCCATGCTTCATCTCCACATGTAGTCTTTGTTCTCTGAAGTAACATTGACCTTTATGAGGCTCTTCTTCATGTCTTTAGAAGTGAAGTTTGGAGCAAACAAGGAAGGTCTGTTTAGTCAAAACAGAGCTCTCTGGCTCTCCAAAGCATTTCAGGGAAAGCTCTGGCAAGTGGGAGTGGACTGGTAGTCTGTCTAGGGCATCCGTTTGGGAGACTGACAGCCTGCACTGTCAAGAAGCACAGAACTGTGGCTGGCCGTAGTGGTGCACACCTTAATCCCAGCACTTGGGAGACAAAGGCTGGTGGATCCCTGGGACTTTGAGGCCAGCTGATCTACATAGTAAGTTCCAGGCCAACTGTACATGATCAAACCCCCCTCCCCCCCAATCTAGGACAGCCAAGGCTGTTACACAGAGAAACCCTGTTTCGAAAAACAAACAACAAAAAAATTAACCGAAGCCCTGGCGAGGTGATCCTCCAGTCCCCCAGAGGTCATGATGCATCCTCAGTGAGGTGATGTTTCTTACTGCTGGAGTTCTGGTTTTGGGATGTTAGAAACGACTCACATGGGAATTAGTAAGTGTGCCTGTCGCCTGAGAACTCCACCGACCACCCTCGTTCTTTCCCCCTCTCCCCAGCCTGTCTGTGTAATGTGATTTAGCAGTGCTCCCTACAGCCGCCTCTGAGTGTTGAAGTAGAAAGAATCCCCGTTTCTCCCTGAGCCAGGTGGTTAAGCTTTCTAAGTCAGGCATGATGTTCCTGTGAGTGCTGTGGGAGAAGGGAACTGGGTGGTAGAGGATATGATAAGACTTGTTTGAACCCCAGAGTCCTAGAAGGTTTCATTAGCATGAGTTTGCTAGACAAGCTGTCCTTGGACATAAATGGGTGAAGAAAGCCACTTGCTTGCTTCTTGACCCTCTGTTGTGCTTGCGCGTACCAGTTATTGTGTGGAGAGCTGTGCCTGTGGCGTGGGTGTAATTGAGTATCTTCTCCTGAACTTACACTGTAATGTAAAGTCCCTGTCATCATAATGTCAGTGTCCTGTAGGAAGAGGAGGAGGAGGATGCAAGGTGCGAGGATGGAGAGATTGAGACACAGTTGCTGCTCTAGGAAAAGGAGCCTTGTTTGTCTGGGTGGTGCTGGAATCTAACCGGGCATTGCTCATGTAGTAAGAGTGCTGTTCTGAGTTCTGTCCCTGGGTCCAGGAAAACTACTTCTATTATTTATTTAACTATTGTTATGTATATGGGTGTTTTGACTACATATATGTCTGTTTACTCAGGGATACCAGAAAAAGTTGTAAGAGCCCTTGAGACTGGAGTTAAAGATATTTATGAGCTACCATGTGGGTGCTTAGAATTGAACCCTAGTCCTCTGGAAGAGCAATTATTGTTTTTAACTACTAAGCCATCTTTCCAGACCCGAAAGGCTATTTTCAAAAAGAAAAATTCCCAGTGAGAGATGAAGGCAGTGGAATGCTGTACCACTGAGCTGCACTACCCATCCCAGTGTTCGCTCTTATGGAGCAGACAGCCAGAGCACTTGGCTATTAGTTTTCCATTTATTTATTAGTGTGTGTGCGTGCACGGCGTGTGCATGAATGTGTGCATACATAGGAACAATTGATAGGACTCAGTTCTCCTTCCACTACGTCATTTCTGGGGTTCTCAAATATCTTTTTTAGATTTATTTTTATTTATACATCTCTGTGTGCATATGCCACATGTGTGCAGGTGCTCACAGATGCCATAAAAGAGTGCTGGAAGCCTTGGAGATGTGTGGTTCTCCTTCTTCCTCAGGATTGTTGGCTGCCACTCTCTGAGGTGGGAGGGAGCCGAAGTGGGGAACAGGGTTCTGAAGACTGTGGAACCCCTCCCGGCTCTGGGAGATAACTTCAGTGAATCAGTTCAACTTTATTCCAGAGTATAGGAAAGATAGAGGACTGGGAAGCCTGGGGACAAGCCCTCATTTCATTAAGTGGCACACTTCTATCACAAGGCGTGGTGTATGGCAGCGGTCCTACAGCAAAGCTCCTAGTACAAGTCTCAGTTGCCATATGTGCAGAAGGGGAGAACTTTCCGCAGGAAACTGTGCCAAGGGTCACGCTAGAGGTAAATTAGGCATCCAGGCTTAGGGACAGCTTTCGGATAAGGTCAGTCCTCCCGGCTTAGAGACATTATCCAGATAAGGGCAGGTAGAGAGCAGGAAGTCTCTCTGGGGAGG
Organism: Peromyscus leucopus; assembly: GCF_004664715.2. Taxonomy (NCBI): domain Eukaryota; kingdom Metazoa; phylum Chordata; class Mammalia; order Rodentia; family Cricetidae; genus Peromyscus; species Peromyscus leucopus. The sequence continues at coordinate 138,962,763 of NC_051064.1, forward strand.
GAGTCACTCTTGTTGTCAAGCTTTGGAGAGAACTGCCAGGTCATGACAGACTGCAACCTCTGACCAGCAGGGCCACCCAACAGAGATGGAGTTACATGTGGTTGTGACCCAACCAGTCTTGGTGCTGGGAACTGAACTGGGGTCCTCTGGAATAGCAGCAGCACCTTTAACTTCTGAGCCATTTCTCCAGTCTCTTAAGGAAGTTTTTGGGTATACATGCGTGTGTGTGTGTGTGTGTGTGTGTGTGTGTGTGTGTGTGTGTGTGTGTGTCTGTCAGAGGTTGAAGTCAAATGCCTTCTGAGCCATTTCTCCAGTCTCTTAAGGAAGTTTTTGGGTATACATGCGTGTGTGTGTGTGTGTGTGTGTGTGTGTGTGTGTGTGTGTGTGTGTGTGTCTGTCAGAGGTTGAAGTCAAATGCCTTCCTTGATTGTTTTTCACTTTATCTCTCACTAGAAACCAAGGCTCACTGAATTTTTTGGCTTAGCTAGTCAACTTGTTCCTTGGGTGCTCTGTGTCTGCTGCCACACCCTCTTTCTGTGTGTGCTATGGAGGTAAACGCTCAGCCTTTCATAAATACCTGTTGGAGGGTGGCGTGGATGTGTTTCCAACCCTTGCACTGATGTTGAGACCATCAGAAAGCTGTGAGCCCCAACAGTGCTTTCGGGAAGTGCCTGTTGCTTGTGTTCTTGTCTGCAGGGCATGACACCGTTGGGGGGTGTCCTGTCTCTCTCTGGACCTGAGTGGCGGAATGTTGCTGATTCATCGTGATCTTCAGAGAACTTCGTTCTCTGCTTTTAAAGTGAACTGTCCATTGCAGTGTCAGTCCCGAGTTCCTGTTTTCCTTCACTGTCAGTAAATTTAAATCAGATGGTTGGAGCACGTGTTCTCGTGTCCTTCAGAGTAGATACTAAAGGCCTTGGACCAGTCTTCCTCTCTTTTCTTCCTTTTTTTTCTGGTGTTCTTTGATTAATTTTTGTTCATATTGTTTTTGAGACTGAGTCTTACAGAGCCCAAGCTGAGGATGACCTTGAACTGTTGATCTCCTGCCTCCACGTCTGCAGTGTTGAGATTGAAGCCTTAACCAGGTTGGGGAAGTGCTAATAAGGATCAAGTCCAGGCGCTGATGGGAGGCAAGCATTCTGCCAACTGAGCCCCATCCTCAAGGGGTCTCACGGTGTTTAGCTTTGGTCTCGTGCCTCCAGGAGAGTGAATCCAGGGCCTCCTGCATGCTGAGCAGGCGCTCTACCCCTGTTTCTTCTCTTTCATTCTTCAGGGTTTGCTAAAACTCTGTAGCTCAGGCTGCCCTGAAACTTGTGGTCCTCTTTCATCAGCCTCCTGAACAGCTGGGATTACAGGCCCTCGTGCACGCCATTGCCTGGCAATTATTATTATTATTTTGTTTGTTTGTTTGGCTCTAGCCTCGGAATCAGTGTGACCACGGACAGGTTAAAAAAAAGTTGCAGGCCGAGTGGCGGTGGTGGCGCACACCTTTAATCCCAGCACTTGGGAGGCAGAGGCAGGCGGATCTCTGTGAGTTCGAGGCCAGCCTGGTCTACAGGACGAGTTCCAGGAAAGGCACAAAGCTACACAGAGAAACCCTGTCTCGAAAAACCAATTAAAAAATAAAAATAAAAAAAGTTGCAGATTGGGGCTGGAGAGATGGCTCAGCAGTTAAGAGCACTGGCTGTTCTTCCAGGGGACCCGGGTTCAATTCTCAGTACCCACATGGCAGCTCATGCCTATCTGTAACTCCAGTTCCAGGGGATTCAACACCCTCATACAGATGTACAAAACAGCAATGCACATGAAATAGAAATAAAAGTTGCAGGTCTTTGAGACCAGTGTTGTACAAACTATTAAATACTTAGATAATTCATCGTTAATAGAGAATGGGAAAGATACAGAAGATATCTCCTGACCATGGCATGGAATACCAGTTTGCATAGAAATCCTTGTTATTCTTTATCTATCTATCTATCTATCTATCTATCTATCTATCTGTCTATTAATCTAATCTATTTTGACACAGGGTCGTTTCTCTATGGAGCCTTAGCTATCCTGGATCTCACTATGTAGACCAGGCTGGCCTTGAACTCGCAGAGATCTACCTGCCTCTGCTTCTGGGGTGCTGGAATTAAAGTCATGGGCCACCATACTCTATGTATAGCATGGGCTATTTATTTTGTATATTTTATTTTGCTTCTGGGTCTGTTTGGAGGTCAGTGGACAGCTTTTGAGAGTCAGTTTTCTCTTTCCACCATGTAGATCCTAGGAATCAAACTTAGGTTGTCAGGCTTGGCAGCAAGCACCTTTTACCCACCAGTCTGTCTCGCTGACTCAGGAATCCACTTTGGAATTGAGTGGATTCTGCTGCATTTACTTCCCTGTTTGCCTGTATGCAGTGTGCCTGAATACACGATGTGGCTTGCATCTGGCCTTCACTGCTGTACTTCTCACCTTGGGCCGGCTCCAAGGTGGGGGGAGAACGGCCTGAACCCGGCTTGCTGCTCAACAGCGCGGTTCGCTCAGTTCACAGGTGAAGCAGCCTGGCAGAACGGGCAGCCCCCAGCTGCTGTGCTAAATGCACTGGAAAGAAGTGTTTCACACATTTAAATTGTGTGACTTGCTGACAAGGAACTTCAGTATTGTTGGCCTGGACTGTGGTAATTGAATCACAGTTGATCCTGAATTAGCACAAACTGGGATGAGAAAAATCTCTGTCTGACTGGCAGTATTGAAGCATTAATTGTGTGAAAGTGTATCAGATGAGGTGCCTGTTTTGAAAGGACCACCTTTAACTTTGAAACAGTTGTCTGTTAATCTAGGATATGTGAAAAAGTCCTCTCCCATGTACTTTGTACACAATAAACGAACCGAAACCATTATGTGCCCGGTGTTCTCCACCCTGTTGGTTTTCCCACTGTTTGAGAAGCGGGTTGGTTATTTGACTCCTTGTTCCAGAGTGCATGGCAGGAAGGGCATGCGGTAGAGTCTGTTAGGATCTCTTGAATGCTTGTGGTTGAACTTGTTTTTGGAACATGGAAGTTCATTTTGGGGGGAGGTGGTAGAGGATAGTGGCCGCAGGCTTGGCTGGGACTGGAGCTTGGTGACCTGAGCAGAGTCTGTGCTGAGTCTTACTGGCCCTGTGACCTGGGGAGAGTTGTGTGATCACTAAGGTGTAATGTAGATCTATTAAAAGCACATACTGTTTATGTATGTGCTCTTTAGGATCTTAAGTGACAAGCAGGTGAATACTTCGCTTGGTGGGAGTACTCGACATAAACTGTTGCTATATTTGTTTTGTAATCCCTCTTCCCCAAATCAGGTTGCGGCTCTTCTGGAACAGACTGAAGTGGAGCAATGAGCTTTTCCTCTATTTATTGTAGCAGTGTGCATTCTTACTTGGCTTCAGGTTTTAGGATTTGAACCTCCCCTCCCTGACTCTTAGCAGTGGTACCATTTTAAGACTTACTTGTTGAGCAGGTTTGAAGCAGATTACTTGAAACATTCCTCATTAAAAGACCTTCCTCATTAAAGATATTAGTGTGTGTGTGTGTGTGTGTGTGTGTGTGTGTGTGTGTGTGTGTGTTATCCTTGGAGGCCAGAAGAGGGCATCAGATCCCCTGGATCTATAGTTAGAGCCATTGTGTTGTGGGTGCTGGGAACCAAGTGCTCTCAGCTATTGCTCCAGCCTCTTTCCTGCTTGCCACATAGTTGTGGTTATGGAGCAGAGTTGAATTGTACCGAGAGGGAGTTGGGGAAGTTAAGTCGTCTGATTGTGGCTCATTGGACTTCTGGGTAGGTGGTGAATATTGAGTGTCGTGAAGGAAGTGCTTCAAGCCAAGTGCAAGGTGCTGGCCATCCCTGTGTGGGGGACATTTAGGGACACGCTCTGTCAGAACAACTCCTGTCGTAGTTCTAGGTTTGTGATTGTAAAGCTGGCAGGGAAGCATGGTGGAAGGATTTTCTAGCTGAGCAGAGAGGGAAGCAACCGTTCTCGCTGGAACTCTGTGCGTCTTGTTCTGGCAGGACAGCTTAGCAGAGGGCAGGAAGGGAAGTAGTCCTTTGTGGTGAGGTCGTGTGTGTTCAGCTGGAGTCCACGGTAAAACAGCTGTGGAGACCCCTCTGCTGGCTGAGGGTTGAGGATGAGTTGTTTCCAAGGCTGTGGAGGAGGGCAAGTGTGCTCTTTTCTTGAGACATTCAACTTTAGGTTAAAATAATAATAACGCTGACTTTCCATATTTCTGAAAGATTTATCTGTCATTGCACATGCGCACCTGCAGACTGAGGGAACAGAATCTATACTTATTTTAAGTATCTCTAAAAAATGCTCTACTCTCTGCTTCATGGCTGTTTATGTGTACAAAGTATTCCTGTGTAGGAGCTGTGCTTCACCAACGGGCCTGTAACCCCTGCACTTGGCAGGTGGATGCAGAAGGACCACAAGTGTGTGGCAAACCCATTTCTGTAGTAGTGGGATCCTGTCTCAAACAAAACCAAAACCAGATGATTTACAGCTGCTGTGAGAGCTCCCCCTTGGAAGGCTAGGAGTGGGGTAACAAGCATGCCCATTTGTTGAACTTCTTAACCCTGTGCTGGCCTTACCGTCTTAAAATACCCCTGTAATCTCAGCAGTGGGGAGGCGGAGGCAGGAGCGTCAGAAGTTCAAGGACGTCCTCGATATTCAGTGATTTAGAGGCAGCTTGGGCTAAATGAGACCCCATCTCAAAAACCACATGTCTGTTATTGTACAGTTTAGGAAATGTAAGCTTGGCAGTGGACCTGGAATTATTCCAATTCAGATCTGACTTTAAAATTCACATTCTTACCCTTGTACTACAATGCATCTTGGGTTATATGAGTTGGTGAGATTTGTGTGCAGTACTATAGACTTGTATGTCCCATCAGTCAGTCAGGATGTCCGTGTTTAAAACTGTTGTTTTTTGAACTGAACATGGTGGTGGTACATGCCTGTACTCCATCTCCTCAGAAGGGTGGATTGCTTGAGCCTAGGAGTTTAGCCTGGGCAGTATAGTAAGCATCCCCCATCTCCTAAAAACAAACACACATATGCATCTTTTTATTTATTTATTTTTTTAATTTTAGGCAGGGTCTCACTATGTAACCTTCACTAACCTGGGCCTCGCCATGTGGACTAGGCTGGCCTCTAACTCAGATCCTCCTGATTCTGCCCTGCCTCCTGAGGACTGGGGATAAAGGCTTTAGTCACCATCACCTGCTCCGTTTTCTAGCCTTTTTCTAGCTGTCTTCGTCATGTTTTGGTAATTATGAATGACTGGTAGCTTAGACATTTCCTCTCCTCTCCCAAGCCTCTAGTTATTGGGTATTTTGGATTATTTTAGAATGATCACTAATTTTAGAAGCAGCCTTTAGCGGTTGTTAAAAAGTGTCCATGTAGACATTCTCTGCAAAGATGCATGAACAGCTTGAGGCTGTTGACTTTGAGGATTCAGAGATCGGGACATGGGACAAGTGCTTCCTGTCCCACACCCTTCCTGGTGCTTGGTTGCAATACCCCTTGTCCGGTGTGAACTTTCCTCCAGTAGTGGTGGTGCTGTTTAGAAAAACACTGAGTAGTATAGCATGGCTGCAGAGCTTCAGACTATGGTTATATCTTTAATTTTATTTGCCCTGTTTTTCAAAATGCTTTTTATTTTTTGGTTTTGAGATAGGGTTTTGCCGTGTAGCTCTGGTTGGCCTTGAACCTAGGGCATTTCTGCATCAGCCCCCCAAATGTTGAGATTACAGACATGAGCTACCACACCTGTCTTAAAACACTTGTTTACCAAGTAAAGATAGCTGACATTCTTTTATCATATTCCTTTATTCTCACTGAAGTGCGTTATGTACCTAAAGCTTGGCGGTTGAACCTAGACCTGTATATGTTACACAGTGCTCTGCCACTGAGCTGTATTCTCAGCCCTCTTTTTACTTTAGACTTTACTTAGGTCTCTCTAAGTTGTCCAGACAGGTTTTGAAGTTGTTATACTCCTGCCTCAGTCTTCCAAGTACCCACCAGGCCTAGTTGAAATACTGTTTTATTTCACAAGTCAGTATGGTTTCAGTTGCCTTTTGAAATGCATAGGAGGTGACTGCTTACAGGCCATGAGCCTTCTAAGGAGGTGCAAACTGCGTCGGCTTGGCTTCTTACTGTTGCTGTCACAGTTGCCAAATGCGTTTATAAAATCTTAGAGAGATGGAGCATGAAGACAGCTATGAGGCGCACCATTCCTGTGTTTTACCGATAGTAGAGAAGGAGTCTGCTTTGCTGGCGGTCAGAGGGAAGCCGTCCCGATGCCAGTCTCCTGTGGTGTGTACGGGTTTGCAGTGTTCTCACCCACTTGAGTTAATGTGGTGGCAGCTTCACCCTTGTATCAGCTGGTGAAGAGTGGCATCGATCAGAACACTTGTGATCTATACCAAGGCTTGCTTCCTTGTAATAAGGATAGTGGGTGGAGATGGCGTTCTGTTGTGCTGCTGTTAAAGAAGTTCCTTTGGTGATGTCTTCTGAGAAACACCTGATGCAAATGTTTGTCTGTCTATCTCTCCTTTTTTCTTTCTTTCCTGAGACAGGGTCTCTCAGTGTAGCTCAGGCTGTCCTAGAACTTGCTCAGTAGACCAGGCTAGCCTCCAAATCACAGAGATCCACCTACCTCTGCCTCCTGAGTGTTTGGGATCAAAGGCGTGCGCCGCCGCCGCCGCCGCCGCCGCCGCCGCCGCCGCCGCCGCCGCCGCCGCCGCCGCCACCACCACCGCCGCCACCTCCACCTCCCAGCACAGGTGTCTGTCTTGAGCCTTTCTGCTGTCCTATCCGGCAAAACTGATGGCATTATCCTTGGGAGTCCTCAGCAGAGGTAGCTGACAGCAATTCTGTTTCTTCTGAATCATCAGCGGGAAGCAGGAATGCAGCTTGTAGAACTCCAGTGGGAACGGTGTGAAGTCTTTCTTGCTGGTCTCTGTCGATAGACACACTCAGTAGCTGCACGCTTGCAAAGCTCTGCATCGTCCCTGGACCTTCAGACCAGTCCAGGGAGCTGGGAGCTGAGGAGCTGTCCCTGCAGAAGCGGACCCAGCCTCCACTTCACTCGCCTTTTTTGTTCTTCTTAAACTATATACTGTGACATTGAAAGGACTTGTATTCACCAGAGAAACAAAGAGTGCTTTCATGGTGTGGGGTCTCCAGAGCCACTGTGCAGGGCCTTTGTTGGGTGGCACTGGCCTTGTTGCTTGCCACCCTCGACCTCATTGTTGGTACTTTCCATCTTTATTATTTAACAGTTCACAGTTGCAAAAGGAAAATCAAGTTTCTTGAAATACATGTAAAGGCTAAATCTTCCCTGTTATTTATTGGGGTAAGGCATCCTTTTACATCAAAGTGTGCTACCCTGGAAACCTTGGTCTTGTTAAAGATCTTCTATTATTTAAAACTCACATATTTTGTTTTTGTATGGCTGCAGTTCCCTAAGGCATTACTGTGCTTAATAATAATTCATGAACTACAAGAATCAATCACCAGTGCCAGGTAATATTTTAGTTCTGTTTTTTTTTTTTAAAAAAAAGATGTGTGTGTGTGTGTGTGTGTGTGTGTGTGTGTGTGTGTGCGCGCGCGCGCACGCACACACACACACATCTGGGCATTTGAGTTCAGGTGCAGTGGAGGCCAGAGGCTTTGCATTCCCCAAAAGCTGGAGTTAAGGGCTACAGGTGGTTGTAAGCTGCCCAGTGTGGGTGCTGGGACCTGAACTTAGGTCCTCTGCAAGAGCAGTACATGCCTTTAAGCACTGTGGTATCTCTCTGACCCTGATAGTTGCTGTTTTTATGCTATATCAGAAAAATGTAAAGTGGAAACTTTATTTTTAAAAAATTTTATTGTTGAGACGTAGTCTTGCTAGATAGTCAGTCCAAGATGGCCTGCATCTGCCTTGGCCCTGAGTGCTGGGTGATAGCTGTATTCACCAGGCCCAGCTTAAAGAGTCTTGTAAGAATGCAAATAGGAATCAGGTGTGGTGGTTCAGGCCTCTAATTCTAGCCTGGGGTGGCTGAGGCAGAGGGATGGAGAATTCCAGGCCAGCCTAGACTGCGTGGTGAGTTTGAAGCCGATTTAGGTTATGTAACAAGATATTGTCTTAAAAAATTGAAACTGAACCAAATCAAAACTTGTAAAAAGGCCAAACAAACTAGAATCCGAAGCTGGTGATGCCTGACACCTGTCTTAGGATAGGGTTGTAATAGAGTGCACACAATAGAAACTCTCCTGCATGTCCCCAAGCTAATGTGTAAGTGTGTGCCTGAAGCCCAAGGCAAATTGGTGATTTTGTCATTGGTTGAAGCATTGGGCTTCGTTTTGACCTTTTTGCTGGAGAGACACCAAGCTCTTGATCTCTTTCTTCTGTGCCTTCTCTGCCAGTTACCAGATAAAATGTTGTCAACAGTATACGGAACTCTTTGCCTTAGGCATTACAGTTTCCTGTATTTTTCATGAAGAACCATAGTGTTTCCTGAAATTAGCCTTAGCTCTTGTGGTGGCAAACAGGCAGGCAGCAAGTAGGCTAACTGAAAAGCTGAACCATGGACCATCGGTGGCTGATGGGAACTGACTGCTTCCTGAGGCCCGTGTGTTAGAGATTTTGTAAATCTCTGTTAGTCCGGAACTGATCCCAGATTCATTCGCATCTGGGATTGCCTGACTCATTCACAGATTGAGGGGTTTTATGGGATGCGAGGGACCAACCAGAGCGTTTGGGCTGTCATTTGCTGTAGTACATAGCCAATGGAAACACTTGGTAGTAGTGGCTGAGGCCTGTGCTCAGCTTCTTAAACCTACCACTGCCAAAGAAAAGGAGGAGGAGGGGTGGTGGAGCAGGGGAGCAGGGGAGCGAGGAGTCTTTGTTTTGCTGGTGATTTGAACTGTTGGGAGTGGAGGGAAGGTATGGGAAGACCCCAAGGGTTCAGGTGAAGAGTGGTGTGGCTGTGGGCCCCAAGGCTGCCATAGAGGGCCTGCCCCAGGCAGACGGCAGAAAGAGCCACTCACTGTGGCCACTTTATTTACTGAATGTTTCTGCAGAACACACCAGCGGACATATCAATTAGTTCTTTTTCCATGAAGAGCATTAATGAGTAATCATATTTCATCTCTCAAACACACAGTGGTTCTCTGTCAGTGTGAATGAAAAGCTCTTTGGATTTTGTCTGATGACCTCATTGGATGACCATTTTTGAGTTAATGTAGCGTGACACCATTGAAAGGGTCTCTGATTACAGATTACTGCAGGTGTTAACCAGCCTAGGTGGGCTTTGCAACTCTCTTGTCAGTTGCACTCAGAGTTGACTTAGTCATGTTGATTTACATTATAAAATACCCATCATAGTAATTCAGGCTAAGAAAGAACAACTAGGGGGTGGAGAGCGGGCTCAGCGATTGAGAACACACACTGCTGCTGCAGAAGGCCTGAGTGTGGCTCCCAGCACCTGGTCTGGCAGCTCACAACTCCTGAAACTCCAACTCCAGGGATCTGCTGTCCTCCTGGCCTCTGGGGGCTCTCCCACATACCTGGTTCACACTCACAAATACAAAGAAGCCTTTTCAAAATCTTGAAAAAGTTAAAAAGAAAACATTTGCTTTTTACTTTCAGTTTAAAGGGATATCAGCAGTCTGTGACTTACGTAGGGGACACAGCTGTGTGAGAGCTGGCACTCAGCTGCAGGCTGGTGGAATCAAGTCAGCCCTAAAAACCTTTTACATGCTCCTTCTGGAACTTACCTGTCTTTGAACAGATCCCCAGTGCTTGGCTCTGGCTGACCCTTCTAGGGTTTTTAAGTGGAGATGTGGTTTAAACAGCAGCTTAACTAAAAGTTAATAAAATACCTGTTTGGAAGTGTTTATATATATATATATATATATATATATATGTAATTATTTAGATTTTATGTGCATTTGTGTTTTGCCTACATGTATGCCTATGTGAAGGTGCTGGATCCCCTGGAAGAGCAGCTGGTACTCTTAACCTCTGAGCCATCTCTCCAGTCCCATTTAGAGTTTTTAAGAATTTCAATTTAAATTAACTTTACATTTATTTGTTTGTTTGTTTATTTTGTGTACACACACACACACACACACACACACACAAACACACACACACACACACACACACACACACACACACACACACACACGCTTGATTTCAGGAGCCCGAGTAGAGGTAGTTGTGAGCTGCCTGATAGGAGTGTTGGGAACTGAACTTAGTTTCCGTGTGAGACCAAGTAAGTATTGAGCTGTCTCTTCAGTCTCCTTAGTTTCTGAGAAGAGATCTCTCTGACTAGTCCTGGCTGGCCTCCTGCCTCTTCTTCCTGAGCTCTGGGATTACAGCCACCACACAGAACTCCTTAGGTTGGTTTGTTGGTTTTAAATTGGTTGGCCTTGTAACCAGACTTGAGCTACATTCTATTTGACTGGTTTTTCTTTTTCTTTTTTAATTTTTAATTTTTTTGATTGTACTGCAGTTTTGTTTTTATATAGTCTGCAGTTTTTAGTTGTTAATTCATAGAATATAAAAATGAAGTCAGCATTCTTTATTGTAGGAACAGAGGAAGAATGTTCCTGTAACATGGACAAATGGTGTCTCTAGCAGTCTTGTAATTATAGTCATCTGATTAGCTCGCCGAGGAACAGAGAGCGGGATTCTTGAGTGGCTTAGGTTCTCAGGCAGAGCACTGGATTCCCTTGAGAACTGCTGCGCCCATCTTGAAAATTAGTCCTTCCTGAGAAAAGCAATGGAGTTGGCAGTGCAGAAGAAAGGATGGCTCGTTTGTCATCTCCTCACACACTGTGGAGCTCAGTGTGAAGAGTGTTTCAGCTCAGCGGCCCTTCAGTCTCAAAGAGCTGGGAGCTCATGATGAGGACGTCGTCCTGGAACATGATAGGCTTCTCCTTTCTACTACTGTGTGTGTGTGTGTATAGCATAATGTATGTGTGGTATATATAATGTGTTTGTGGATTGTATGGAGAGTGTATGTATAGTGTGTGCTTTGTGTAGTTTATATGCATAGTGTGTGGAGTGCACATGTAGGATATGTATATGTATAGTGTGTGGAGTGTGTATGTATAGTGTGTATATGTATAATGTAGAGTGTGTGTGCCATGTGTATGTATATTGTGTATGTGTGGATTGTGTATGGGTAGTTTGTGGGTTTAAATTGTGTGTGCATGCAGTGTGCATCATGTGGACGATGTGTGTGTGAATGTGAAGGGTGCATGTGGATTGAATGGTGTTTATGTTGTGTGTGGTTAAAATGAAGCGGTTCCTTTATGAAATGTTTCAGACCCATTGCTTCCCAGTGCAGCATTTACAGTGCTTTGGCATGCGTGTGCGTGTGCATGCGTGTGTGCAAAGTATTTAACTATTGTGTTAGGTTGCTAGTTTAAAAACTGTCTAGAGACGGCTGTAGTCTCTTTAGACTTTTTAATCACTGAAACACAGGGTGTGTTTGTTTTGTTTTGGGTCATCTGAGCTGGCTGCTTGGAAATAGAGAATCTACTAATGATTCAGACTTGGCAACTTAGAGTCATTCTTAAAATGTAAACAAACAAAAGCCTACTACTTTTGTTCTTTCACTCTGTAATTTTTTAAGATTTATTTATTTCATATATATGAGTAGTGCATGTGTTTGTGTGTGTGTGTGTGTGTGTGTGTGTGTGTGCGCGCGTGTGCGCACTCCTGGTGCCTGTGGAGGTCAGAAGAAGGCATCAGATTATTGGAGAAATTATTTTGGCCACTCCACGTAGTTAAAAGGATATTTATTTAATGGCGTAACTCACAAATTAAGTAATGGGTAGGTCGCAGGGTCTGGGGAAGGTGTTGCGCAGTCCAGCGGTGTTCTCCGGAGCTCTGCACAGTCCACCTTCACTGTTCAGCGTCCCGGCACAGAGAGAGCGCTGGCCCATCCAGCTCTCGGGTCCCCAGGCGCCTCCCCGCGCCCCGCCTTGTAGGCGTGACAGTTGCCAGAGTCTCAATGGGGGTTGGAACTTCCAGATCCAAGCTGGAATGGCTACCTACTACATCAGATCCCCCTGGAACTGTAGTTAGGGATGGTTGTGAGCAGCCACCATGTGGGTGCTGGGAACTGAACCCAGGGCCTCTGTAAGAACAGCCAGTGTTCTTAACTCCTGAGCCATCTCTCCAGCTCTCTTTTTTTCTTTGAAACAAGAGTCTCAGTGTGTAACCCTGGCTGGCCTCGGACTCATTCTGTTGACCATTCTGGCCTTGAGCTTTCAGTGATCCTCCTGCCTCAGCTTCCCAAGTGCTGGGATCATAGCTGAGAGTCACACCCCTGCTGTAGCTCTTAGCTTGTCTTCCCAACTCTCCACGTGAATTAGAAAGAAACATTATACAAGAAGTATTAAGTATTTGTTGGGAAATTTTTTCATTTGGGATTTATGATACAATAATTAAAAAAATAAATCAGCCAGCTGGAATCAGATTACAGAATTGTTGGAATTTAAAACAAAATAGGTGAAAGTCAAATAATTTGTACCATTTGTAGCTGTTGTAGAAGGTGCATAGTCCAGCATGTCATGGCATCACGCAGGGACAGTGCTGTGTCTCTGTCCCTCTTACATATGTCTGATCGTATAAGCAGTTCTCTTTGAAAATAGTGCCACACCAGCTAGGACGATTCCTGTCTTCACGTAAACAATAAAGGGTCCAGCCTGTATTTTGTTTTCTCCCAGGGTCTCCCAGACTCTCCCAGGCAGAGTCTAACAACCAGCCGAGGATCTGATCTGGAGATATTCAATGAATCTAAGCACTCAGAGTTCGTTAGTCTGTTCACTTTTTCTTTTCAGTCAATTTTTTTTTTTTTTTTTTGAGACAGGGTTTCTCTGTGTAGCTTTGCGCCTTTCCTGGGACTCACTTGGTAAGTCCAGGCTGGCCTCGAACTCACAGAGATCCGCCTGGCTCTGCCTCCCAAGTGCTGGGATTAAAGGCGTGCGCCACCACCGCCCGGCTTCTCAGTCAATTTTTATCTACGCAGCTCCTTTCCTGTTCTCATACTTAGCTCTTCTCTGTCCCCTTTCCTGTTCTCAGTCCCTTCTGCTGTTCTCTCATGTCTATCTAGTTCTTTCCATCTCTGTCCTCATCTTTGTTCTTCTCCATCAATCCTCCCAATGCTCTCCGAGAACCAGTCTATATACCCACACGGTATTTCTTTGGCAAAGCAATTCCGGCTGGAAGTTTTCAGGGTCACAGGGTCCACACATAAAGCAATAAATGTCAGCTTCCAATTACAACCCAAAAGGGGAGTGACTGAAGGGGAGTTCTCTGGCAGGGTCAACTAAAGCTAAGATCAATTAGGGAATCTAGGAATAGCCCCTAGCTGAGGAGGAATAAAACTTAATTTGCGCAAGAAAGAAGCTTGGCACCTATGGCCTCCCTGCCCTTGACAGCAATCTCCTTGGGTCAGTGGGAAGTAACTGCCTTAACTCAGGAACTAACAAATGGCTAAAACTTCATCCCAGGAATGTGAGCAGTAAATCTCTTAAGTTAGGGTCTTATGTAAATAACCCAGGGTGAAGGTAAGGGGTTGAGGATTTAATTGTTAGTGGTTCTTTTCTCTATCTGTGGGTGAGATGAACTAATGTTTATCTATGTACAGTTTTGTCCTTGGAAAAAGGTATCTTTGCTGAAATACTTTTGTTCAGAGAATGGCCCTGGCCATATATATGTTAATGAAAAATAAACACAGCTGGGAAAAGTTATCCAATTACCCCAAATGTATAGGGAAAGTTGTGCCCAAGATTGAGATGCAGTCGTGAGATCACATGTACACATAACATGGAGATGCACAGTAAATGGGGAGAATCATGGCTGTTATTGCACAAGAAGTTTACAACAAGAGAGAGCCAGTTCATTCCAAAGGCAGGAATTCCATAGCGCCTTGCGTGACGGTTTCCTCTAACAGATCCCTTAGTTCTGATAGGTTGACCTCTGAACTCCAGCTGTCACTGCTGTTTACCCCATGGACTTTCACTGCCAGTGGCTCTTAATACTATCTCCTAGTTTCAAGTTAAAATAAAATAAAATGATAGTCTTTTGTCTTTTAATGCCTTTGTGTTCTGAAATATTTTAAGTGATTGCTGAAGAACCTGTTTTTAAAAATGGGAAACTTGTCGGGCAGTGGTGGTACACTCCTTTAATCCCAGCATTCGGGAGGCAGAGGCAACCTGGTCTACAGAGTGAGTTCCAGGATAGCCAGAGCTACACAGAAACTCTGTCTTGAAAAAACAAACAAGAAAAATAATAAAATAAAATGAAAATGGGAAGCTGGTGGGTAGATGTAGAGAAATTAGTTTAATTAAAAAGTTCATAGAAAATGGGAACAATTGAGCTTGTGTGGCTAGAATAGACTGGAGCATTGTCGTCAGTTCGTTGAGGCGGACCTCACACTAAGGCAGCCCTGCTTCAGCTATGCAGGTGCTGGGAGTTGAGGTAGGAGGTGCCACTGCCCTCCGTTTGTCTGTCTGTCCGTCCGTCTGCTGACCTTGCTCTCCTGGTTACGTTGCTTGCACTTCTTTTCTGTCTAAAGTAAAGGTGGTCGAGTCTCTGGGCTTAAGGTTTGGGGACTCTAGTCATTGTTTGCCTACCAATGGAAGTTTATCGTGGGAACCAATGACCACATTAGAGAATTTGAAATACTTAATTTTTCAGTTTCTTGGAAGTAGTAAGTATACAGAACCACAGGTTGGGTAAAAACCATGGGTCACTGGCAAAATTTTCTCTAACTGCTAAGCAGTTCCATTTGAATTCTCTCCTTAACTCACCTTCCAGAATTCCTAGAGGACCCGTACAACAGCCTCTGGAGGATCGGCTCTTCCCTCCCACGGTCTCCACAGTCTACAGCACGGTGAGCATTCCAAGCGTCTTTGTCATGTTTCTGTGTGAATCCTAACAGTGTTGGATTGACATAGGCATGAGGTGGAAGGTCAGTCAGATTCCCAGGAGAATCAGATGTGCATTATGTGACCGGTTAACCCTACCCACCTTTGTAATCTTAAGGAATAGGAGTGAGGGGAACGTTGTGTTATGATCACCTGGATTTGGACTCCTGCCCACATCTGCCCACATCTGTATGTATTGAACTCTGGCTTACACTGGTAAGTGGTGGGGTAGAGCCCAGGTCCTGTGCATAGCAGGAGCTTAGGAATTCTACCAGGATGCTGGGTTTGCAACTTTTTGTAATTAATTTTTTTACACTCATCTTAAATTACTATTTTCTAGTTTGTATTTGTTTTATGTGTATGGATGTTGCCTACATGTCTACTGTACGCCATGTGTGTGTAGTTCCCTCGGAAGCCAGAAGAGGGCATCAGATCCCCTGGGAACTGGAGTTACAGATGGTTGTACTCTGCCCTGTGGGTGCTGGGAATCCAATGTGGGGCCTCTGGAAGAGCAGCCAGTGAATGCTTTTAACCACTGAGCCTTCTCTCCAGCCTCCTGATTTTAAATTTTTATTGAATATTCTTTTTGCTTGTTTGTATTTCGAGACAGGATTTTTCTGTGTAACAGTCCTGGCTGTCCTGGAACTTGCTTTGTAACTCACTCTATAGACCAGGGTAGCCTTGAACTCACAGTTTTCCCTTTCTTTTCTTTTTGGTTTTTCAAGACAGTTTTTCTGTATAACAGCCCTAGCTGTCCTGGAACTACTTCTGTAGACCAGGCTGGCCTCAGAGATGCGCCTCCCTCTGCCTCCCGAGTGCTGTGTTAATAGTGCACCACCACTGCCCCAGCTAGTTTTCCCTTTCTTTTCTTACCCCCCCCCCCTCCCCAGACAGGGTTTCTTTGTGTAGCTTTGTGCCTTTCCTGGAACTCACTCTGTAGCCCAGGCTGGCCTCGAACTCACAGAGATCTGCCTGCCTCTGCTTCCTGAGTGCTGGGATTAAAGGCGTGCGCCACCACCCCCGGCTAGTTTTCCCTTTTTTTTTTTTTTTTTTTTTTTTTTTTTAGATTTATTTATTTATTACATATACAGCGTTCTGCCTGCATGTATGCCTGCAGGCCAGAAGAGGGCACCAGATCTCATTACAGATGGTTGTGAGCCACCATGTGGTTGCTGGGAATTGAACTCAGGACCTCTGGAAGAACAGCCAGTTCTCTTAACCGCTGAGCCATCTCTCCAGCCCTAGTTTTCCCTTTCTTAATTGAGGGTTTTTCTTTTACTTTTCCCCTCCCTGATTACATATAAAATATGCATAAATATTGGCTAAGTAAACACAAGATGAGATTTGAATTATGTTTTGAATGATGAATTTGTAAGAGAAGGTTCATTATACAGATAGACAATTCAGTTATTAAAATGATGTATTCCAGTGAACCTATGAGAATTTGAGATGTGACAAACCCATCTATTAATATCCCATTCTCTATCTGCCATTTATTCCTGTGCTGTAAGGAAACTTAGAGTCTGATGAAGGAAATGGGTCAATAAGTGACTGTAGTCTAAATAAGATTGTGAAAAGTTTGAGTTCTGAATCAATTTAGTTTTTGCACAGTATTTAGAGATTGAACCCAGGGTCTTGGAAATTTTAGGCAAGTGCATGCAACTGAAAGAGTTGGGTGTTCCGTCTTTTAACAGAGTAAAGACTTACACAGTTTAGTGGATTAGCGCTGTGGTGGAAACAAGGCAAGATAAAAGGGTAGAGAATGGATATGCTCACTTAGCTAACACATTCTAGAACATTCTCTTTGAAAAGGCATTTGAGAGAACTGGAAAACCAGGAGTAGAATGCACACTGTGAAGCTAATCCTTGGGAGTTGTGGGCTAGCTTGAGCTACTTGATGGGCACTTGCCTAGCATATGCACAGCTCTGGAGTCAGACTGTTACTGCCGGGGAAAACAAAACAAAACAAAGCATTTCTGGAGAAAGAGCACCCGTGATTGAAGGACCTGCAGTACAGAGCCCCCGGGATGTCTGTAGGGTGGGCAGAAGCTTCAAAATGTGCAGATGCTGGTGTGGAGAGGTCGGACTTGGGGCGTCAGATTACTTGGGGGAATTATAGGCCATGTAGAGGTTTGGGAACTTAGTCCTGGTATAATGGAATGCACAAGGAGGGTTAAGAGAAATGGAACTAATTTCCCTTTTCAATTGTCACTGTAGCTACAATGTGGGCAGTGTGGTAAGGTAGAAGGGGGGTCTGTTGTAGTACAGGCAAAGGTGACTGTGCTGTACTTGGACGTGGAAGTAATGACTGTTTCTAGTGTATGTTTTGAAAATAAAGTCAATTGTGTATAAGGATGACTTTAATGTATGATGCAAGGGAAAGAAGAGTCTATGTAATGCCTTGGGAGTTTGCCTTGATCAAGCCAATCCTATTTATTGGTCCTATTCTTTGGGGCTGATCTCCAATGGAGATAGTTGTTGACACAAGTCAGCTTCCTGTAAACAAACATTGCTTTGGGGTCAAAGGATGACTTGTTTTCAGTTCTTTGCTGTTATAAAATAACTGAATTTATAATTTTTTCTGTATTATGGCTATGATTTCTGTAGATTACCTTTCTGAAAATGAAATTATTGATTCAAAGAACAGGTGTATAGCCTATACATGCCTCTAATCCCAAAACTTCATGGAGGTGGGGGGGGGGAGGAGAGAGAGAGAAAGCCAAGGGCATTGTGAGTTCCAGGCCAGTCTAGGAGTCATGGTTGAGGTACCCTAACTTTACGAAAAAAGCAGTTATTGAGATAGCTCATAAATAAGACATTTGATGGTGTAATTCATACTCTAAAGATAAGCCCATGAAAACTCTGTGATGGAAGTGCCTGCAAGGGAGGTCTTCTACCCACCGAACCTTCCTCTAAAGTTTATAGACAAGTTTGACTCTCAGCTGGTGGGTTTATTTGTGAGAGTTCCTTGACTTTGAATATTCAAAGTTCCTGTCATACATGTAACACGTGCACATTGTATATTATTGTGCCTCTTCTAGAAGAACAAGGAACTTCAAGCATTAAAAACTACCCTTAAACAAGATGTTCTCAGCCTGGCATGGTGGTTGGTGCTCGCCTTTCCTGCCGGTAATCAGAAGGCAAAGCCAGAGCCAGGTGGACCTCTACGACTGAGTTCGAGGCTGTGTTGTTCAAATCTTAGATTGTCTTTTTTAAATTGAACTATTATTATTATTATTATTATTATTATTATTATTATTATTTGTTTTTTTTTAAAGATTTATTTATTTATTATGTATACAGAAGAGGGTGCCAGATCTCATTACAGATGGTTGTGAGCCACCATGTGGGTGCTGGGAATTGAACTCAGGACCTCTGGAAGAGCAGTCGGTGCTCTTAACCTCTGAGCCATCTCTCCAGCCCTATTATTTGGTTTTTTGAGACAGTTCCTCTATGTGGGTTTGGAACCTTTCCTGGAACTCACTCTGTAACCCAGGTTGGCCTTGAACTCACAGAGATCCCCCTGCCTCTGCCTGCATGCTGGGATTAAAGGTGTGCCCCACCAACGCCCTGTGCTTAGATCTTCTTTTAATAAAAAACCCAGAGCCAGATATCAGGGTGAAAGCTGAAAGATCAGAGAAACAGAGCAGCCAGCCACTAGTTCTTATCCTCAGTCTAAAGACAGTGAGTTCCTGTTCATACCTTTCTCTGCCCTGCCATATTACTTCCTGGGATTAAAGGTGTGTGTGTGCTTCACAAGCAAAGGCATGAGATCTCAAGTGCTGGAATTAAAGGTGTGTGTCACCACGGCTTGGCCTCTGTGTCTAGTCTAGTTGCTGTGTCTGTCCTCTGATCCTCAGGCAAGTTTGTTAGGGTACACAATATATCACCATAATCCTGCTCTACAGAGTGAATTCCAGGCTAGCTGAGGCTACACAGTGAGACCTTGTCTCAAGAAGTCACAAACCAAAACAACAGAAAAGATGACCTGCTTTTTTCCTCCTCCTCCTCCTCCTCCTCCTCCCCCCCCTCCTCCTCCTCTTCCTCCTCTCCTGTGTGTGTGTGTGTGTGTGTGTGTGTGTGTTTTGTGTTGTGTTGTTTTTTTTTTTGTGTGTGTGTGTAGTGTTGGCTAGCCTGGAACTCGCTGGCCTCAAACTCAGAAATCTGCTTGCCTCTGCTGGGATTAAAGATGTGTACCACCACTGCTCAGCTACTTTCTGTTTTTTTAAAGTCTGGTTCTTTCTATATTACATGAATGGTCCCAGACTATTGGGGTGAAGCTATCCGTCTGCCCTAGCCTTCCTAGTCGCTGGTTTCTTCCCCAGTTTAAAAATTACATTTGTTTTACTTTAAGTTAAGGCCTTTGTGTGTATCCATGGCTGGCCTGGAACTTGTGATGTAAAGTAAGCTGTCCTTGAACCCACAGATCTGGACCTGCTTCTATCTCTGGAGTGCTGGCATTTCTAATGAATTATTTACATTCTTTCTTGTTTGTTTATTTTGCATTAGTGGCACCATATATCTGTGGTGGTTCTGGAGCTTGCTATCCATGTCAAACTGGCTTTACATTTTCAGAGATCCTCTTGATTTTGTCTCCAGAGTGCTGGGATTAAAGGCATGTACCACTACACCTGGGAAATTATTTACATTCTGAATAATTTAAATTCCCCACTCCTGACTTTTGTATTAGTGTACACATTATTGCCACTGTGAGGGAAGTATGTGACTGGGTGCTTTCAAGTCTTTAGTGCCTAGTTGAGGTCTCAAGATTTCGATATTAGGTCATTGTTTTTCTGTTTTTTTTTCATTTGCCCCATTTGTGTGCCATCAAATGAAGGCTAATCCTTAGCTCTTCCCCTACCTCCTTGGCATGTGGTGCTTATTATGCCACTTGAATTGAGTTGGTTAAATTCCATGAAAGGCAGTTTTTACTCGTGGTCAGTGTAGAAAGTTTCCAGCACTCTGGTTGGTCATCTTCTGTAGACTTGAGTAGTTACTTCTGATAAGTGCTCTGCTGGTCATCCAAAATGTACCCAAAGTTGCACAGGCCTATTGGAATGCCTTCATGATTAGTTAGGTTATTTTATCAATTCAGTTATTTATCAATGTCTGGTTTGAGAGATCAATCCCATTAATGAACCATGAACATTCAAACAAATACTTGAACAGTTGTGCTAGTGTATTACGGAGGAGAGGAGAGACGGCAGACAGGGTAGGCAGGAGCTAATCTGCAGGAGGTTTGTGGTTAACTTTCTGTAGTGTGGCCGTGCAGTAAGTCTGTCATGTTGCAGAATTTTGTCTTCTGTCTTTAGAGAAATCAGATTTTGTGACTGTTCAGCCAGTGAATAATGTGATTGTAGTTAGACGTAGTAATTGAATAGTGATTGCTCTCAGGGTGGAAGTCTGTCTTCAGGGTGACCAGAAAGAAGGCTTTCCTATTAATTCATTTTCAAAGATTGCTGTGTGCTACTTAAGTCGCTCTTCAAAGAGGAATTGCTTTCATGCTGTCACAGTCTTGATCCTTGTAGGCAGTTTACACTTTACATATCTATCATTAAGTCCCGGTTCTTCCATCCTGTAGCTGGACATCAGTGGAGGTCCTACGGCAGGGGAGCCTGACCTGGCTCAGTCAGTTCTTGTTGGGCAGTAGCGCCCAGCCAGGTGGGAATCTGCTTGATTGCTGTCACCTACAGAACAGTCCATTGTTGTAAGACCAGCCAAGTGGTGATTTATTTACGCACACGGAGACAAAGCTGATGCCCAGCGCACTGTGCACGTTCAGAATATGCACATCGGTAACTTTTGAGAACTCATGAGAATGGCAAGACAGCTGGCATTCATCCCGAGAAGACCGAGTCTTACTAAGTAGCCAAGGCTGCCCTGGAGCCCACTATTCTTCTGCCTCAGTTGCCCAAGTGTTAGGGTTTGGGTGTGGCCATGGGTCTCCTTTTGTCTCTGTTTTTAAGGCAGGGCTTACTATATAGCTGAAGCAGGGACTAGACCGAACTTAGACGGGCCTAACACTAACGGCATCTTCCTGTCTCAACCTCCCAAAATTATAGGCATTTATAGATAAGAGCTGTCATGCATGCTTTTTGGGTATGCATACGTGTGTGTGTGTGTGTGTGTGTGTGTGTGTGTGTGTGTGTGTGTGAGATATGTCTTCCATTTGTGTGCATGTTTGTGTATTGGAGTGTCTGGACTGAACCTGTGTTTGATCATGTAGATGGTTGATGTAGGGTGACTTCTTTATTGCTTTTTACTGATTTATTTATTCATTTTCGTTTGTTTGTTCATAAGACATGGTCTCACTATGTAGTTCTGGCTGTCCTCGAACTCACTATGTAGACCAGACTGTCTCTGCCTCCTTAGTGCTGGGATTAAAGAACGTACTATTATTCTGGGTTTCCACCTTGTCTGTAGTAGAATATTTTAAGGTGTGATACTTTTGTTTGTGTTGCACTTGTTTAACTGTGAAGCTGTGTTACTGTGCCTGTATTAAACACCTGATGGTCTAATAAAGAACTGGCCAATAGTGAGACAGGAGAAAGGATAGGCGGGGCTGGCAGGCAGAGAAAAGATACAGAGGGAGAAACCTGAAAAGAGGGATAAACCTAGCAGCCAGAGGAGGACTCCAGGGGCCTGCCACCCAGCTACACAGCCGGCCACGGAGTGAGAGTAAGATTTACAGAAGTAAGAGAACGGGAAAATCCCAGAGGCGAAAGATAGATGGGATAATTTAAGTTAAGGAAAGCTGGTTAGACACTAAGCCAAACTAAGGCAGGGCATCCATAAGTAATAATAAGCCTCTGTGTGTGAATTTATTTGGGAGCTAGGTGGCAGGCCCCAAAAAAAGAGTAATAAAATAGCCAACAACACTTGTCTTCTGAGGGAGTCTCTCCCTGAGCCTGGAGCTCACTGTTGCAGCTTGTCTAGCTGACCGCGAACTCTTAGAGTGCACTATTTTTTGTGCCCCCAGGCACTGCTCTTTTGTGGGTACTGGGGATCCAGACTCAGGTCTGCTGACTGCAAGGCAGAGCAGATGTTTTCCCAGTAAACCTCTCCGTGTCCTGAAGTCCCTCTGAAGTCCGCCTGTCTGCACCATTGGCCCTCACTCAGGCTGTTGTGGCCAGTCTGCGTCTGCCTGCCTGCCTGTCTTTGGATCTGCCAATGAATGACTTTTATGAAGGTTTAGATTCTTCGTTAATATTTCATGTGGATTTCTCATTAAATGTTAAATCAGGACCTAATTAAAATATTATTTAATATGTATTTGCTTGATTTCCTCCTTCAGAAGAAGGATTAACCTTGGAAATGTAAAGGAGGGCTCAGCTGGTAAATGCCAGTTAGGAATGGCGTTCAGGGTTCTCAGATAAGAGTAGGAAGAATCTGTGTCAGAGCACTTTGATAGTGTTTCTCTAAGCTGTGGAATATTCCATCCCCTGAGCCATTTTATAAAGTGTCCCATGAATCATTGCTCAGAAACAAAGCAACTCCGTGGAATGGTAGTGGTCAGACAGGTCCTCAGGAGTTGGATGGGCTATAAGTACTGTACTGAATGAAGGTGCAGTTAGTTTCAGGAAAAAAAAAAGAATAGACATAAGATGTTAGAGAATGGATTTATTACTGTTAACACATTGGTGGCATGAGCGGAGAGCTGATTTTTAACAGTAATTGGGTAGACACTGGCCAGTGTACCTTGCACTTGATGCTGTTTTCGATTTCATGAGCACACCTGGCTGTCTGGACTCCTGCAGGTCACAGCTTGAGCGGGATGGACAGTTTTGGGCTTTGCCCATTGTGTTTCACTGTGACTCTGGGGCTGGGGTCCCAGTTCATGGTAGAGCCCTTGCTGGGTGGCTGGCTTTTGAGTTAGGTCCCTAGTACTGGAGGCTGAGTATGTATGTATGTGTAAACTGTTCTATAGTTGTTCAATTTTCATATAGAACATAACATAGAAGGGTATTTTATTTCTTTAGGTTTTAAAGATTCTAAAGATCCATAAAGATATGTTAATTTTTAGAACTATAAAACCAGTGGTACAATTTTATTCTTTCAAGATATATTTTTAAAAGTTTACGTGTATGGATGGGTCTATATGTCTGTGCCATGTGTATGGCAGTATCTGTAGAGACTGGTAGAGGGCATTAGATCACCTGAAGCTGTAGTTACAGGTAGTTGTGAATGCTGGGAACAGAATTCAGGTCCCTCTGGAATTCAAAGAATAACAATTGTTCTTAACCTCCAAGCCATCTCTCCAGCCCCTTTATACTTTTTATTTATTTGGTTTTTTGTTTGTTTGTTTGTTTTTTGAGACAGGGTTTCTCTGTAACAGCTCTGGCTGTCCTGAACTCAACTTTGTAGACCAGACTGGCCTCGAACTCTGTCTCATCCATCTGCTTCTGCCTCCCAAGTGCTGGGATTAAAGGCGTGCACCACCACTGCCCAGCATTTATTTGCTTTTTTTGACACAGGGTCTCTCTCTGTAGTCTTGGCTGTCCTGGAGCTCAATATATAAATCAGACTGGCCTCAAGCTTCCAGGGATCCTCTTGCCTTTCCCTCCCAGTGTGCTGGGATTAAAGAAAGGCGTTAGCCATCAATCCTCTTTTTTTTTTTTTATTATTATTATTTTTAAGATTTATTTATTTTATTATGTATACAGTGTTCTGTGTGCATGTACACTCACAGACCAGAAGAGGGCACCAGATCTCATTGTAGATGGTTGTGAGCCACCATGTGGTTGCTGGGAATTGAACTCAGGACCTCTGGAAGAACAAGCAGTGCTCTTAACCTCTGAGCCATCTCTCTAGCCCCATCAGTCCTCTTTAAATAAACATTCTTTAATAATTAAAAAATATTCCAAAAAATACAATTAGGATCATGTGTGAAGTAATTATTTTAAACTTCCTCAAGGAAGAGACTTTTGAAAGTCCAGCTCAGGGCTGTGTGTGTGTGTGTGTGTGTGTGTGTGTGTGTGTGTGTGTGTGTGTTTTCCTTCATTATTAAGATGTTATACATGGCTGGGCGGTGGTGGCACACGCCTTTAATCCCAGCACTCGGGAGGCAGAGGCAGGTGGATCTCTGTGAATTCGAGGCCAGCCTGGGCTACCAAGTGAGCTCCAGGAAAGGCGCAAAGCTACGCAGAGAAACCCTGTCTCAAAAACCAAAAGAAAGAAAAAAGAAAAGATGTACATACACATGTGTGAAAGAGGCCTAGTATTTAAATGTATGATTCTGGTAGGTTCTTAGGCTATGATAGCTGACTTGGGTGGGAAGCTTTATGGAAGAAACGCATTATAATTTGAAGGTTGGTCAGACATTTATCTGGAGTGCTAATTGTGTTCTAGTACAAGCAGGGTAGTCAGTGTGAAACGTTTGGCCCAGATAGGCTTTGGGGAAGGATTCTTTCCTCTTCTTTGCTTGTTTATTTACATATTTTTAAAAGAAGGGATCCAGTGTGTAACCTTGGAGAACCCAGAATGCCATCTGTAGACCAGGCTGGCCTTGAACTCACAGAGCTCTGTTTGCCTCTAACTCCCTAGTGCTGGCATTAACAGGCATGAGTTAGCACTTGCTTTTGTTTTTTCTGTGCAGGGTAGGTTCCAGATAAGAAAGGGCAGTGGAGAGGGAGGTTCCTTCACCTGCCTAGACCTTAGCTGGGAACTCAGGGTGCACTCACAGGGAAGCTCAAGCTGTAGAACGTGGAGAAGAAAAATAGTTTCGGGCCTCACTGAAAATGGAAAAAGCCCAAACTAACTGGCAACACCTAAACAAAAGCAGACTCCTCTGACTGAGGCAAACCAGAAAGTTGTATATGCACCACCACAGTCTGCTCCTCGGTCATGTTTGAAACACTGCCTGGGAAGTTCTGTGTTTTCTTTTTATTCTCTTCTTTTTTCTCCTCCTCCTCTTTTCTTTCTTTCTTCCTTTCTTCCTTGTTTCTTTCTCTCTCTCTTTCCTTCCTTCCTTCCTTCCTTCCTTCCTTCCTTCCTTCCTTCCTTCCTTCTTCCTCTTCTTTCTCCTCTCCTCTCCTCTCCTCCCCTCCCCTCCCCTCCTCTCCTCTCCCCTCCTCTCCTCTCCCCTCCTCTCTTCTCCTCTCTTCCCTCCCCTCCCCTCTCCTCCCTCCTCTCCTCTCCCTCCTCTCTTCCCTCCCTCCCTCTCCTCTCCCCTCTCTCTTCCCTCCTCTCCCCTCCCCTCCCCTCTCTCCTCTCCTCTCTTCCCCTCCCTCCCTCTCTCTCCCCTCCTCTCCCCTCCCCTCTCCTCTCCTCTCCTCCCCTCTCCTCTCCTCCCCTCCCTCCCCCTCCCCCATCCCCTCCTCTCCCCTCCTCTCTTCCTTCCCCTCCCTCCTCTCCCGTCCTCTCCCCTCATCCTCTCCCTCCTCTCCTCTCCTCCTCTCCCCTCCTCTCCTCTCCTCCCCTCCTCTCCCTCCTCTCCTCTCCTCTCCTTTCCTCTCTTCCCCTCCCCTCCTCTCCTCCCCCTCCTCTCCCCTCCTCTCCTCTCCTCTCCTTTCCTCTCTTCCCCTCCCCTCCTCTCCCTCCTCTCCTCTCCTCTTCTCTCCTCTTCTCCCCTCCCCTCCCCTCCCCCTCCCCTCCCTCCCCTTCTCTCTTCTCTTCTCTTCTCTTCTCTTCTCTTCTCTTCTCTTCTCTTCTCTTCTCTTCTCTTCTCTTCTCTTCTCTTCTCTCTCTCTCTCTCTCTCTCTCTCTCTCTCTCTCTCTCTCTCCTTCTTTCCTTTCATTTTTCGAGACAAGGTTTCTCTGTGTAGCTTTGGAGCCTGTCGTGGAACTCACTTTGTAGTCCAGGCTGGCTTCGAAGTAACAGATAACCGCCTGCCTCTGCCTCCCGAGTGCTGGGATTAAAGGCGTGGGCCACCACCGCCTGGAGATACTGTTTTCAAGCTCCTTGTCCTGAGGGAAAGCGGAGAATGTTCTGATAAAAGCAGGCCAACAGTGCCTTTCAGTTTAAGATTGGCAAAACATGGAAACCCAGCCGTGGAGGCAGTGTTGAATTGAGGAATTAATGTCTTGAGATGAGATGTAGCTTGAAGTTATACACATGAGCAAAACCTATGTAATTGAAAAGGGCACATATGACATTGGAGTACGCTAGGGGACCTAAAGAATCAGAATATTGTGTGTTGAATTCTGAGGGCGTGAATTGTAAGAGAGTTAAGGTGTGGCCTCAAATACAGTGCTGGTAGTGTACTGCCCTGATTCCACAAATCTGTAGGAAACAGCAGGGCTTGGCTTTGCATGTCTTTAATCTCTGTTCTTGGGAGGCAGAGGTGAGGTGGCTCTCTTGAGTTCAAGGCCAGCTGGGTCTCTATAATATAGAGTTCCAGGTCAGCCTGGTCTATATTTCGAAAGACCTTGCCTCAAGACAAATAAAACCAAAAAAATATGTGGAAAGCTTAGATAGTCATAATGTTGAATGTGTGCCTAAAAGGTTACCTTTGGTGTGCAGTGTTGAGGAGATCTGTTCATACTGGGTACGTGATGGAAACAAGCATCTTTGTTTGAGGAGGTGAGTTCTTGGCTATCTGAAAATTTGACAGAGTAGACTGCATCATTCTCCAGGGATTTTAAGCTTTCTTGTAACCCAGTGGGGACATCAGGAGAGTAGAGTGCAGGAATGTAGGATGTGGACAGGGTAGACTGAGGCAGCAAAGGAAGTGCTTGTTGGGGAGAAAGCTCGGACTCGATGTTTGTGGCAGCAGGCTGTGTTGGTCCACACTGGTCACACAGCATAGCATGTTCCTGTCCAGTAGGCTGTCTGCAGCTGAGCTGTGCTATGGTTCTGTGGGCTGAAAACAGCAAGCAGGACACTGGGGTGCTGTACCAGCGTTGCTGGGGCCTTACTGTCTGTAGGTCTGCATATTGATCCAGTTCCCAAGGTGGTGCCAAGGCCTCTAGTCTAGGGGCACACTGGAAACTGCTGCGTTAGATTAAAGCCCTCATATTCTCCCAGGTGTGAAAATCAAAATCATAGTACCAGTTATTTCAGTCTGAAACTGTCAGTCAGGATTTTAAAACCTACACTTTAAATGTTGGTAACAAACACAATAACTACCGTGTTTGAACACTATACCAGCATTGTGAAGCCAACATCATTTAATGGATTACATAAATAGGTTCACATGCTAACCTTAATTTTATATTTTATTTTTTAATTTTTTTTAAGGTTAAGAAGAAGTATTTGATTGTACTGCAGGAGTGCAGTGGGCTGGTCAGTAACTAGAGTTCTGCTTGCATCATAGGGCAATGGGCTGTAAGAGTCTCCATTCGGGAGAAGTAGCATTATGGTCAGGGTGTTTCCAGATGTGTGATTGACACTATTTGAAGGTGGACAGCCCAGATTGTACAGTTCTGCAAGGTCAGTTTGAATCACTGTGTAATTTCTTCCATTTAAATAAGAGCCATGTAAGACACTCAGACCTGTGCCATTGCAAGACAGGTCTTTTTTCCCTTTTGCAGAAAAAGAAACTAATTTTTTTTTGGATTTATTTATTTTATGTGCCCTTGGAGATCAGAAGAATGTGTCCAATCTCCCAACTGGATGTGAGATGGTTGTGAGCTGCCATGTGGGTGCTGGGATTTGAACCCAGGTCCTCTGCAAAGAGCAGCAAGTGCTCTTAACCACTGAGCCAACTGTAGTCCAAAAAACTAAATTTTTGTGCAGCTACACCAATACTCAAGCCTGGGTCTCTGACTCCAAGATTAACATTCTTGATGCTGTTGGCCTACTTACAAGATTCCTAGAATAAATGTTTAAAGTCTGCATGTTTCCGTTGTAAGTTTTTGTCTGGAAGGTAATGATAAGTCACTTAACCTCAGAATGGGGACTTAGTGACACTGTTCTGTGACATGTGCTATTCCAGAGTAATTTAACAATATGATTTTGATAACACATTTGAATTTATTATTTATTGTTGAATACTAAGCACAGAGCTCCACTGGTACCCTGTAATTAAAACCAGTTGCCTTGGATCAGTTATGTAACTGGGTCATGAACAATGTGAGGGCAGCAGGAACAGCAGAGTGTAAGTGTAAAAGTCATGTTTTAAGATGGAAACTGCCCGAGCGGTGGTGTCATGGGCCTTTAGTTCCAATGCAGAGGCAGAGGCAGGCCTGTGAGTTCGAGGCCAGCCTGGTCTATAGAGTGAGTTCCAGGACAGCCAGGACTGTTACTTAGTGAAACCCTGTCTCAAAAAACCCCCAAACCAAACCAAACCAAAAAAAGATGGACCTGACTCCGAGGCAGCCCTTACTGCATTTAGCAGTAGCTTCCAGTGCTCCTGCAGCTCTGCCCTTGGGGGAAAGCCGAGGCCCTTGACAGTGAGCTTCTGAACTTGTGAAAGAGAATGAGCTGTCCTATTGGGTGGACACAGCCTAGAGCCCAGCTCTTGGGAAGCTGAGGCAGAGGATTGTTGTGAGTTTGAGGCCAGTCTAGGCTACATAGTTACAGGGTACTCTACCTTTGTTGTAATGTAAGACCCTGAGTCAAAAATCCCAAATCATAAGAAATCAAAACTACAACAATAAATCAACTGTTTTCAGATCTTCTTTTGACCATAGGGACAGCAAAAAACAAAACTGAACAAAATCAATGTAGATAATCCTTGAAAAAGACATGGTGCTGTGTCATTGTTAGCCTGTGGAGTGCGATTGTGCATAGCTTTTCTGACTGATGGACTTTCTTAGTAGGATTGAATCTCCTGTCTCTTTCTTCAGGACAGTAGTTGTAGTAGATGGAGTTAGACTCAGATTTCAGTTTCTAGGTACTGTTAGCACTGAGAGAATTGAGACCTACCATGTTGTAAGGCTGCCTTGGCCACCTGAGATGTTCATGAGTTGTTAGGCTAAATAAATCTTATCCCTAAGTAGCCGTAGAACAGGTATGATATTTTGAATTAATGTCATAGTGCAATAATAGTTGTTTTTAAATGCCCAAGAGGCCACTTGGTGACAAGCAGGCCACAAGTGCTCACTGAGTTTGTCCCTGAGGACTGCACAGGTACAGATTATGAGAGCCTTGCTGCTGCGCTCTGCAGGGCTGCAGACACACGGAGGACCGCCAGCGTGAGTCCCCCTCCTCGGCTCATCCACTGGCTCATTCTGGCCATTTTTATTTGCGTGTGTGTGTGTGTGTGTGTGTGTGTGTGTGTGTGTGTGTGTGTGTGTGTGTGTGTCTGTGTCAAGGTTTTGTTAGGAGTCTTAGGCTGGCCTCAGTCTGGCTTTGTATCCCAGGCTAGGGTTACAGATGTGTGCCACACTCTGACATCTTATATGGAATTTTATAGACCAATGTGGAAACTGCCAAGTTCCAGATAGCAGATTTGAAATGATAGATGCTTGCTAGAAAAATAAGAAATCCACATTAAAATATAAGGGGTGGAGGTGCTGCCCCATCTGGCTAATGAACTCATGCCACCCATTTTTGTATTATTTTTTTTTTTCTTAGCCTGGTGAGATGGCTCTGCCGCTAAAATGGCTTGCCCAGCAAATCTGATGTCTTGAATTTGATTTCCAGATCACCACGTTGGAAGGAGATAACTAACTTGTGAACACTAGTCTCTGAGCTGCATACGATGCCTGTGGGCCTGCACTTGCACACACCATTTACACACAAAAAAAAAGACAAAACGTTGTAGATACATTTTTTAGGATGTAGTTATTTGTTTTTTTTTTTTTGTGTGTGTGTGATTATTTTACTGTTACAAATGTAATAGTCAGATAGCAGGTTCATAGCCCTACATTTGTTTTTTGATTAAATAGTAACAAAAACATAAAGAGAACTAAATTATGATACCACTTCATTTTCTAGAGAAACACCTATATTTTAGAGGGAAGTGTTTTTTTTTGTAGACAGAAAATGTGCATGCTAAACTCACTATTAAAACTTTTAAAATATTGAATTGTTTCTGGTGTGCTTGATGGATATATGTGGACGTGTGCATCATGGCGCACACTGGAGCTCAGAGGACAGCATGTGGACCTGATTCTCTCCTCCTACCTCTACATAGGTTCTGGGGATCAAACTCTGGTTGTCAGGCCTGTGTGGCAAGCCCCTTTGCCCATGAGCCATCTTAGCACCCTTAACTCATACTTTCAGTACAGCTTACAGTCTGCATTTTTCTTAGCCTATCTTATATATTGTTTTATGTAGAATTGTGCCTTGTTTTAGCAGACCATGGATGTACCATAAGATACTGAAAGAAATAATTTCTAACTTTGAGGCATATTGAGAAGAGACTTTTTTCAGGGAAAAGATGTAATCAATATTCTTGCTGTTCTCCTCTGCTTATTACTGTTTCTCCAGTCATGACATTTGGATTACTCTGATACTTCTAAGTGGGGAATTATAAGGTCTCAGGTTGCCTAGCTGGCCTCAACTCTAGCTGAGAATGACCCTGACCTCCCAGTCCTCCTGCCTGAGCCTCTTGAGTGTTCGTATCACTGTGCCTGGTTTTATGCAGTGCCGGGGATCGAACCTAGGACTTTATGCATGTCAGGCAAGCACTCTGCCAACAGAACCACATCCCCAGCTCTATATCAGTATTGTATTTGCAAATTATACTGTGTTGAATACCCATGCTTAAAGGTCTTTGCTGTCTTACTTGTCTATGCTGATACTTAAAAACCTTATTGGCATTTGTCCATCTTAATAAAATGATCAGAGTAATGGAATACATATGGTTTGTAGGAAATAATACAGAAGGATTTCTAACAACAACAAAAAACAAAACAATTTCCACTTCATTGTTTTGTTTAGACAGAGCCAGTTGGGAGCATTTTACTTTTGGTCTCTGCCGTTTTTGTAATAGTTTGAGTTTGAAAGGTTCCCAAAGCCTCATGCTAAGGCTAAGGGTTGCCAGTAAGGGATTGAGTCATGAGGTCATAATGTTTTAGTATGTGAAAAGACATTGCAGGAGGTGGGAAATCTGTCTATTAAACACTACATTAGATACTTTCTAAGATGTATTGTTTTTATACCTAGGAAAGTGAAACACAGACACGCAGTTTCTCTCTTTGTATTCAAGATAAAAGCAAAATTGCATGCAAATGAATGGTTGAACTTAATTGTTGTAAGAATTATATCTTAGCTGGGTGATGGTAGCTCATGCCTTTAATCCCAGCACTTGGGAGGCAGAGGCAGGTGGATTTCAGTGAGTTTCAGGCTAGCCTAGTCTACAAAGTGAGTTCTAGGACAGACAGGATTGTTACACAGAGAAACCCTTTATTGAAAAACCAACCCCCCCCACCAAAAAAAAAAAAAAAAAAGAAAGAAAGAAAAAAGAAATTATACCTTGTCTGAATGTTTGATACTACAGGACACAGAGATAATTTTCAGTGTTTTTCAGAATTGATTGCTATTTTGATCTTATCATCTGGTTTCAATTCCGAGAGAACTGCTTTGCATAAATATTAGTACAGAGGTGTAGAAGTAACTGCCTTATTCAGTAAGAAACACAGAGCCAATGCAAAGATGAAAGCCCAAGAGGTCAGAGCTAAGAGCCTTATCCTTCACTGCTGCAGCTATCCTCTTCAGCCAAGAGAACCACTTCCTGTGTGTTTGTCTTCATATAGACTTTCTGTTCTGCCTTCTCATTGGTTGTAAACCCAGCCACATGACCTCCTCATCACTGCCATGTACAGCCCTCCAGGTCTTCTGTGGTTGGTATTGAGATTAAAGGCGGGTGTCTCCATGCTGGCTGTATCTTTGAACACACAGAGATGCGCCTAGCTCTGCCTCCCAAGGGCTGGGATTAAAGGTGTGCACCACCACCACTGCCCAGCTTCTGCGATGGCTTGCTATTAGCTCTGACCCCCAGGCAACTTCATTTATTAACATACAAATAAAATCACATTTCAGTACAAATAAAATATCACCATACAGAGGCATCATTGCTTCATTGTTATTTTCATTATCAAAACAAACAGTTCATCTGCTTCTTTGGTACAGCCCTTGTAACTGAACCCTTTTCTGAGTTCATCATAAAACATATGGAGTCTGCTTGTTTCTGTGTTTAAGCATGACTTGAGGATTCATGGAAATGCTTCTTTCATCCCCCCCCCCCCCCCCCCGTCTGTCTGTCTATCTAATCTATCATTTGTGTATTTTGTTTTTGCATCCCAATCAAAGTTTCCCCTCCCTCCCCCCTTCCTAATTACCTCTACCCTGCACCTCATCAGTCCTCCTCCACCATTTCTCTTTGGATACAGGCTGGCTTCCCATGGAGATCAGCCAGCCACTGTATATCAAGTTGCAGTGAGACTAGGCCCCTCCTCTTCTATTAGGGCTGGACTTGGCAGTCTGGTAGGAGGAATGGGGAATTGCTTGTTTTATAAAAGGTCAAGATGTACTGAAATAACTGGGATTGCAAGTAGTCCAACCTAATAAGTGTAGAACAAAAAAGGGAGAAAGCCCTCCTCTCTACTTCCTCCTATCGTCTGTTCTTCCTTCTTGTGGATGGATGGTGATAGCAAAATTTGAAAACTGTCATGTTGTTAAATATGTCTTAGTATCCTCTACTAATTTATTTAGAAAATACTATACACAGTTTACATTTCCACCGTGTCTATGTGTGCAGGTGTGTATACTTGAAGTAGGTCAGAAGGTGTTGGATTTCAGTGAGTTTGAGGCCAGCCTAGTCTACAAAGTGAGTTCCAGGACAGACAGGATTGTTGCACAGAGAAACCCTTTATTGAAAAACCAAAAAAAAAAAAAAAAAAAAAAAAAAAAAAGAAAAAAGAAATTATACCTTGTCTGAATGTTTGATACCACATGATTGAAATACACAAATGGATAGATAGATAGATGGATGATAGGGAAATGAAAGAAACATTTCCATGAATCCTCAAGTCATGCTTAAGCACAGAAACAACCCCTAGAATCCATCTGGCATTACAGATTGTTGTGAACCACCACGTGGGTGCTAGGAACTGAACCGGGTCCTCTGCAAGAGCAGTAAGTGCCCTTAACTGCCGAGCCGCCTCTCCAGCCCTTTTATGTTTTATTATTTGGCTTTTGGAGATAAGATCTTTCACTGTGGTACAGAGTGACCTGGAATTCTGTGTATAGCCCTGGCTACCCTTGAATCCTTGATCCTCCTGTCTGGGATTACAAGTGTGACCCACCAATCAGGCTTAAAGTAATGGATGGTGACTTCAATAGAAGCTACATGTCCTTTGCCTTTATAGGGACAATTTATTGTTGAAAAAGAGACTGATTTACTTGATGGGACTCTGAATGATGTCAGATTTTTTTTCATAAATATTTTCTTACTGTGCTTAATTACATGTTTTCATCAGACATAAACGTATGATGGAGTGCTTTGTGTGGGTCTTAAACATCTGAACTGCCTCAATTTGCTGATACCGTGGAGGTGACTCAGAGCTGCATTCACAGTGACTGCTTCTGTATTTCAGATAGAGTGGATGACTTTTTAGCTCATACTGTGATTGGAAAGTCAGCAGGGTTATATACGAAATCCTTAGTTTTGGTTTCTGCCTGGCCACACCCCCTAGTGATTATTCTTCCCAGATCTGTGTTTATGTCTGGCCACTGCCCCATGTTTCCTAAAAAAGGATTATCATGTTCAGGATCACGCCTCACCACACATTGTAATTATTCTTTGAAAATGGTAGTATGTTGGGGTAGTTCTAAATTACTGTAGTTGACCACATTAGTTAAGGCAGTGTTAGATAGATGAATTGGTGTACTTAATGAACAGTTTAATTTGCATTATTTTTATGATTTGCTATCAAATGTCATTCATTGATTTTGTAGGAGATTATTTTTAGGGAGAAATTTTGAGGGAAAACTCACAAGTCAGCTGGGCTGTGGTGGCATATGCCTTTAATCCTAACACTCAGGAGGCAGAAGTAGGAGGATCTCTGTGAGTTTAAGACCAGCCTGGTCTACAGAGGGAGTTCCAGGACAGCCAGAGCTACACAGAGACTCCTGTCTCCAAAAAAAAAAAAAAAAAAAAAGGAAAAAACAAAACAAAACTCACAAGCCTGTTTCTGTTTTCAGTAAGTTCAAGATTTCAGAATGTCCAGGGGAGCTGGGGGTATTAGATTGCATGTGTTTGGAGGGGTAGCTGGGGTGTAGTAGATTTCGTGTTTGTGTGTGTGTGTGTGTGTGTGTGTGTGTGTGTGTGTGTGTGTGTGTGTGTGTATGACAGCATGCATTCCTGTGCCCGAGTGAGTGGAGACCAGAGGCTGATAGCTGGCCCACTCATGGCTGTCCACCTTACTTTTGGAGGCAGAGTCTCTTAATGAGCCTTGGGCTAGACAGGCAGACTATTGAGCTTTGGAGCTCCCCAGTTTCCATGCCCTTCTCTCCCCCAGAACAGGGGTTTACAGGCATGAGTTACCATGCACCCTTTTTGTGGGTGCTGCAGATCAAATGTGGGTGGGTCTTCATGCTTCTGTAGCAAGGACTTTACTCACTGAGTCAATTGAAAATACATTTAATACACCTAACCAACCAAACCATACAAGAGTAGCACAGCCTGCCTTTCCTGTCCTCAGAACATTTACATTAGTCTGTAGTCAGGCAGAGGGCTTTCTAACAGTGCTTGTTCTTATGTAATTCATCGACTTGTTAGCGTGTTTTCGTGCCGTCTACAGTTTGGGAAGTGAGTCGCAAGCCAGTTTTAATTGGGAAATATAACTGCTTTTGTCCGTGTCTTACAGTTGTTTTGGTTTGAGACAGTGTCCTGGAGCCCAGGCCAGCCTTGAATTTGAGCTTGCTATGTAGCCACAGATGACCTTGAACTCCAGATCTTTCTACCTGTGCTTCCCGAGGGCTGGGGTTACAGACAAGCACCATCAAACCCAGCTGATGTGCTGCACGGGTTTGACTCCAGGCTTGATGGCATACTAGCCAGAAGCCCTCTTCCAGCCTTTCCCTTTCTCCCAAGACAGCCTCTCTGTGTAGCACAAGACAACCCTGATTTCAGCATTCTCCTGCGCACTCCTCCAGAGTGTTGGCGTTATAGGAAGGGGACTGTTCGGAGAGTCTCCACAAACAAGTCATGTGATTCTCACTCATACTACAGAAAAGCTGGGCCTCTGCAATCTCTTCACTCCCATAGCCGTTCATTTCTTGTGTCTTTTAGAAAACACTTGATACAGTTTCAGGTTTCATTTAACATTTTTTGTTTAGGGTTTTTGGTTTGTTTGGAGACTATGCTTCAGGAATTTATCAAACAGATGGACATATTCATGTATTCTGAGATAGTAAGCCCCTCTTCAGTCTAGCACTTAGTTTACGTCCAGTTTAAACAATGATTTCAGCTGTACTTACACCAGGTGATTAATCTGCTGTTTTTTGATTTCCTCACAGGTAACACAGGTAGCAAGACAACCGGGACCCCCAACCCCTTCCCCTTACTCAGCACATGAAATAAACAAGGGGCACCCAAATCTTGCGGCCACGCCCCCGGGACATGCATCGTCCCCTGGACTCTCTCAAGTAAGAAATGCCGGTTTTCTTTTTAAAAGACATTTCCTATAATCCTTGTATTTCAGTTTCTCTAAAGGCAACTCTGTTTACTCATGGTTAGCCCTTGAAGGCTCGGGTC
The DNA here is from genome assembly GCF_004664715.2 of Peromyscus leucopus. Taxonomy (NCBI): domain Eukaryota; kingdom Metazoa; phylum Chordata; class Mammalia; order Rodentia; family Cricetidae; genus Peromyscus; species Peromyscus leucopus. Next base: position 138,998,304 of record NC_051064.1, read on the forward strand.
TCTTGTTCTGTGTGTCTGCCGGCAGCTGGCACTTTATGCTTTTCATCTTGGAGTGATTAAAAAAGAAACTGGGGGCTGGAGAAATGGCTTAGAGGTTAAGAGCACCGACTGCTCTTCCAGAGGTCCCGAGTTCAATTCCCAGAACCCACATGGTGGCTCACAACCATCTGTAATAAGGTCTGGTGCCCTCTTCTGGTCATACACGCTGTATAAATAATAAATAAATAAATCTTAAAAAAAAAAAAAAAAAAAAAAAAAAAAAAAAAAAAAAATGCCGGGCGGTGGTGGCGCACGCCTTTAATCCCAGCACTCGGGAGGCAGAGCCAGGCGGATCTCTGTGAGTTCGAGGCCAGCCTGGGCTACCAAGTGAGTCCCAGGAAAGGCGCAAAGCTACACAGAGAAACCCTGTCTCGAAAAACCAAAAAAAAAAAAAAAAAAAAAAAAAAAAAAAAAGAAACTGAATTTATATTTAGTTTTTCCCATTTGTTTGAGAAATTGGTCAGTGACTCTAAAATTAAGAAACTTGGGGTGTGCTGAACCTGCCTTTCACTGTCCTCTGCCCTTCCCAATCCTTTCTGGTAGAGGGGACAGTGCTTTTCTCCTTCCGGGAAAGGCGGATGATCTTTTCTATGAGATAACTTGAATGAGTTTTTTGTTTTTTCGTTTGTTTTTTTTGCAGGAGTTCTTGGGTTTATTACATATTGGGGCTCTCAGCAGGTTTTACTTGATGGGCAGCACAGACATTCATCCGGCTTTAGTGCATCTCAAGTCCTTCCCTAGATACCGTCAGCTGGTGATGATGCTGCGATCACATGCTCGTTTCCTTTGCTAAGAGTGGTCTAGAGTTAGGAAGTCTGTGGTGAAGGAACCCGGGTCCTCTGGAAGATGGACAAGTGCTTGTAACTGCTGAGCCATCTCTCCAGCCTACATTTAAAACTTATGTTTTCATATTTTAGGCTTTTTAGAACTTGACTATTAGGGAGCTTCTAAAATTAATAAAAACAATTCTAAAACTGGTGACATTTGGGGTTGTTAATCATAAACTATAGAATGTTCCCAACAGGAATTATAATTTGCTAGACCATAATCAGTCTGTTGCTCTATTAAGGACTATATGAATTAATTTGTCATGGACTCTGTGAAATACTTGTTTTTATGTAATAGAACTCTCAATTTTAAATATTTAAACCCTTACTTGTTTACTTAGCTTCTGGACAGAACCGTCCAACCTGTAATTAAGATGTATTAGTCTGAATCTCATCAAGAGAAAAGTTGCAGCAGCTTGAGTAGGGAAATTGAATATAATGAGTTAAGTATAACGATTGTAGTAGAGATGAATGGAATGAGAAGAAAGGACTGCAAGTGTGTAAGAAGGGCAGATGTGTGCAGAAGCCCCTTTCCTCTGCTGATGTTGAAGCCGTGACTCCTCATGGTGGAAGGGTCTCGAAATTGCTGCAGCGCAGTTGAGCTTGCTCGAGGTCCTTCCTCTGGAACCTGCTAGAAGCTTGTCCTGTGGGATGTTGGGAAGCTTGTTTCTCTTGCACTGATCTCTACAAAGAGCTGCTGCAGTGCCAGTGGTCCAGGCCTTAGAGCGAGCGTGGGTGAACGGTTAGGAGTCGCCTGTGGTGGGAATTGGGCCCACAGCTATGCTTGCTGCAGTTTCCTTTTGTCTTCTTCCTCACTGAAAATGTAAAACTCCCCAGTGACTAAGTCAGCCACACACTCAAATAGAGCATTCACTGCACAGAAAATGCAAAAAGACCTCCTGAGCTTTGTGCCATTTTTTAGATGTGGTATATTAGTTTGCTTTCAATTGCTTTGAGAAAACACTGGCTGTCTAGGGTTCTTCTATTGCTGTGAAGAGACACCATGAGCACGGCAGCTCTTATAAAGGAAACATTTAACTGTGGTGGCGCGCTTATAGTTCAGAGGGTCAGGCTATCATGGCGGGACACGGCGGTGTGCACGCAGACACGGTGCTGAGGTCAGCACCATGTTGATATGCAGGCCAAAGGGATAGACTATCTCACTTGGCATGGCTTGAGCATCTATGAGACCTCAAAGCCCACCTCCACAGTGACACACTTCCTCCAACAAGACCACACCTACTCCAATATGGCCACACCTCCTAATAATACCACTCTCTTTGGGTGCCATTTTCTTTCAAACCACCACACTGGCCAAAAGCAACTTGAAAGGAAAGGGTTTATTTCAGCTTACAGCCTCCAGTACATCATTGAAGGGAGGCGGGGCAGAAGCTTAGGCACAAACCCGGAGGCAGGAAATGGAGCAGAGGCTGTGGAGAAAAAATGCTTACGAGCTTGCTTCCTGTGGCTTGTTCAGTTTCCATGCTTACAGTATCCAGGATCACCTGCCCAGGGATGGCACCACCCTGAGTGAGTTGAGCGTACAAGCCAAGGGGATGGAGGCTACGGTTGTCTGAATCAGAATGGCCCCCATAGTTCACATTGGGGTGGCCTTGTTGGAGGAGCTGTCATTAGGGGTGGACTTAGAGGTTGCAAAAGCCCATGCCAGGCCTTGTCTGTCTGTCTCCTTCTCTCACTCCCTTCCATCCCACTTCCTTCTTCTTCCTTTTTCTCTTCCTCTCCCTATCTCCCACTCCCTCTCTCTCCCCCTTCGTTCAGGATGTAGCTCTTAGCCATCTCTCCAGTTGTTGTCAGGCTCCCACCATGATGATCATGCACTATAACCCTCTGAAACTGTAACATGCAAGCCCCAATGAAATGTTTTCTTTGTACGAGTTGCCCTGGGCAGGGCGGTGGTGGCACACACCTTTAATCCCAGCACTTGGGAGGCAGAGGCAGGCGGATCTCTGTGAGTTCAAGGCCAGCCTGGGCTACAGAGTGAGTTTCAGGAAAGGCGCAAAGCTACACAGAGAAACCCTGTCTTGAAAATCCAAACAAAAAAAAAAAAAGAAAGAAAAGAAAAAAAATTCATTTGCAGCTGGAGAGATGGCTCAGAGGTTAAGAGCATTGACTGCCCTTCCAGAGGTCCTGAGTTAATTCCCAGCACCCACAAGGTGGCTCACAACCATCTACAATGAGATCTGGTGCCCTCTTCTGACCTGCAGTCATACATGCAGGGAGAACACTGTATATTGTAATAAATAAATAAATCTTAAAAAAAAAAAAAAGAGTTGCCTTGGTCATGGTGTTTCTTCCCAGCAGTAGGACGGTGACTAAGACAGCAGCATCTTCTCAACTGAGGGTCTCTGTTTTGTGTCAAGTTGACAGAGCATACCCAGCACAGGTATACAGTGTCCCCTTCCTGGTTCTGGGGAGGTCCTGGGCCCCGTTGAAAGGGAGTGGTACGGCCTGCTGAGGGGCCCTGGTGGAGATCTACCCTTTGGAGTGGGCTGTAGTTCTCCCTTTGTGCTGTTGAGGGAAAGCTGTTCTCAGGAAGGTTCTCTGCTACAAATCTGCTGTGTAGTTAGCGGTTGGCTGCTGAGTACTACTGCCCGCTGTACTGTACGGTGCATCTGGACAGAGCAAGCTGTGCCCATCCGGGAGCTGGTCAGCAGAGGAACCCGAGTTTGGAGCCACTCTCGGGGTGGCAGGAGCCAGAAGGCAGTAGCTCCTGAAGGTTGCCTGTGTAGCGTCCTCTGTAGATGCTGAAATATTTATAGAACCAGATCCGTTTTCCCATGACAGGCAAATAGGGCAACATTTGAGCTGAAAGGCAAGCAACTGACAGTTGGTAAATAAGGGGAGAGCGTCCTCCCCAGCCGAGAAGTTCGCTGTTTCAGTGTGGGATCTGACCAAGCAGCTGGCCTGAAGCGCTTGAATTTCCCAAAAGTCAGGGCTTGTTAGGATTGCACAGTTTGCATTTCAGAAAGAATGTTCTCGGTGTTAGTCGCGAGGCCACAAGAGCCATCCTTTCTGCCATTTTGTCATCTCTTCTTAGACACTAGAACACATGAAGAGCTCGGAAGCTAGGAAAAGGGCTGCCAGTTATTATCTTAGGATCCTTTGTGGTCTGTCTGCTGAGATCACACCTAGTTTGATGAGTGGACCCAGTAAGTGGAAAGAGTGAGAGTGTGTATGTGTGCACACACACACACACACAGATGTTCCAGACAGGTGTGTCCCCTGAGCTATTTCCATAGTCCTCTTTTTACTCAGTGTTGTGAGTTAGGGTCTCACTAAGTTACTCAGGCAGGCCTTGTTTGAGGCAGTCCTCTATTTCAGTCTCTCCCTAGCAAGAATTACAAGCTTTTGCCACTAGACCAAACTTTTTATCTTTTGATTATTAACATGACTGATCATTTTACTTATTGGTAGCTTTTATGTATTTAAAATTTTCCATTTCTATGAGGAAAGCATTTGTAGTCTCATGACTTTGACAAGTAGCCATACTATGTAGGGAAGTTAATCTTGTTGTTAAAATAGATGAGTGTTGAATTTCCTTAAAAAAGAAATCAAAGTAAAATTTACAGTTTTTATATTTCTTTTCCATCTTTTAAAAAGGACGATGGTGGCGCACACTTTTAATCCCAGCATTTGGGAAGCAGAGGCAGGTGAATGTCTGTGAATTTGAGCACAGCCTGGTCTACAGAGCGAGTTCCAGGACAACCAGAGCTATTACACAGAGAAATCTTGTCTTGGGGGAAAAAACCCCGAAGACTTTTAAATTTATGTATATACATTGTTTGCCTGAACATATGTGTATTTGTGTATGTGCACCACATGAATCCCTGGTGCCCAGGAGGCCACCAAGAGGGTGTCAGACCTCCTGAAACTAGAGTTAATGATGACTGTGAGCCACCTGATGTGGGTGGTGGAACAAGTCCTCTTAATGACTGACCCCTTTCTCAGTCCCTCCCTCTTTTCCTCTTGCCTTTGGAGGGAGTGATGTGTGGGAGCCATCCTGGGGGCAGCTGAGGGCTTCTTGCTATCTGTAGTACTGACAACATGTAGGCCCTGTTGGTACCAACTGCTGTTTGCTAGTTTTTGGTAATATATTATTATACTTAAAACACATTTGAAAAAAAAATTTCAGAAACTATTGTCCTTTTGTTCTTGTTGTTTGAGCCTAGGTCTTGTGTAGATCAAGCTTGCTTGGAATTTACTATAAACAGAAGCTGGCCTTGAACTCACAATCTTCCTGCCTCATTCTCTGATATGCTGGAATTACAGTATACTATCATATTCAGCTAGAACAGGTACTGTCATCTATCTGTCTACCCAGTTGTTGTTAATATAAGTAAATATTATCCTGCTGTTGTGATTCATCCATGTAATCCCAGCACTTGAGGGATGAGTCAGCAGGATCAGGGATTCTAGGCCAAGTTCCCAAAAGAGAAGGAAAAAAAAAATGAATAAGCTATAAATACCTGGAACAACCAAATGGTTTGTTTGTGGTATGTTGCACAATTGTGGTTGTTATTTGTATTTGTGGTGGCTTAATGTGACAGAGCACCTGGGGAATTTCCACTCCCTCGTCATCTTCTGCCTCTCTCTACTGGACAGCTGCAGTTGTGTTTATAACGGAGGATTTGGCCTAGAGCATTTCTGTTGGTACCTTATCTGAGCACTTGAAAACTTACCTTGATCCCCAGCCTGGAGCAGCTTTTGGGCACTGATTTTCATTGTGATTTTCCTTGCATTGCATCACACATAGCTGCAAAAATAACCCAGTAGTTAAATCAGTTCCATGCTTGATTTTTTAAGTGCTGCTGTTTGTAGTAAAAAAACCCAGATTGCACACAGTGAGCCCAAAGGTTGGGGTTCTGCTTGGCAAAATTGCACCATCTCCACAGGCAGACTCCACATTAGAACCTCCAGTCAGCTTCCGTGTGCCGTGGGCATCACAGGCACTCCTTTGTTGTCTTTTATGTGGGTCCCGCTTTGGATTGATGCTCCTCATGTTCACCTCAGTTCTGCCAGGAGAGAGAACACTTTTTTTTTTTTTTTTTTTTTTTTTTCAAGACAGGGTTTCTCTGTGTAGCTTTGCGCCTTTCCTGGAACTCTCTTTGGAGCTCTTTGGAGACCAGGCTGGCCTCGAACTCACAGAGATCCGCTTGCCTCTGCCTCCCGAGTGCTGGGATTAAAGGCATGCGCCACCACCGCCCGGCCTGAGAACACTTTTTTCTGGACACAACTAGGGACTCTTCTTGACACCCCCCCCCCCACACACACACACACTTCTTGTCACTGGATGTTTTGAGAAAGTTATTTGAAACAAACATGCCTTCCTGTCCCATGCAGGTTTCCCTCAGTGGACACTTGTACTTCCCATAGATCTGTCCTTCCCGTAAATCTGAGCGCTGCCGCTTTCTAGAACTAGTGAGATATGCAGATGGTTTGTTTGTTTATTTATTTTTTGTTTTTGATAGTTGCAGGTGTTGCTATTTCCACTCAGAGCAATCAGCCACATGCAGGTGAATCTTGGGAAGGAGAACTAGTGTGGGTAGTAGTTTGTTTGTCTCTTGTTTTGAATGCCATGCTGGGGATCAGCTTGTGATGTAGGTGCTCTGCCACTGAGCTAGAATCACAGTCCTGAAACAGATTACTTTTCTACAGAACTAGGAAGTCAGACAGTTGGATTACTCCAAGTGATGGTAGCATTTCTGGCAGAAATATTCTGCGCACTCATGCATGCACTGGAGCAGACTGTAGGGTGGACTGATGGGACCCCAGAGGAAAGGTCAGCAGAGGGAATGAGCACCCCACTTAGAGAGGAGCCAGGTATGGTGTAGGGAGTGGGGCAGGACAATTCAGTAAAGCTTTAAAGGGAACAAATAGGAAGGAAGGTTGTTTGAAAGTTTGTGAACTGTAAAGAACAGTATTTAACAGCTCCCTTTCTTCCATTTCTTTTGAGACTGGTTCTCATGTCACTTAGGATGGCCTCCTAGTCCAGGCCTCCCTTTGCCTCCCAAGTGCAAAGATTATTTCTAAACTGTCTACCAGTTGATGGACCACATTTGCTTTTCCTACACAAAATAATCTGTTGAATTGCACCCTCCTTTTCTATCTACTCAATAGATTTTTTTCCCCATAGATGACCACTAATTACGTATATATATCAAATTTATATTGCCAATATTTTGTCATATTTTACAGGTAAAATGAGTGTCTTTTCTGTTCATTGTTCACAGGGCTCCATTTCCAGGCATCATTCTATATTACCAGGACTTTGTTACATCTGAACACCTCTGGGATTGTCCATCCATTCCAAGACAGGCCTCACTGTAGTTGATGCTTGCCTTCACCAGATAACCTAATTAGTTAAGAGCAGCATGTAGTTGACAAAATAATGTTGGGAAGAAAAACGTCAAGGTATTTCAAAGAGAGAGGATTCAAAATATCCATTTATTATACTGACTAAATGATTAAAATGAGGCTGATGTAATGTAGAAATTAATACTGCAGGAAGCAGCTGACATCATAGAGCTGCAGAAGTGAAATGGAAATGGTGGTAGTGCAAAAGCCGGGATGTTTAGAGGATGCTTAGGAATGAAGTTCAGGACCAAGGTGGTAGGCCGCCTCAGTGCCCATTATCACAGGATACCCTTCATCTCTGTAGTCTAGAGTTATATGAGCTCCTTATTGCCCTTGGCTCCAATCCAAGTTAATCCTTAGTGTGAAATGTCCACTTTGTACTTTCTATTATTTCACTGATGATGTTCTTCTCTTAGCCTTAGAGAACTAAGAGGACATGGAGTCCAGGCTGTAGTTCCCTGTGTTCAGAGCATCAGTGCCTGACTCTGTTCTCAAGGCATCTGCTCAGGGAATGTGATTGCTAAAGAAGCATTTGGCAGTAGACTTTGTTTTTGTTTGTTTTGCTTGCTTGAGAGTTTTGCAGTGTAACCCAAGCTGGCTTGCACTCTCCATCCCCCTGCCTCATCCTTGCTAGAGCTGGGATTACAGCTGTGTGCCGCCATGGCTGTTCTTGCCTGTTGCAAAGCTTTTTACATTGTACACACATGAAGATGTTCTTCTTTTAGGATACTAGAGTAGGTTTAGAGAGAAATGTTTTGGGTTACCAAGTAGACAGTAATAGAAACCAGTATTTGAACAACAGCTCTCATTTGCCACTCCCCTGGAGTGAGGGAGGTCAGCTGTCTAGTTTCCATGTTTAGGAAGTGACTGAAATTCTGACTGCTGTGAAGAGTTCATAGAGTACTTCAAGGTTCACACTGGAAATGGAGAAGTTGGGAACAGAAGTGATGACTCAGAAGCCAGCTGGCTCATTTACATAACTGTTTGCAGCCTTTAGAAGGGAGGAAGTAGCTGAGGCTCTGGAGGCTAGCCTGGGAAGATGAGCTGCATGGAGGGCTGACCTGCAGGTATCACTCTTGCCTTTTCTGCTTTGAGAATGGTTAAGGCAACTTGAGCATCAATAAAGGCAGAAGGTTAAACTATGGAGACAAATACCAAGTACTAGAAAGAGGGATTATAAAGCTTTGCATTATCTATATAAATTGAAAACTATCAAAAATATGGGTGCATACACAGAGATTTTTGTCTTCTGTTTAGCTTGTCCTAACTCTAGAAGTTGTAAGGAGTAAAGACTTATTGAAGAGTGGCCTTCTCTGTAGGATCTTTGAAAAGGAAAGTGTCACACTAGATGATAGTGCTGTACGGGTTCTCCTTCTTAAGGAGTCAGAAGTACAAATTCTAAAACACACAATATGGATGTTTTAGATGTTAGAGATGGATGGTAGGCATATCTGACTCTGCAAACATGAAAATAATTGTAACTAAAATACCAAAAGCTGTTCTTCCCAGATCACAGAACTTGACTTGTTCATGGCAGAGCACAGGTAGTGTTTATAGATATTCTTATTTCTAGGTTGCCAGGAAGATAGCTGGATGGTCAACACTTAAGTTTTCAGGGCACCTTGTGACACACGTATGGTTATTTCCATTTTGTAGATTGAAACAGATTGATTTGATAGGTGGAATGTTTTGTCTCGCATCTTCAGATAGCATCCTTCATAAGCAGCCAAGTCAACACCCCCAGTTCCCAGCTTCTATGTACTTTTTCTGGTACTGAGAATTGAACTTGGGGCATCACCCATCTGAGCTAAGTGCTCTGCCACTGAGCCACATTCTCTACCTGCAGCTCCCAGCTTCTTGACTCTCTTCCTTGTACGCTCTAATTCGCTGTTGTGCTTCAGGTTCATTTTTAGAGTGCAAGACTTTTGTAACTCATTCTGCAAACACAACTGTCATTCACAATATGTCATTTGAAATACTGTTTCTGGTCTGAAGATGTGGCTCAGCAGTTAAGGGCACTTGCTGCTCTTCTGGAGATCAAAGTTCGTTTCCTAGCACCCACATCAGGCACTTCACACTACCTGTAACTCTACCTGTCGATCTGACACCCTCTTTTGACCTGTGGACAACTATACTCGTGTGTGTTTTAGGATTGGGAGATGGCTCTGTAGATAATTACTTGCTGTGCAAGTAGGAGGACTCAGTTCTAATCCCTAACACCTACATAAAAAGCCGGGTGTGATGGCTTTCAAGCTTTGGGAGGCAGGAACAGGAGGGTCCTGGGGGCTTGTTGAGCAGCTGTCTAGTCAGTCGTTGAAATCGGAGTTTAATGAGAGACCCTGTTTCAAGAAATAAGATGGAGAACAACCGAGCATGCTAACCCTGATGTCATGTCTGTCTTCTACACATGGGCATGAACCTGCTCGTACATACCTGTGGGCACACATGCTGAACACACACAAGAAGAAACAGTATATTCCAGTTTGTACGCAGTCAGCTTGAAACACCTTTGCTAAAAAATTGGGCTTAATAAAAATTTATAAAAATTTATTTGCACAGGCCTGGCAGTGGTGGCCCATGCCTTTAATCTCAGGGAGGTAGAGGTAGATGGATCTCTGAATGCGAGGCCAGCCTGGTCTGCAGAATGAGTTCCAGGGCAGTCAGAGCCACACAGAGAAACCCTGTCTCAAAAAACAAAACATTTATCTTTTCAGCATTCAAAAATGAAGAAAAGTTGTAGGACCTATAGAAGATTATGTGTATATTTTTTAAGATGATGTATATTGTGGCAGATGCATAGGATGAGAGCCGTCACTGCAGATAATTTTGGATGAAAAGTATCTAGACACTAAGTAAAGGTGGGGCTAGAGGGAGAAGCAGCACAGAGAAGAGGGTGTCAGAGCAGGTGCAGGCCCAGCCGAGCAGATGCTGTGAATGTCTTCGGGTGCCTGGGGACTCAGTGAAGCAGCAGGATCTTCCTGCCGGCACCTGATGTTTCATGGCATCCGAGAAGGAACTGTGCTTTGTAGGGTGAACAGTATAGTTACTATTGTGAGACTGTGAAGCACCCAGACATCCATGGACTCTGAGTGCCATCCTCTTAGATGAGTCTATCATGGCCCAAGGAAAACCATGGCATGTCACCTTGAACTAATTATACAGACAAAGTGGTTGTCTGTGGAGCTCCCTGTGATGCCACTGCTCAAAAATGAGGCTCACCTCGTGGTTCTTAGTCCCATCTTCTGACTGGAGTCAACTGGTACTGAGTCCCATTCCTCACAGATGCGCATTTCATTGCTTGGGTCTCAGCCTGGGTACTGTGATGAGTGCTCAGCCTTGAGAAGGCAGGCGTGGAAAGTGCCCTTTGCTCCTCACTACCAGAAGTGAGCTTCCTGAGGAGCTCACAGCCCCATCCTAGAGCACACACAGACACAAGCGAAGAGACGAGGCTGTTTATTCGTCTAGAGATGCCTTGCTGACTGAAGCCATATCTATTTAGTGCTGCAAGAGGTATTCTTCCTTCTGTGGCTGCATTCGTCGGTCGCTTTTGATGGTAGAGCCGGGTTATATCCCGAGGTGCTGTTTGGTTTTGATGGCAGGTGCCTTTCCTTCTGTTCAGTTAGGTCTTTGTGGGTTTCTAGCTGAAGTTCAGTGGTTTCCAAGTGTTATAAAGGCAGTGAACCCTTCCTAGGATTTGGAGCAGCTGACCTGTCCCATCATATGTTCTGAATCTTTGGCCAGTGAAAATTACTTATAAACGAGAGTTTGTGGTTCCTCCTTTTGACTGTTTTACAGTGTGAATGCTTTGTTTATGTAAAAGAGAAGAGCTTCTTTATTGAGAGTGAGTACTGATACTGAGAAACTTGGAGTAGAACTGTATTTTGGACATAGAAGCGGACATAGAATGCCAAGTCTGCCGTGGAGATCTTTTTCTGAGGAGGAAGGGATTCTTCAGTCATCTATCTAGCTCTTCTCTGTCAGGACTCACTGGGGGCGTGACCTAGAGAACGTATCAACTTTTTCTGAGCAAGTGATTTCTTTTTCGGAACCAAATGTTTCTAAAATACAGTCAGCAAAGAAGCATTCGTGGAAACATGGGCAGTGTTTAGATACAGTGAAATACTGTCCTTCTGCAAGCAGGTGATTTTAAAGTGTGTAAAGAAATGTAACAGGAGTGATGAAGGTTTTTTTTTTTGTTTTTATGCTTGTTTTCTTTTTGGTTTATATACTGTGTTATTAGTATTTCAGTTTACAGAGTATGGTGAGAAGCCAGTTTGCTTTCAGAATTGCCACATTCTAGGATTCTGTTGCTAATAATAAATATTTTGACTTGGGCTGCTGAAGGTGACAAGTAGAGCTGTTGAAATGGGTGGTAATGAATGACTAACGCTGTTTCAGTTTGTTGAGGACAATGCTCATTAGCTATGTGTTTATAAGGTAACAGTAAGGGTGATTGGATGGCTTTTATAGGGACTAAATGTGAACTGTGTCTTAATGAATGGATGAATTGCCTACAACATTCATTCACAACTTTGCACAAGCCACAATTAAGTAGAGTAGTATTTGTGGCAGATAGCCCTCTACAGTTGTACACGGCCCCTGGTGTTGAAAAGCAGTTTCATTCAGAAATGAATAACCTCTCCACTGGAGCACTGTGTGGAGAGGCCTGGAGAGGAGCAGAGTAGTTGCATTTTGTAAAAGGCTTGGGAAGATTTTCCTTCAGTTAGATAGCTAAAAAGGGATTGACCGCACAGTTTGCTGAGTATAAAGAAGGTCTCAGTTTGCTGTGCCATGAAGCAGCCTTAGACAGCCTGTGTGCTGGGACATGCTTGTAACTCCAGCATTTGAAGCAGTTGTCCCATATGGGAAACAGAAGTCACGTGTGTGAAACAGAAGTCACAGGTGTGAAAGGGAAGCTTTGGTAGCACTTTACCGACTGAGTAGTAATTCCCCCAGTATCTCACTTAAAAAAGACTGAACCGGGCCAGGCGTGGTGGCACACACCTTTAATCCCAGCACTGAGAATACGAGGCAGGTGATCTCTGAGTTCAAGGCCAGCTTGGTCTACATAGTGAACTCCAGGACAGCCAGGGCTTTATAGAGAAACTTTGTCTCAAGAAGTTTCTTTTTAATTAATTTATTTTTATTTCCTGTGCACCCATTTGCCAGCATGTACATCTGTGTGTGAAGGTGTCAAATCACCTGGAAGAGCTCTTAACTGCTGAGCCATCTCTTCAGACCCCCAATTTTTTTTTTTTTTTTAAAGCGAACTGGACATGAATCTTAATTCTACTCTTAACTAACTGTGAGATCTGGAATAAATTCAGGTTTTCACAGGAACAGGAATGTCGAATACTGTAAAACCAAAGCAAAGAACAGACATGAAGACCCTTTCAGAAGCTGGGTGTGTATTCATTGCTTTCCCTTTATACCGAGCTTCTTGTGAATGTTAAGACAATTCCAAGTCATTTTCTCCCCCGTCCCCAGGTTTTTGACATAGAGTTTCTCTGTCGCCCTGGCTGTCCTAGAACTTGCTCTGTAGACCAGAACTGCCTGCCTCTGCCTGCCTCTGCCTCCCAAGTGCTAGGATTAAAGCTGACATTGAATTTCTGTAGCAGATTTCTAGTGCCTTTTCTTACCTCTTTAATGTTAGTTTGTGATGCTGTATTTTACTAAAGGTTTTTATGTAATTTTTGCTGCTTCATGTTTTAGGAGTCTGGTAGTGTGACTCTCAGTATAATTGCTGTGTGTAATTTGTTTCTTTCATAGTATATGCTTTTAATTGTGTGTATGCATGCAAGGTGTATGTGTATGTGTGGTCATGAGAGGACATAGGAAACTTTATGGAGTTAGTCCTTCCTTTTACCTTTACGTGGCTTCTGGGGATCCCACTACCTCTGTAATTTTGTTTAAAAAGATAACAAAATCCATCCTTCAGTTAAAGCTGTGTACATACAGTGCATTAAAAATCCAGAAAGTTGCTGGGCGGTGGTGGCGCACGCCTTTAATCCCAGCACTCGGGAGGCAGAGCCAGGTGGATCTCTGTGAGTTCGAGGCCAGCCTGGGCTACCAAGTGAGTCCCAGGAAAGGCGCAAAGCTACACAGAAAAACCCTGTCTTGAAAAACCAAAAAAAAAAAAATCCAGAAAGTTCCTCAGAAGTGGAATTTTTTGATACTGAAAGAGTGACTGTGAGCTTTTCCTAAAAGCACTCAGCAGCCTTTCTGTTGAGGCAGCCATAGGGCCTGCGTGAAGGGAAGCTATAGACAGCGGCCCCTTTGTCCTCTGCCTCTGCCAGTCAGGTCTTAGTCTGCTCCTGTGGGTTTGGAATTAGTCTGTAGTTAAGCACATAATCAGCTTTTGCAGATATATATAGGCTTCTATTTTGTGAGGTGTGTGGGTGCACTTGTGGAGGCCAGGTGATATCTGTGTAGTTGGTTCTTTCCTTCCGTCTTTTTGTGCTTCTAAAGGGTGGACACAAGCTTGCAGAGGGTTAACAGCAAGTGCCTGACATGCTGAGCCATCCTGAATGCTGACTTCTGTACATTGTTCCACCCTGATGGATGGCTGATGGCGGTCTCTTGAAGCTCTGGGTCACTGTTTCCCTTGTGTGCAGAGGCCTTTCCCTCAGTGCTGTCAGTTTTGCTGTTATTTCTGGAGCTGGGACAGTCCGATTCAGATGGTTGTTGGTCTCCAGTGGTTTGATTCCTTAGTAGTTGTAGGGTTGTAGATGTTAGGCTTTGGCATGTGACCCATTTTGAGTTGGCTTTTGTCTATGGCACAAGGCCCATGCCGTAGCATCCTTGTTTGGGTTGGTGGGTGTTAGCATTGGGACCTGCCGTTCCCTGAGCCACTTCCTAGCCTGCATGTTCCCTGCCAGGCTTGTGTATTGTTTGTTCTCTCAGTACCATTGATTAAAAACACAGCCTCTTTGGGTGGTCATTTCCCATGCATTTGAGGTTTTTTTCTAGGCACCTCACTCGGTCTTTGTCAGCAATCTTGTTATTACACCAGCACTACTCTGATTTGATTTTTGTAGAATTGTGATAAAATTTCAAGTTGAGGGCTGTGAGCTACCCAACTAAATTATTATATAAATAAGAATTATAAATTCTTTTTTTTTTCCGAGACAGGGTTTCTCTTGTGTAGCTTTGCGCCTTTCCTGGAACTCACTTGGTAGCCCAGGCTGGCCTGGAACTCACAGAGATCCGCCTGGCTCTGCCTCCCGAGTGCTGGGATTAAAGGCATGCACCACCACCGCCCAGCCAGAATTATAAATTCTTATAAATTCTTTTAAATTTATAAATTCTTATAAATTTTTTTTCTCAAAGAAACAAACCATATGATCATCTCATTAGATGCTGAAAAAGCCTTTGACAATATTCAACACCCCTTCATGATAAAGGTCTTAGAGAGATCAGGAATACAAGGAACATTCCTAAACATAATAAAGACAATTTACAGCAAGCCAACAGCCACCATCAAATTAAATGGAGAGAAACTCAAAGCAATTCCACTAAAATCAGGAACAAGACAAGGCTGTCCGCTCTCCCCATATTTATTCAATATAGTACTAGCAGTTCTAGCTAGAGCAATACGACAACAAAAGGAGATCAAGGGGATACAAATTGGAAAGGAAGAAGTCAAACTTTCACTATTTGCAGACAATATGATAGTATACATAAGTGACCCCAAACGTTCTACCAGGGAATTCCTGCAGCTGATAAACTACTTCAGTAAAGTGGCAGGATACAAGATCAACTCAAAAAAAGTCGGTAGCCCTCCTATACACAAATGATAAAAGGGCTGAGAAAAATCAGAGAAACATCACCCTTTACAATAGCCACAAATAATATAAAATACCTTGGAGTAACAGCTGACTTCTTATAATGGCTGTTTTTGCTGTTTAGAGTCCTTGGCCCATTCTAGCACTCAGATGAACCTTTTGTTTCTAGAGAGCATCCCATTGCATTGAATGTATAGATCCTGTTTGGGTAGGGTTGGCATCGTGGTCTATTAATAGGTAGCATTTTCCTACTCATTCCTTAACTTTTCTCTTAGCAAAGTTTTATAGTTTTCATTGTCACTTTTATAGTTTAGTCACCACTTTGACATTGTCTTGTTTTAAATACTTTGTAATTGAAGGTTTCTACTTTTCTCTTCTGACAGCTGCATCTCTACAATAATTTCTGTATGTTGACTTTGTACCCTACTTAATTGAAATTATTAGTTATGATAGTTTGTGTGTGGAGTATGTATGTTTGTGTGTGGGGGATAGTGAGAGATAACTGTGGGTGGTCCTTCCCCCCATCTAGTTAATATTGAGTACCAAATTCAAGGCTTTGTGATAAACTGCAATCACTGTACCACTGAGATGTAACCACAGCCTTCCTAAGGTTTTCTATATAGAAAACTTGTATCATCATTGAGCAGATACATTTATGTTGTCTTTTCTTGTATGGGGTTTCAAATTTTTCCTGTTCTTTCCTGTTTGATGGATCTTCTGCTGGTGATCAGAGTCCTTCTATTGTCTCTCATCTTCAGGAACAGTGCTTAGATTTTCCCATTAAGTGTAATGTTTGTTGTGGCTCATGTATGGCTTTTGTTATACTGAGGCAGTTTCTTTCTAGCCCTAGTTTTCTGAACTTTTTAATTTATTATGAAAATGTATGGTACTTTTCATTTTTTGGGGGGGGGGTCTGATTTGGTTTGTGCACATCAGTGCAGGTCCTGTGGAGGCCAGAAGAGGGCATTAGATGCCCTGGAGCTGAAGTTACAGGTGGCTGTGAGCCACTGTATCTGGGTGTTGGGAATTGAACTCAGGTCCTCTAAAAGAACAATACTGGCTCTTAACCACTGAGATGTCATCTCTCCAGCCCCTGTGAAGTGGTTTGTTTGTTTTGTTTTGTTTTATTAAATGCAGTGTATTTAAAAATTTACCTCACCACTATATAAAATTTATTTCTGGAATGCAAGGATGGTTCAATATTGAAAACAGATCATTGCAGCCCATCACACAAGCATAAAGAATGATAAACAGTGATCATCAATCAGTTCAGCTGACACAGAAGCATTTCCCAGCCCAATGTACTGCTCTGATAGGAGCACTCAGTTAACCAAAGTAGAAGGAAACAGAGTTGAAGCCTCACCTGGAAAACCCTCAGGGAGTATCTTTGCTGAACCTGAAAGATTAAGAACATTACAAAGATGTCTATATTCACCTCATATTTTCTAACTTAAAAAATAATTTGTAGGCTGGGTGTGGTGACATTCATCTTTATTCCCAACACTGGAGAGGCAGAGGCAGGCAGATCTGTGTGTTCAAGGCCAGCCTGGTCTACACAGTGATTTTTCAGGACAGCTACATAGAGAAGCCCCATCTCAAAAAAAAAAATCAAACAAAAATTTGTAGGTTTTTGTATAATTAAAATAGATACGTGCCTGTCAGGAAGTAAACTCGATATTCCAGAAATTTATGTCCTGCACTTTGACATTGTTTATCTTTTTATTTCATTGGAATATTTTCATTACATTTTGTTTATTTATTTTGTGGTATGACTGTGTGTGCATGTGCCACAGCCGATGTGTAGAGGTAGGAGGACAACTTGTGGTGGTCAGTACTGTCCAGTGAGGCATCTGTTAGCCCAGTGTCCTACTTTAAGTAAACCCCCCCCCCGCCCCAATTTTTAATTATCTGGTTTTGAGCCAAAGCTATCATTTCTCTCTCAGAAAATCTGTTGTTTTGTGTCCTGATTCATAGGTTCCTCTGGGGTTAACTTTTCTCTGTATGTTTTATATTCCCTAGCTTTTGTGTTTGGTATTTCCTTTTGACAGTTGAAGTTTAACTAATTAACTAATACAAATGAATTTATTGCTTACATTTTAAAAATCCAGATCAGGAAAACTGTCTGTTGAGAAGGCCTCAAGCAAGCATAAATCATCTTTGTGGAGAAATAGACCAACAGACCAGTATGGCTGTACAGTAGCACCAAGAGCAAAGGGACAGGGGTTCTGGGCCCAATGCTTTCTCAGTGTCCTGGCCATTCAGCCGTTGAGTTCTGTGCTCCCTCAGAAGCATCAGAGCTTCGCCTGGATTGCTTGTTCAGAGACTCCTGCTGTTTGAGTGCCTTTCTTCACTTTCAGTTTTTAGCATTTGGTGCAGGAGTGTGATTATGTGTGCGTGCACACACCTGTGGGAATCAATTCTCTCCTTCCACTGTGTAGGTTCCGGAGTCAAACCCAGTTGTCAGCAAGTACCTTTACCTGGTGAGCCATCTTGCTAGCCCTACTTGGTATATTATTTGTCCTGTTTACCTGGTTTGTTCAGGTTCATTCGCTGCAGGTACCATAGACTTGAACTATTACTTTAGTAGCCTTTTATCAGCTATCTATACTGATCTCTGTCCTGGCTTCCCTTTTGTGTAATAGTTCTCCTAGTTAAACACATCTGAGGATAACAAATGCTGCCTCATTGAGCATCTTCTAAGATAATTCCTGTTTCCCTTGACAGACACATGATTTTAGTCTGTCCCTAAAACCTCATTCTCTGACTTCACCTCACTCCGCCTCATTTAGTTCTCCCCCTGCGGTCACTTCTTGCTTAGGTAACATGTTCTCCTTTTCTAGGTTCTCTGTGCTCCACCGTGTGCCTTGTTCTGCCTCCCCAGGATGCTGCTCTCTTTACACTGATGACTGAAGGTCATTGTTTGCTAAATTGTCATTGTTGAAGCTACCTGGAAACCTCCTGGTGAAATCCTCTTCTCTGTACATTTTACTTGTTATCCACATACCTGTAATGACCTACATTTCACGGATATTTAGTGATTGTGACTTGCTTGTTCACTGATACCTTTTCCCATCTATTCATCTGTCTCACTGTTCTCAACAACCAACCAGAATCCCATACACTTGCTGAACTGCTTCTCTTATATTGATCTGAAGAAACCGATTTTGGGAGTCAAATATTGATTACTGGTGATGTAATGACCATCCTCAGAGGAAAATGAAGCAGTTTTACTCTTCAGGATGAGCTAGAATGAAGCCCTAGGGATGTATTGTTCATGTTCAAAATGTACAAGTCATGTAGAGTGCCTGCTCCTTGCCTCCAGGTGAACTGGAGACTGCTGCCTCTGACACAGACAGGGTACACTTGAGTTAAAGTGTCCTGCCAGCCTAATCAAGGAAATGGACTTACTCGTTAGAATGGGAAGAGCAGCTGAAAGTTACAGGACTGCAGTTGCTTCCACCGAGTTTCTGGAAATCGAAATGGAGAGCCAGGGTTGGGGTGGGTGGGTGGGTGGGTAGGTGACGCAGCTCTTCTCTGAACCTGCTCATGTGATGTCTGTTTATTCTCAGGGTGAGTTCTGTGGAATCACGTTACATAGCAGGCAGGCAGTGTTGACTTAGCAGGCTCAGCCATGAACTAAATATAACTTGTGGGGCTTATGTTTTGTTTTGTTTTTATATTCGTTTAGTATTGTAAGATGGAAGTCATAATGGAGACCCAGTATTGAGTGCTTCCCTTTAGAAATGGTATTATATTCTCCTCCTGTACTATTACTCTACTTTTAACATTATGATGGGAGCTTTGATATTTAAATGCAGAATAGCAATGGAAGATATCCTTCTTCTCTAGAAAGAAATTAGGTACCATTTCATTTTGTTTTCAATTCAAATAAGCCCTTTTGGCGCCATCATTGATGCAGTCATTGTTTTTTGTGTAAGAACTCGGTTTTCCTGGTTAAGAAGTTATAGCAAGTCCTCTTGGGATTTGTTGGATTTCCTTGCTATTGAATACTGGTAGCAGCGCTCACATTATGGTTTGCATGCACTCCCCCAGAGGAGTGCTCACACCCGTGTGCTGTGACTGAGTCTTTGGTATGTCTAGATGTGATTAGGACTGTGATGCACCAGCCTATTTATATTCTGGCTTTTGCGGGCAAGAACACTGAGAACCCAGGCATGCGTAGTAACACATTTTTCTGGGAAGCAAGGTGGTGTTCTCCTTGGCACTTCTTTTTGATATTTGGGTGCCCTTGCTCTTTGAGGGTCAGCATATGTACCCCATTGACATGAGTTCCAGATTTTTTTTTTCTTCGAGATAGGGTTTCTCTGTGTAGCTTTGCTCCTTTTCCTGGAACTCACGTGGTAGCCCAGGCTGGCCTTGAACTCACACAGAGATCTGCCTGCCTCTGCCTCCTGAGTGCTGGGATTAAAGGTGTGCGCCGCCGCCGCCGCCGCCGCCGCCGCCGCCGCCGCCGCCGCCGCCGCCGCCACCACCACCCGGCGAGTCCCAGATTATTTTTAAAGACAAAAGGAAGCCTGGATTCATTAGAAACGAAGTGCAGTGTTCTGTTTGCTTAGTCCTTGGCTGAGTTGGGGTATTGGGTCACCATGCTAGTTTACTCACTTACACCATGCTGTATAGATAGAAAGACAACACACAATGAACTGTGCACTTGTGTTTCATGAGTTATTTTAGTTTTGTTAGAGACAGGAATCAGTTGTGAGCTTCCATGTGGGAAATGAACCTGGGTCCTTTCGAAGAGCAGCCAGTGCTCTTAAGCCCTGAGCCATCTCTCCAGTCCTGATCCTGCACTCTTATGGTAGAAAGAACTGACGGCCACAAGTCCTTTGCCTTCCCCGTGTGCCATGGTATGCATGTGGGCACACGTAATAAACAAATACCTGTCTTTAAAAAGGTTCTAAAAAAATGTAAGGCGATGTGCTGAACTAATGATTTGTTTCACGGAACGAATAATAAAACTTTTAGGTTGACTCGTGCTGTACAGAGATGAATTCAGATTTAGGGACAGGAAGAGAGGCTGCTGTTCCTCCTGCCTCACCGAACTTCCTTTGCCCCACCAGCTGCCATGTGAAGATGATTTCTTTTCCTTGAGTCCTTTTCAGTGTCTGATGTTTCTTGTTGGCATTTGGGGCATTTTGGTTTTGTTTTCAAATCACACACACCTCTTGCATGTAAAATGAGGAAATATTTGCTTTCTAAAATAGGAGAATAGTGTCTCCTGCCTGGATTCTTTGTCTACATCCGTGGAAATGAAACTTAAGTACTATTCCTCATAATCCTCTGTACAGACAGATTTGCAAGCTGTGTTTTGTGCAAGCCAGTAAGTATAGGTTGTCTGGTGTGTACTGATGGTTTTGTGTTGCTGTCTGCCAATCCCCAAGTCTGCTGTCCCCAGGGGTGACAAGTGCGGGTCACCACACCTAGCATTTCTCCTTGAGTTCTGGGGATCAAACTCAGGTTCTTTTCTTTTCAAGGCAAGTGTTTTACTGCCTGAGCTCTCTCTCCCTAGCACTTGAGTCACAGCACCTTACCTGGGACATTCCACAGTGCAGTTTTAACTGGAATCCAAGTGAGCCTGTTCCCCCTGCCCTTCATAGCCCATTGAATTTTGATTATTTTTTAATATCCTCATCTTTATTCAGATTTGGTGAATTTTCAGCAATTGTTGGAGTTAAGTTTGAGCTGCTTTTTCTCAGCATCCTAGCTGTAAAGTGAGCCTTGCTTGGCTCTCTGCATGCACCTGCATCTTGAAGGCTGTGTACGTCTTCACAGCTGCTTTTTCTTCTCAGACTGGAAATTTTAGCTGGCTACTGCTGAACCTCTCCAGCAAGTGAACTGCAGCAGGAACTGTATGTTTTTGTTGGCTAAATTTGTTGTTTTCCATTGTAAAAGTAGACATCTTAGTTCTGTGTATCTGTTTCTGAAGTCTGCAACCCATGTGTAGTCTTGTTGGGCACATCTTCCAATAGAATTCACCTTGTAACTTCTGTAGAAGAGGAGTTACAGCCCTTTGTAATGACAGAAAATGTTGACATCAAGAGAGTAAAGCTTACTAGTTATTTCTTTCTACTCCTGTGCTTGATAGAATGCTGGGCACATGCCACCATTAAATTTAAATTAAGTGGTTAAATTGCATGTAAACAGAATGGCTAATGCTTGTAATTGAATAGTTAATTTGCATGTAAATAACATGGTCAGGGCTGGGTGCCTTTAATCTCAGCTCTTGGGAGGCAGAGGCAGGTGGATCTCCCTGGAGGACACAGCCAGAACTACATAATAAATAAATAAAACAAACAAAATAAGCATGGTCAGTGCTTATCAAGTACAGTCAGTTTTTGATTTGCAAAAGGGAAAGTTTTGGAGGGGCCTTAGTAGCTGTGTAAAGCACTGTTGTATTGTGCGCTTCCAATAGTCAAGATAGTTTAAACAGTTGTCCCTGGTGTTGGGATGGAACCCAAACTTCTACACATCTGGCAGGCCTTTGCCATTAGATACAGGCGCAGTGTCTTCCCCATCCCCACTTCTGTTGTTTTGCTTTTTTCTAAATTAACAGAAGGGGCCAGGAAGTTGCTCAGACTAGCCTTAAACCTACTCCATAGCCCAGAATGGCCTAGAACGTATGATCTTCCTTCTTATACCTATATTTGTATATGCAAGATGCCATGGTGCTAATATATATGTACATTTACCTAATTCTTTAAGATTAACTCTCTCCCCAGTCATAGGGAGAGCCCACACCTTTAGTTCCTGCACTTGGCAGGCAGACGCAGATGTATCTCTGTAAGTTCAAGGCCAGCGTGGTCTACATAGTGAGTTCAAAGACAGCCAGGGCTACATAGTGAGATCTTGTCTTCAAATAATAACAACAGTAATAATAATAATAATAATAATAATAATAATAATAATAAAATAATTCTATTTAGGAATGTAAAATGTTCCCATTTGAGGCTGGTGAAAGCATGAGGTTTTATCTATAGGCTGTATTCCTAGAAATAGAATTTCAGCGTGGGGGGAGGTCAGTGTCTTGAAGATTACCTGACGACAGTCTTGGGAAGTTGGCAGTTCGAGTGCTCGGTCTTGTGTGTGTACATTCTCATGCTCACACAGTATTGAGTTCAGTCCACATGGCATTGTTTATGTAAGGTGAACAGGTTGCCTTAAAACAAGAAATGACTCTTTAGCTCTGAGTTATGTTTAAAATCTTGGAGCAGTGGCTGGAGAGATGGCTCAGAGGTTAAGAGCACTGGCTGCTGTTTCAGAAGACCCGAGTTCAATTCCCAGCACCCACATGGCAGTTCACAACTGTCTGTTACTCCAGTTCCAGGACTTCTGGTCTGATACCTTCACACCAATGCATATAAATAAAGTTAGATAAATTATTATTTATTTATTTTTTGGTTTTTCAAGACAGGGTTTCTCTGTGTAGTGTCTGTTATTAAATCTAAGGGCCTGGTGTGTGCTAGGCACTTGCTCTGCCACTAAGTTCCAGGCACAGTCATGTGGTGGCTTTGAAAGTCATTGTCAAGGGAGAGTTATCAAAACTGCCAATAAGCCGGGCGGTGGTGGCACACGCCTTTAATCCCAGCACTCGGGAGGCAGAGGCAGGCGGATCTCTGTGAGTTCGAGGCCATCCTGGGCTACCAAGTGAGTTCCAGGAAAGGCACAAAGCTACACACAGAAACCCTATCTCGAAAAACAAAAAAAAAAAACAAAAAAACAAAACAAAAAAAAAACTGCCAATAATTCTTGAAATGATACTTCATTGATCTATCCCTAGCCCTCCATTCATTTGATGTTAGGAAGGGAGGTCAAAGAATATTTCCACCAATACTGGCAAGGTGGCTCAGTGGGTAAAGGCCGATGACCAGAGTTGCATTTCCAGGATCCACACAGAAGGAGAGAAAGAACTAACTGTAACCTCTACATGCAGGAAGTGACACATGAACACATGGGGGAGGAGCAGTCACACCTGAGAAGAAAGAAACTTAATTTCAAGTCTAAGAAAAGGATGGTCTGGAGCCAGAGAGACTCATTAGTGGTTAAGAGGGAGCGTATACTCTTGATTAGCACCCAAGATTCAGTTCCCAGGACCCATATTGGGTGGCTCACAACTATCCGTAACCCCAGCGCCAGGGTACCCAATACCCTCTTCTAAATTCTGCAGGTACCAGACTCACACATGCACATACCACACACAGACACATGTTCACATAGTGAGAAATAAAGTAAATATTAAAAAGGATGTTTTTTGTTGGAGTGTTTGCATTATTTTTAGTAAAACACAGTAGTAAATTAAAAAGTCCATCAAGAAACGTGATTAATCGTTCTTTAAGTGTAGGAAAGAAATAAAGGACATGGAGGCATCTGTTCCTTACACTGCTTAGAGTACAACAGGAGAAATAATTGCCCAGTGAGAGACGTTGGCAGAGTTCCTTACCCAGCGCCACGGATGAACAGCACATGTTGCTGAGGGCACAGTAGTTTATGTTGTAACAGAACAGTTTGTGTGCCTGCACCAGACACTGTGTTGTGTGTGCCTGCACTAGACACTGTGTGTTGTGTGTGTGTGTGTGTGTGTGCCTGCACCGGACACTGTGTGTTTTGTGTGTGTGTGTGTGTGTGTGTGTGTGTGTGTGTGTGTGCCTGCACTAGACACTGTGGTATGTGTGTGTGTATGTTGTGTGTGTGCCTGCACCAGACACTGTGTTGTGTGTGTATGTGTACCTGCACCAGACACTGTGTGTTTTGTGTGTGTGTGTGTGTGCCTGCACCAGACACTGTGTGGTGTGTGTGTGTGTGTGTGTGTGTGTATACACCTGCACCAGGCACTGTGAGTTATGTATGTTCATGTTTCTTCAGCAGGCACTGTGCGTTGTCTGTGTGGGCCTGCACCAGGCACTGTGTTGTGTGTTCCTGTACCAGACACTATGGTCTGTATGTTTGTGTGAATGTATGCCTGCACCAGTGTAAATATATAAAAAGGAAAAGGATTTGGATTTTTTTTTTTAAATATGTTAGAGCAGATGCTTAAGCTACAGGAAAATAAAATTCTTGGTGGTGCAATGTTATAATAGTTTGGAAGCAGTGATGCAGTTTTGAAAGTACATAGGAAACAGCATTTACAGTACCTCTGGTTAGATGTGTACTGTTACTACTAAGTGGAAAAGCCCTGTCCCTAAATGTTAATTCATGTTCTTCTCTATTGGCTATGTGTGGCCTTTGTTGGCCAATGTGTTGACGACATTACTAAAATTTTGACTTGTCTGTCACTATGGCTGTCAAGCATTTTCCAGCATGATCCCTGCAAAGGCCATGGCTTCCTTTTCAATGGCACAGCATGCTTTGCAGAGTCTGAGGTTGAGCAGAGAACATTTCTGTATGTTTATACACAGCATCTTAAGGCTTTTGAGGCAGGGTTTGCTGTTTAGTCCAAGCTGGTCTCAGACTCCCAGTTGTTACACCTACGTCCCTCAAGTACCAGGCTTTAAGATGTTTGCTTTGATACTATATTTTCAAAGTATTTCCAAATGTTTGAAGAAATACTTTTGATCTCTATTAACCAAAATTGATAAGAAATGGGTGGTGGTGGCAGCGGCGGCATTCGCCTTTAATCCCAGCACTCAGGAGGCAGAGGCAGGTGGATCTCTGTGAGTTCGAGGCCAGCATGGTCTACAGAGTGAGTTCCAGGACAGGCTCCAAAGCTACACAGAGAAACTCTGTCTTGCAAAAACAAAAAACAAACAAACAAAGAAACAAAGGAGAAATTCACATACCTTTTGAAAATTGATGTGGTCGAGCCATTCAGTGTAGTGTATGATGAAATATTTTTGGTAAGATAAAAGATAACCTTGAATCAGCTTGTTCAGTGTCTTCTAAGTATTGACTGTGTAATAATCATGACCAGTTAACTAACTGCCCTGTTTTCCAGTTTGGGGCTAGTAATAGAGAAAGGACAGAACTCGAGGCAGTGGTAGCCGTGAACTGGTGGGGAGTGGGTTGCTCCTGAAGCATTGCCCATCGCCCTCTGGCCTCCACATTCCTAGCCTCCTCCTATACAGCATGCACACACAAGAAGGAGATGGTTTGAAAAATTTGTACCTAGATTTGGGTTGCTGACATCTCTGTCAGGAGGTATACACTAACCTGAAATCTCCATTGATCTAAGTTGCTGAACATTATGATAAAGTTAAAACTTAAAAAAAAAATAACTGCAGGCCACAATGCAAACCACTTCTATGAACTTTAAAAAAATGTGTTGGATTTGACTTGCCGTGTCATATTTATTTTTTTAAAAAATGTTGTTTTTGCCATTCTCTGACAGACCCCTTATCCCTCTGGACAGAATGCAGGTCCAACCACACTGGTCTACCCTCAAGCCCCTCAGACAATGAATTCCCAGCCTCAGACCCGGTCTCCGGTAAGTGTCAGCAGCTGCTCTCTCCTCTGGGTAGCTGCTGTGATCTTGTAATGACTACTCACTGTCTTCTGGGCAGACTCCTCACCACCACCATCATCACCAGCACCACTACACTGTCAGTGCTGGTAACAGGCAGCACTTGCATTTGGGACAACTAGATGCCCTGGATGTTTACATTTCTTAGGGAGGAAAGGGTAGAGCTGTGTGAGCTTCCTTCTACACAATCCAGTACATTCAGGCTTTTCTCCTTTAAGTTCTTCATGTTTGATTTGTAGTGTTCAAAATTTAGGAAAGTGAAGCAGAATGATGTTAGAAGCAAATTGGGTTTTACTGATTGGCCTCTGACTTGAGCGCTGTGGGAAGTAGGGCTTCTGAACCTGTGCCACCAGATCGTTCTAACCATTTGACGGTATGATCACGTGCATGATACCCACCCAGGTGTATTCATTTCTTCAGTGGTAAATTAATTGTCATACAGGTGTAAATGCAGTCATCCTCCTTGTTCCCCCCTCATGTGGATTGCAGCACTTACTAAGATGGACTCCAGGTCATCCTCCTGTTTGACAGTGCACAGTGGCTTCAGCTGTCCAACTGTTAGCGTCGTTTCCTTTCCTTCCCTGCATGAGTAGCTTTGGGCAGAAGGTGTCTGTAACATCTCATTGTACCCCACATCCCTCTTTGTCCTTCAGCTCTGTGTATTCTTGGAATACAGGGGTCTTCTTTTTGCACCCCAACCCTGCTTTTTTTGCTTGTAGCATAGGAAGGTCATTGCATTAGCTCCTGCTCATTTGATTTCATGCATGAAGTTTGAATTGTTGAAATGTTCCAGAGACCTGCTTAAAGAACTAGGAGAGTCTAGACTGCACACAGCAGCCTGTCTTTCTCACCTCTTCCTGCCTTCCTCTCCCTTGGTGCCTTTTCCAACACCTGTTCTTAGATCCTGGTCCTCCCCAGAGGGCAGAGGAACCGTTTCTAGAGTTGTGGGACTTGAGTCCTTGTTGCCTGCTTGCTTGTCTCCTTTTTCACTGAAATGGTGAACCTAACGTCTGGTGCAAGTTTTTGTTCTGAGAGTGGTTTGGGGATGTGGATACTTGGCTATTGGATGGGCCTGAGATCTCAACAGATCCATTTCAATAGGCCCCGGTTCTGATCGTTAAGCATGTAACATTATGGTAAGCTCTTACTGCAGAGAACTCTGTGGCCCTTTCCCCTCCCCCATTTTAATGATTGGGGAAGAAAATCAGAGTGAAATTACATGGATAGAGCTTGGCGCAAAAACCTGACTGAAGAGCTGCATCTCTAAACCAGTTTTCTTGACAGCCCAGCAGAACAGTGCCAATACATTGCACAGACAACTGGAAGAGGAGGAAGGTTTTGGAACAGACTCCCGTTTACAGGTCCTTGGCTGGAAGAGGCTGGATAAAATACTGCATTGTAAGCAATATAACAAACTGTACTTCTTGCAGGCAGCAGCGCCTCTGGCACGCGCTAGTTCTGACCACAGCCATATATTGGCTGCTGAACAGAAACGCATTGATCACGTCTTCTATGGAAGTCCAGCCTGGCATGCTAGCTTCTGCCAGGTGCAGTGGGAAAACCTTAACAAATTGGGTGGGTCCCTCGATTGGGAATTAGACAGGAATAATTTGGGTTTTACATTTTCCCCCTTATTTTAAATGTGAAGTGGAATATCCCTTTCTGATTTGAATCTAAATGATAAATTTCAAGGCTTCTTGTCTTTACCCTTTACATGTTATAACTGATTATCAAGGGGCAGTGTCTGCAGTTATCAGCCACTTTTTCCTGTGGTCATAAACTTCTCAGATGCCATCCTTTTGCAATTTTTATGCCATTTCCTCTGGTAGTGACCGTTAGCACCTACATTACCAAAATCCACACGTACCACATTCCATTCCATGCCCCAAAGCAAGTGCAAGACTAGACGAGCCCGTAATACTCTTGGTGCTTGTTGGGGTCTGCTGTCTTTTCCTTGGTTTGTGCTGGTGCCGGGAGGGTCGCACGGCGGGGAGACGTGGCGGGACTGCACTTTCTGCTTCCATCCCAGTTGCCGTGGTCTTGTCTCTTTCATCTCCAGCTGCTTGGACTGGCAGGGGAGGCCTGGGCTGCGCTGAGGGGCACTGCAGCTTGTTAGCAGTGATGGTTCATTCCATTCTAGTTCTGCTTTCAGAGGCAATGCTGCACAGGCTAGCCTTTTCATCCTTCCCGGACATCTGCTTTTTCATTCCTGCCGCCTCCGAGTGCCCCTCCCTCCTTCAGGTTCTCTTCCTGTCTGTATTTCTAGTTGATACGTACTCTCTTAGTTACGTTCATAATATAGAGAATCTTGTTCCACATTTAAAACGCTGCCCATCTGCCCCACTTTCTTGATGGAGCTCTTCAAACTACAGTTTATTTTTAAATGGCCTGAGAAAAACAGTGAAGTTATGTGAAGTCTATTTGGAGTGGGGACAGTGACTTTTGTAGTAACCAGTCCTGGTTCTATTGGCCATACTCAGTGACCGACGGCACAGCAGGGGAGGTGTGGCTGAGCAACACTAGCACTGGCTTCCAGTTCACATAGGCTGCTGTAGCTGGAATCCTCACCATCTCAGAGTGAGGCCTTTTAAGAGACAAGTTTCTATTTGTAACATGGGCCAGCAGTGACTACAGTTTGTTCTGTTGCTTACAGCTATCCCTAGGGTCAGACTGGTGACACTTCACAGGGAAACCCCCCAGCCAGCGGGGACCAGTCCAGAGTAGTCCAGGGGAGCTCCAGGGCCTTCCTTCACACACACACATGCATGCACTTTAGTAAGATAGTTCTCTCTTGACTGGAACTTTGCAATTGTCTAAAGTTGATTTTTTTTTTTGTTAGAATCTTAGAATTGGGGCCTTTCTGCAGAACAGTGAGAAGACGTCACTCCTGTGCTCAGCTCGGTCTTTGAAGTGGCTCTTCTCTCCTGTTTTCTTCAAATGTATCATGCAGAGATCTCTCCTTCTACCCTCTACATTTGTAGCATATGGATGGTATTACCTAATCTTGAAACTTGATGCCCAGAGTGGAGGAGTGATCTGTTTGTTCTGTTTTTATAAATGAAAAACTGATCATTTAAAACCTCAATTTCTTTGAAATTTCTAGAAGATCCCTAGCTGCTACCTTCTGTCATTCTGAAAGGCCAATTTGCCAAAATTGGCAGCTTTTCTTACACACCTTGAGCAAGCATAGACCATCAAGGCACTTTTCTAACCACTTGGTGACATTGTAGTTTCTGAGGTAGGATTTCTTGGCAGAAATGTGTTTAGTGGGCTCCCATACTGGGGTCGTGTGCTTAGTGGCATTCATTGTTGGACTTTTTGAGCACAGGATAGCGCAGCGGGGAGAGTTAGAAAGGTGTCTTCCTGTTGGAGGTAAATGAGGTGCTGAGGCAGGAGGGGCCTTTCTTAGCCTGGCGCCTGGTTGCGCTGGGGTTGTGAATGCACAGATGCTTAGTCCGTAAGTGCTGTCAATCAGAGCCTGTGTGATTTGCACTCAGAACTGCTTTCCCAGGCAACAGTTTCTCCTCACTGATAGAGGAGATGGCTGCAGTGGAGCTAGAGAGGTTTTAGCATTGAGATGTGGCTTGTATGATGGATTCTCTCTGTCCTTTTTAGTTAAAATTATTATTAGCCAATTTCAGAGCCATTTTGCTGAAAAACAGTTTAAATCCAGAGGTTTGATTGTTGTTGTTTTTTTTTTAAATCTGGACTGAGAAAGTGTTCTAAGAGAGAATGGAGATGCGCGTCAGCTGCTGGAAATCCCGGTTCCCTTCTCTCATGGCCAGTGTCCGCTGTCTCGGCAAGCAGGCCACACGGGGTGGGGGGGTGGGGGGGGGTGGGGGGGGCGTGGCCTTCCAGCGTTTGCTCTAAGCTGCAAAGAGAGTTGAAATCTTGTACTTCTTGCCCATTTTCCTCCAGCTTATAATAATGCCATTTTGACTAATTCTCTTAGAGAGCACTTCTCTTTACTGGTTGTTTATCTTTAAAATGCCTCCTATTCAGCTTTACTAGTTAATTGCATTTCAGCACACGCACACATCAAGCCTGTGTATCAGACACTCATTACATTTAAAGACACTTGTAGTCTCTTCCTCAGCATCCATTCACTGTGCTTTGGTAATCTGAAAGCATTCCTGGTGTCCTCCAACTGTGTACAGTTTCATGGCACATATTTGATTTTTATGTTTGTTTGAATACAACCACCTAGTGTTTCAAACTTCCCTTTGCATCTTTTTTTGGGGGGTGGGGGGAGGTTTTATTTATTCATGCTAGTCCTATGAGTGAGCACCCAGGTGCTCGTAGCTTAATGGCTTTTTCCCAGCTTCTGAATGACAGGAGATCTGGGTGGTGGTGTGGCCCTGTTGGATCTTGGTGCCTGTCTGTCACTGTCCCGTAGCAAAGCCTTTACTGTTTTGTGTTTTTATTTTTCTCTCGTGGGTTTTGATCTTTTCTTTTGTTGTATATTGTGTAACTTTGGTTTCTCTTGTGTTTCTGACTCTTTGTGCCTTTCCTTTTGTGTCTGTTCTCCCTTTTCCTCTCAGTTTGCAGCGGGGCCTCGACCTGCCCATCACCAGGTACTGTACCCTTGCCCCTCACTGTCACCCTGACTAATATGTGGGGCTTAGTAGCTGCTGACCCTTAGAATGCTGCCACCTCGTGTGACTCCCCTGATGACTCTGGTTCCCAGAGCAGCCTCTGTCTGGTCAGATTCAGTTGTTTTTCATTAGTTTCACCATATTTTATTTTTAACACGCCCATTTGCCTATGTTTATAGCAAAGTTAAAAACATTCTTTTCTTTTCTTGAAAAGATTACTTTGAATTTCGACACTTGTTAATAAATTTAACCTAATGGAGCAGGCAACATTCTAAGGGTTTCTGTTAACCTTCTGCTGTAACTGCTACTGATGTATAGAGCAGCATTAGTGTTTCTAAAGCCACTTGTGAATTACTAACTTAGACCTCATAATAAATTGATTAACAACAAGGTCCATTTGTTTGCTACATAGAACTCTTCAACCTTACTTAATCTGAATGATTTAGACTACTGATTCTATAAGATGAGAAGGTTACAGAAATTAAAGTTTACTAAAATCAGAAAGCAGTTTTATGTAATTTTGCAGGTGTGTAGAAAAGGTGACCTTACAGGAGAAACAAAGACTCCAGTTGTCTCCAACTCTCCATGGAGTGCTCTAAGACGTTTCTTCTTTGGTGTAGTAGGAAGAATCAGGGTTAGAGTCTGACCTATTGGGGTTCATAGTTACCGGCCCTGCTGCATGTGACCAGCTGCACTAGGCCTCAGGCCCCTGCTGTGTGAAGCAAGTGAACCAGGGCCAGCACCCTCCTTAGGAGATGGGGCTGCACAGCATCTGACACAGCTCGCCCAGTCAGTCAGGGCAGCTCCTGTTAATGATGCTTTTAATCAACAGTACTTTTGAGAAACATGAGTTGTGGGCAACCTTTCTACATTAACCCACAATACTATGTTCAGGATTTCCCTTGCTCACAAAAAGGGTGTTGCCTCGCTTTGAATCTTTCATTCCAGTAAGTGATTTGATACAAAGCTCCATTTCTTACTATGTAGTCTTAACAATTTGGAGGAGACAAGGCCACCAAATTCTGAGGCGTTCCAAGCATAGATATGGCATGGATGACTGTTCTTTGGTTTTCTGGGGGGGAAAATATGACTTGGGTATTTTTTCAGCTTGGAGATACACTGCTACCAAGACTTTGGATTGTTGGCACTAGCCAGATGTAGGTTTCATTCTCCCTGATTAATTGAGTGTGCTGGGTAAGTTACTCTTTGCCCTCAGCCTCAGTTTCCTCCTCTCTAGGATGAGAATGATGCTTCTAGAAGGAAGAATGTGCAGATTAGTAAGATAACGCAAATGAAGTGGTCGGCAGGATACAGTGGACCGTGTGCTTGCTCCTACTTAGAAATACAGTTCCTTCAGGATGGGTAGAATTAGTACAATGTCATTGTTTTTACATATATTTTATTTAGTATATATGGCTGTTTTGCCTGCATGTGTGGCTGTACCATGTGTGTACTGTTGCTCTTGGAGGCCAAATAAAAGCATTGGATCCCCTAAAGCTGGAGTTAGAGATGGTTGTGAGCCACCATGTGGGTGCTGGGAATCAAATCTGAGTCTTCTGCAAGAGCAGCCAGTGCTCTTAACCATTGAGCCATCCCTCAAGATCCAGGATTAATATATTTTTTAAGATTGTATTCATTTCTGCAGAGATAAAGCTTATATTTTAATCAGGGTGAAACCAAGTACTCCTAAGAGAGAAACTAGGGTCATCTGTCCCTAAGAAGCAGAGTGAAAAGAAGTGGGATTTCGTGAATTAACTAGAGAGAAGGAAAACACCTTTTGAGTTCCTTGGTAAGGGGCACTGTTGAGTTTCTTCACTCACCTTTGTGTTTCTTAAACATTGGTTTTTCTCAGGGAAGACCGCCAGTAGCAGTAATTAGGATTGCCTTTGGCCGCTCTTCTCCTCTTCTTTTGGTAGGTGGTGCGAAGTACAGCTTTCTGACATGAGGGTGATCCTGAACCCAGAGCCTGTCACTAGTATCCGCCCCCTTAGTAGAGTGACAGGCTCTGCGAGATGGTTAATCTGAAGGAGAGGCTTTGTGTTTCTGCTGCCTGGGATGAGCTGCATTAAACCATTTACAAACTGTTGGCTCTGAGCAATCATTTTCTAAACTTGCTCATGAGGTATGTGATATACTTTCAGAAATTTTTGTGAGATGAGATTGACTTCGGTAGCCATGCCCCTGTGTAAGGAAGTGTTATTGGTGGTTGGCCTTTCTTCCTGTTACAATGTTTACAAGAACCCGCTTTTTTTTTCCCTTTAATTGCTTTAAAAGAAAAGATGAAATTCTCAATAAATAAAACTTTATTTATAAGATAAGCAACCCATTAAAACATTCTGCTGCTAAATAGAGAAGTATACACCTGTATTGCATTCATTAGCAAGAAAAGTCATTGCTTGTTTGGGTCAGATGGGGAATTAGGTAGTACCTCAAGCTGGCGTGGAGCCTACTATGTAGCTGAGGAGGACCTCTTTTGTTTGTTTGGACGTGTGTGTGTGTGTGTGTGTGTGAGAGAGAGAGAGAGAGAGAGAGAGAGAGAGAGAGAGAGAGAGAGAGAGAGAGAGAGAGAGAGAGAGAGAGGAGAGGGAGGAGAGAGAGCGCGCGAGCGCGCATGTGTGCGTCCAGAGGACACTTTATGGAGGCAGTGTTTTTATTCTACCTCTATATGCATTCAAGGGATCAAACTTGGGTTTCTAGGCTTGTACTCCCTGCAAGCACTTTGCCTGCTCACCAAGTTTACCAACCCATGATTTGACTTCAGATCTTCCTGCCTATACCTTCCCAGTGCTGGGATTGTAAGCAGATGACCTACACCTGGTCTCTGTGCTGCCTGGGCTTAAACCCATGCTAGGAAATCACTCTACCAACTTTAGCCTCCAGGAAAATATTTTCTTGAGGTCATTTTTGGAGAAGAGTTCCTGGGATGCAGCGTAGAAACCTAGAGCATTACTTTTGAATACAGAAAATTCAGGTGGCTGATGTTCCTAGTCCAAATGTCATTTATATTCTTCTCATTGCAGCTCATAGAATTCAGTGACCAAGGAACTCTGAGCCAGGCATATGGTGGGGACTGAGGCAGGAGCATTGTAGAGTCAAGGCTGGCCTGATGAGACTGTCACCAGAAAGCAGGGGCAGCAGTCGCTCCTATGGGAGACTGAGGGGCCGAAGCACCGCCTCAGTGGGCGGTGTCTGTGCCAGCCTTGGGATGGTGTAGGTCAGCTGAAAGGAACAGTTTGCTCTCTTGCCTCCACAGGAAAGAGGAGACCTCAGTTCAGTCTGTTTTTGTTTTTCTTTTTTCTTTTTTTTTTTTTTTTTTTTTTTTGGTTTTTCGAGACAGGGCTTCTCTGTGTAGCTTTGCGCCTTTCCTGGAGCTCACTTGGTAGCCCAGGCTGGCCTCGAACTCACAGAGATCCGCCTGGCTCTGCCTCCCGAGTGCTGGGATTAAAGGTGTGCGCCACCACTGCCCGGCCAGTCTGTTTTTCTGTAGAGAATGCATATGGCATAATCCTTTGTGGACAATCATCATGGAAATTGCAGTATGTGTAGCAGTCTTTGGCTTCCAGCTGCCAGTCAGTTCTGAAGTGACAAGTAGGAAATAAACAATCCGCCCACTTGTTCCAGACACTCCCGTGGAGATGGTGCCATCTCCCCTTTGGGACTTGATGAGTGTGCGTGTCCCTTCTCCTCACAGAGGGAGGCGGGTAGAGACATAGCATTGCAGAGTTATACAAAACAGGACATAGACAGCTGCATAGTGAAAACTATTCAGGGAGAAAGTCCATAAATACTCATGTCCATCTTTGTCCTCGGATCTTGGAGGCTTGTTGGGCCGAAG
The DNA here is from genome assembly GCF_004664715.2 of Peromyscus leucopus. Taxonomy (NCBI): domain Eukaryota; kingdom Metazoa; phylum Chordata; class Mammalia; order Rodentia; family Cricetidae; genus Peromyscus; species Peromyscus leucopus. The sequence continues at coordinate 139,032,233 of NC_051064.1, forward strand.
TCTGAAGTTGAAGCCACAAATGACTTTTCACCTGTGCTTGTTTGCTTTGACCTGATACGATTAGAGCAGGAGTTAGAACTGGCTTCAGTGCTGGGCATGGTAGTGCTCTTCTTTGATCTGAGCACTCAGAGGCAGGTGCAGGCTGATCTCTGTGAGTTTGACGCCAGCCTGGGCTACATATTTCGGGATAGCTAGGGCCACAACCCCCTCCCATCCCACTCCCCCTGAAAAAACCAAATTAGCCTTGGAATTGGAAAGGTGTGATTTTATATATATATATATATGTATATATGGAGAGAGAGAGAGAGAGAGAGAGAGAGAGAGAGAGAGAGAGAGAGAGAGAGAGAGAGAGCGAGCGCGCGCTTAGGAGGCTGAGGCAAGTACACCCCAAGTTGTAAGCCAAAATGAGTAGACAGGGACATGTTTAACTCAGAAAGTCCCATAACCCCCACCCCGAGGATTTTGAGGCTGGAGGTGAGATTTGTCCATCTTTCATCAGTGGTTACTTTCTTGTCATCTCTATCCTTTCGTGTTTTGTAAAGAAACCGACATTAGAGAATGTTCCCTATGATTGTGTAGTAAGTGTGTGCCTCTCTGTGGCTTGGTGTTGCAGTAGACATGGAAAGGAGACAGTGAGTTATCATTTGCTGACTATTTGGAGGGATCCTTGTGAAAAGAAAACATTCTCATATAGTCAGAAAGTATACTTTTCTTTTCCTCTGTAAAACAGAGTTATTTGAATTACAGAAAATCCCAAGATTTTAAATACTGAACATTTTGTTTTTCTTAATAGAGTCAAGTAACTGCTTTGGAATCTGCTTCTTGGATTTGCTTTTGTTTACAAAGTCCTTGGCTGTACTTGGCAGGCTAGCGTTAGCAGGCTGGGGTTAGGCTGCTCCAGCACGGCCCGAAGCAGTCTCCATGCTGGTGGAGACCCGAGTGGGCAGGCCTTCTTTTGACGTAGGCTTTTTCTACTCTTGCATTTTGTAACTGCAGAACTTTCAGCATTACACTTTTCATCCAAGGGAGAAGCAGATGTCTGCTGAGCCATTTTTGAAATATGTTAGCCATCTTTCCTTCTTGCTTGAAAATCTCCAAGTGATTAGAAGCTGGGAGAGCAGTGTAGCTGGAGAGCTTTTCTCTCTGGGTCCCACCAAGTCCCACCAGTCCCGTAGCCCACTTATAAAATAAAAACACAGACACTTACATTATTTAAACTGCTTGGCCATTAGCTCAGGCCTATCATTGTCTAGCTCTTACTCTTACATTTAGCCCATTTCTATTAATGTATATTTTGCCATGTGGCTTGTGGCTTACTGGTACCTTACATCTTGCTAGTCCTGGCGGCGGCTCCAGGCAGTCTCTCCTCTGCCTTCCTGTTTTCTCTTTTCTCCTCTCTGTTAGTCCCGCCTATACTTCCTGTCTGGCTACTAGCCAATCAGTGTTTATTTTTACAGAGCGACATCCACAGCAGAGCAGAAGTGAGTGACCCACTTGGCCTTCCTTGTGGTTGTTTGATGTATTTGATTGTTGAAATTTGCGTACTTGTGGTTTGGAGTTCCTATGTTCCTACCCTCACGTTGCTTTTGGGTTTCACAATACAATCAAGTGTTTGGTTTTTGTCTATTTGTGTTTGTGTTTCTTGTTTTTTCCTATAAGAGACTGGGTCTCACTGTATAGCCCTCCCTGGTCTGCAACTCATTTTGTAGACAAATTGGCCTCGAGCTCACAGATATTCACCTATTTGTGCCTTCTGAGTGCTAGAATTAAAGGCATATACCACTGTGCCCAGTCCTGCTGTCTTTTAAGAAAAAACCAGGAAGTTGGTATCTCCAAGTATTCCAAGCACAAAATCCTTTTGCAGTTGGTTCTATGCCCTGTGTTTGTGTGGTATTGTCAAATGCTGGCTAATATGTCCTGTTGGAAGTGGATGGCTGTTAGTGTGAGCAGAGGACGAACCAAGTGTGGTGGACAGTCTGCACTGGAGAGGAACACCAAAATGTGTGGATTCCTGTTGTAGCTTCGTTTGTTTTGCTCAAAGAGAAAAGCCAGTTTGGCTTGTGATTTATTTTTTTTCATCACAGGCTTGAAGGTTTCTCTGCTGAGAAGTGTACTGTTGAGCTATGTGTGCCTTACTGTGGACAGTTTCTTAGATGTGGGAAGTAAATAAAGGCTTCAGGCCACGCCTGGTACAGCTGAGTATAGTAGACGTGAATCGGGTCCCAGACTAGGCCTGAGAGTGTGCTTACAAGTGCTAGTGAGCGTGGGGAATGACCACGATGGGCTCTTAGCTGGTGTCTTAGTGGCAGAATGGTGTAGAATGGTAGGGTAGGTAGTGAAGCGAGTACTTGGTGGGTGTTAGCAAAGCTGGCATTCTTTTATTAGCCTCACCACAAAGTATCCTGGGCTTTAACATTCTCTCCAAAATGGGTTTGATAATAACATCCTTGATTTGCTGTGTGGATGTTCAAGTTTTAAAATATTCGGCATATAGTAAAAGGTCTCTGAAACCCCCTCCCCCCACGTGTGCATGTGCTTGATTGATCCACATGAGCCAGAAGAGTGCCTCACATCCCCTCTCCAACCCCACCCCCCAGCTCCTGGAGTTATAGGCAACTGGGAGCCCCCTGATGTGTGTTCTGGGAACTAAACCCGGGTCCTCTGTAAGAGCAGCCAGGGCTCTAACCACAGAGCCACCTCTCCAGTCCCATCCCAGTCTATTTTAAAACTATGAATGAAGTGTTCTTAAAGGTTGTTCACTTGTAGACTTTTTCCCCTGACAGAGCACATCTTCCTGACAGAATCCTTGGAGCCCACTGTCTTCCAGCTGACTCAGTCCTCTGTGGCAGCACTTCAGTAGAACTTTGTGTGATGATGGGCGTGTAACTCTTCACTCCCCTCACTACTGTAGCTGCTGGCTGCATATGGTACTGATCACTTGAAATGTGATGGCAGTTTTCAGATACCTGAGAATTGTCAGTTCCATAGAAGGGTTAGACTTAACCTGTCGTTTTTTTAGGGATAAACAGTAAATGAGTGATAGATGATGCAGACTGAGTACTTGGAGCCAGTAAAAAGAAAGATACACAGTGTCTGACACTCACTTAACTGTGATACAGTTGTGCGTTTCATTGCCCAAGTTTCTTATATTTCTTTTAATAACTGGCAGTTTACTGCCATGTCCACTTCTCTGAAAAATAATGCACATTTCTTGCACCACTATTAAATAGAATCGATATACCATTGAATGGTTAGGAAGGGGTGTGAAAAAGAAACTCAGCCCCTATTTTGTGTTTGCTGGCATAACAGCTTTTGTAGTCCTATACGTGTTCATGTGCATATGTGTTGTGGCTGTGTGTGTGTGTGTGTGTGTGTGTGTGTGTGTGTAAGAGGAACCAATAAGCCCTAGAGAGCTGGTCTTTGTAAAGTGGTATGCGGTGAAATTTAGTAGGTCTTTCAGATGGTGTGAGAAGAGTGGACATGGACATAAAAAAGTGCCTGTTTCTTGAAAAGGCATAATTAATTAGTCTTGAAGATAGGAGAAAAGTGTTGTCTTGAATAGGAGACAGTCATTTTGTGAAGCAATCAATGACTTTTTTTCTGGTTAGTTGGTTATGATTAGGGATGTGCTATACTTTAGTGTACTGGATCAAGATCCCACCACGTCCCCTCTGATTTTGAAATGAATAAATTTCTTGGGCTTGATCACTTTCTATTTCATGAGAAGTACTATATGCAACAGCCAACAATCAGGGCTAAGAGCCCAACTGCTTCAACTGCAGATGAGGAACACCGGTCCTCTACTCAAACTCTGCCTCTCAGTTTGGCTCCGTGGTGTTCACAGTAGCCCATGCCTGAGAGGTCAGCAGTGAGGGTGACTTAGTGTTATGTAAAAGCTTTGGGCCAAGGTTGGTAGCTCCTTAATGCTAGAGAGCTCATATGTTGTCACTTAATGTGTCTGTATCAGTATGTTTTCACCTACTTTCAAAGTTGAAATAATAACAATGTCTCATCAACACAGCTACACATTTTGTGTTGTGTTGGCTTGGCTCTATTTACATCAGACGTTTTCTTAGAAACATTGAGATTCAGCATGACTGAAGAAAATACACTGTTTAGAAACCCGTTTGAATAAGGTAACCCCGGTTACTTTTTTGGATAAGCTGGTTAAGAATCCCATCAGAATAGCTGGGATACTGGTAACAAAAGTGTTCCTGTATAGGAAGAAGGAGGATTTGTCCTGCACCTTTTTCTGAGTGAGCCAGGTACTTTCTTGTCTTGTCTCCTTCCCATCCTATACCATGACTCTTGAGGGGAAGTGTGAGTGTGTAATGTCATTTGGTGAGCTCACATTGGAGATGGCGCCCCTGTGGGTTTGTGGCTCTTCTTGTCTTGACTGCCTCTGGAGTTGCTGGAAAGGGATGGGATCTCACAACCTGGATCTCTTCCTCCTGCCTACATCCTGCAGTGCTCAGTAGTTGAGCAGGTGGATAACTCTTCACTCCTTAAAGGCAGCAGCGCTTTCGTTCCTCCTGTCACATTGACAGTGGAGTAAAAATGCTGAAGTTTATTCTAAAACTGTATTTACAACACAGGTTAGGTCAGGCGAATGTGTCTGCTGGCCATGGAGGGAGGACCGCCATTTCAGCCTTCTTGTTCACAGCCAACAGAATGGTGCTGTCGGTGCAGCTGGGCAGCCAGGGGACTTTGGTTACAGTTTTGTCACTCACCCCCAGCCCTCTTCCTAAGATGTCAGCCTTGCCCTGTGCTTCTTTTCACCTCCATCCACTCCTCTTTGGCTCCCCATCGGATTGCCCACCCACTCGGGTCTCCTGCTTCAGCTTTCTATCCACTGCTCTGCCTCTTGAGGGCTTTCCATCTCCAAGGATGATGGGAGTGAGATTGGGTCCAAGCTTACAGTTTTCCAACTTTAGCACAAGAGGAAAAGTTACTCAGACACCTGAAATCTCAATATCTATCTATCTATCTATCTATCTATCTATCTATCTATCTATCTATCAATTTCCCCCCCCCCCCCCCCCCCGAGACAGGGTTTCTCTGGGTAGCTTTGCGCCTTTCCTGGAACTCACTTGGTAGCCCAGGCTGGCCTCGAACTCACAGAGATCCGCCTGGCTCTGCCTCCCGAGTGCTGGGATTAAAGGCGTGCGCCACCACCGCCCCGTGCAGTTGGGCATTTTAAGAGCCCAGATGAAGAATCAGTAGTCCCAGCTGTCCATTAGCTACCAGGTGTTCTATAACCAGAAGCTGCTAGTGGGATTTTTGTCACTGGATTCATTTATTTTTTTTTTTAATTTTTTCAACTAAATAATCAGAACTTTGATTCCATGTATATTACTAGAGTCCTCAAGTGGAGGTTGCCATTCTGATTTTCTAGTCTTCTTTCTTCTCCTGAATTACTGAACAGAAAGCTGTTTTTGTTGAGCTGCATGCTTTATCTTGCCCTTCCTACTGATCTATAAGCTTTTCCATTGGCTTTCTTTCTGTTTCCTGCTGCTGCTTGCTTCATAATTGAAGGGAGGATTCAGACCCATCCAGGTAACAAGGTTCTGCATGGCCTCTTTATTTCTCTGCCTTCTTATTATTTTACAAAGCGGTTGCTAATGAATAGTCATACTGGAAATGCACTATAGGGATGTAGCTTTAAGCAGTGAGAATTCTGCATAACTACACTAATGGCTGCCATCTGGGGACTGGGGGGGGTGAGCTTTGCTCATTTTAAGTCATTCTAGAGCTTATCTATTGCAAAATGTTTGAGAAACCAAAATTTGGTTCAGCTAAGAGTGAGGTTGTACCCCCCTTTGACAGGCTTCTTTCTGTATACGACAGCCTTACAGCTGGTTTTAATTTGGTTTGACGGACTTGGGTGAAAATGCTTGTGTTTGTGGAGATTCTTGTCCTCCTAAGTACTCTAGATATGGCTGGCAGTTTTCTCTTAGGTTGACTGCTCTAATTGTTAATGATTTGATTTTTGAGCACCCCCCCATCTCTCTCTCTCTCCAGAAGTCAATGGTTTTTATAAAACAGAACATTTTGAGAAATACCAGTCATTTTGTTGTTGTTTTCATTGTTGAGGTTAAAATGAATAGTTACGGTGCATGGCTTATACTATTAATAGATGATGCTGAAGCGTCGAGACCGCACTGTTGTCTGGAGACATTGATCAAATCTGATTCAATGTGGAATGTACTTTATGAACTCAGTAGACAGCCTGTTGTCTTCTGCATATTACAGCTCTTTAAGTAGATCAGTTTAGTAGTGGGGAGAAAACTCAAGATATTAGATCTATCTGTTACCCTTTGTGAAAAACCAAACATTCTTTCTCCCTCTGCCAGTTTTTCCAGAGGCCTCAACTCCAGCCACCCCGAGCTACCATCCCAAACAGCAGCCCTTCCATCCGTCCTGGTGCGCAGACTCCCACTGCCGTCTATCAGGCCAATCAGCACATCATGATGGTTAACCATCTGCCTATGCCGTACCCCGTGCCCCAAGGGCCTCAGTACTGTATACCACAGGTAAAGGGGGAGCCTGGCTTCTAATGGAGGTTGGGGTGGGGTTGGTGACCGATACCCTGGATTTTAGTGGCCTATGAACTTTTTAACTGATTGCAAGTCTAGCCATTTTTGTCTACTTTCATAAAGCTATACAGAGATTCTTACACAAATTCTCAAGTTGATAGAGAAATTATTTCCCAACATCTTTCCTTTGGTGTTCCTTCATGTCATTGAAAACTGCCAGCCTGAAATCACTTTGTAGTGAGCCTGGCTGCTGTACACTGGTGCATGGCTTCAGTCTGGGAAGACCCCGCTCTTCATTGTCCCTGTCTGTCATGGACAAGCAGGCATTTGGAAGGTGTTGAACAGCCACGCCTTCACGTCCTCTAGACAGTCTCTGTACTCAGTGCTTTATTTCCCACACGCTCCCTGTGTGTCATCTGCAAATGTGTGTTCTCTTTTAGTACCGCCACGGTGGGCCACCTTACGTGGGGCCCCCACAGCAGTATCCGGTTCAGCCACCAGGGCCAGGGCCTTTTTATCCTGGACCAGGACCTGGAGACTTTGCTAATGCTTACGGTGAGTAAAAGACCAGCCCTTGCTGCCTGTTTGTCATGCTCTTCCTACTCTCTGCTGGGCCTCCTTAGTTGTTGCCACTTAGAGGTTTGAAGGATTTTTAAATAAATCTTACCAACTCTTTTGTCTTGATAGCTTCTTCAGGGAGTGACTTACAAGGGAAATTACTATAGAAGTACATGTAGTCAGTGGCCTGTGAGGGTCCTCCTCTTGAACCCGTGTGCTCGGTTTCTGACGTCTCCCACCAAGCAGCTGTCACGCACATTTTTATTGGGTTTTGTTGATAGTATACATTTACCTCCTATCCTTGACTTCAGCCCCCCTTCTATCCCCAGAGCTTTTATCCTTAGCCCACTCTATCCCCCACTTCATGTAATGTCCATGAAGCAGATATTCCAAGCCCCTGGAACAGTGAGTGGCTACTCTGGGGAGTTGGGCCAGGGGCGACGTGGTCCTTCCATGTACATCTTCTGGCAGACCTGTTGTCTTGGGAAGTTCTGAGGATTGGTTGAGATAAAAATGCTTGAAATCTTAAAAAATGCTTTTGTGGGGAAAGCAGTTGGGGAGACAGGTTCTCAGTGGGTAGCCTGGGCTGTCCTTGAACTCAGAATCCTCCTGCCTCAGCTTCAGTCCACAGATGCAAATGCCAGCTAATACTGGCCATGTGAGTTAATGCAGAGTGCTTGTTTAGCACACTTTGTGGGTACTGCACTTGTTCCATTCCACGGACACTGATGTGTAAGGAGGAAAATGGAGTGGCCTCGAGGAAGTGAGGCTTGGAGATGCCGCCGCAGTGCTCTTCTGTAGCGCTGCCGCAGCAAAGGCGTCGAGGCGTCAGTCGCTTAGCACGTTGATCCTCTTACGAAGTTTCCATAGTCTGGATGGAGTGGGACCGTGTGGTCTTTCTGGTTACTTGTACCGGTGTAACTCAGTCTTTTTTGGTGGTAAGGTTCTTAAGAGTGTAAAACCTTTCCATTTCATAAGTCTGTTCTACCTCGTGGCACTATTTAAAAATGATTTATCATAATCTATAAAATTTTAGAAACTCGGGTTTGGGGATTTAGCTCAGTGGTAGAGCTAGACATGCACAAGACCCTGGGTTCGGTCCTCAGCTCAAAAAAAAAAAAAAAACAAAAAAAAAACAAACCTTAAAGCCTCAACAACTTTCTCAAATGCAGAGATCAGCTCTGTTAACTTGTGTTTCTTACAATAAATATTGCTACCCAAAATCTTCTAATTAGATTTTCAGAGTAAACATGCTAAAATTAATACTCCTTTAAATTCTATGTTTTGTATTTTTGGTTGTGAGCCTAGCCTTTAACGGCTGAGCCATCTCTCCAGCCCTTAAATTCCATGTTTTGAAGGAAATGTGTTCTGATTGACAGAACTGTTTTTAGTGGTCGCCCCCTGAATTCCAATATGCAGTTTCCTCACAGGTTACTAAAGTGATCTTTTGACTCTAATAGTATACTAAATTCTTCCTCCATGTTCGAGACAGTGCCTGCTTTTGCTCTTAGTATGACTCTTGTGTCACATATGGGAACTAGGACAGAAGTCATATGAGCTTCCTATCTGTCATGTTAAAGATTGATTTTTCTACCTGGGCGGTGGTGGCACATACCTTTAATCCCCAGTACTCAGGAGGCAGAGGCAGGTAGCTCTCCAAGTTCAAGTCTAGCCTGGTCTACAGAATGAGTTCCAGGATAGGCAGGGCTATACAGAGAAACCCTGTCTCAATAAAACAAAAACAAAAGAGCAACAAAATGTTGACTTTTTGTCTGGGAGAGATGACTCAGAGGTTAAGAGCACTGACTGCTCTTTCCAGAGGTCCTGAGTTCAATTCCCAGCAGCTACATGATGTCTCACAGCCATCTATAATGAGATCTGGTGCCCTCTTCTGTTCTACATGCATATACACTGGCAGAACATACTATACATAATAAATAAATAAATCTTTTTAAAAAACCAGACTTCTCCTTGTGTTCCAAGTACACTACTATTATTCGCCTTTATGAAGCAGCCCTGTGTCCACATGCAGTTTCAGCTCAGGTGTGATTGACATCTGTTCCTTCTGCAAGTCCCTTCCCCACAAAGAAATTATTAGGCATGTCCTATAGCCATCAAGTAGGCAGAACGTATCTATACTAAACCACTGTTTCCTATATCAAAATGATCTTAGTTCACTGTGGAGGAAACGAGACAGTGATGAAAACTCTGTCTGATGAAGAACAGAGTGCAGAAAACCAGAGCAGCTCAGGAGGAGGCATGGACAGCGTGTACTTTCTTGTCCATGCATTTCATATCATAAAATTACTGGGCATTTAGAAGACTCACACACCTTTCAGTGTGTTCATAATCACATTTCCGTTTTGTTACTTTATTTTCTCCCCCTCCCCCCTCCCGTGTGTGTGCATGCACGCACGTGTGTATGTAGACGTCACAGGTCAACTTGCAGGAGTGGTTCCTTCTTTCTACTTGGTGGATTCTGGGGATGTGGGTATCGGGCATGTTGGCAGGAAGCCTCACCCAGACATCTTTCCTCCCTCCTTCCTCACCTTAAAAAATACATTTGTTTGTTTCTTTTAAAAATAGTATAGTCTGTTTTTAGAAGGAATCATAAATTACATTTCTACTACAGTCTTTCATCATTTGGATGGAAACTTTTTGCTGTTTAAAAAAATGTGTTCCCAGTTAATGTGCTTTGTATCATAATTCAGAGTTCTGGTCCACCAGTTCCATTGGTTGTCGACACTTCACACATCTCGTGGTGTGACTGTGGTGTTCTTCCCCTCCTTCTTGGAGTCTCTTTCTCTTCCCATGCCTCTGCCAAATCTTTCCCCCTCACCGTCCCAGTCTTCTCTTGGCTGTAGATTCAGAGTGGATGTGGGGACAGGGTCCTGGCTCTGGGTTCCACTCTTTAGTCCTTGTTTCCTGGGAGGAGACCTAGGTACGAGTCTACCATAGAGATACCTTCCCATCCTTTATAAAAGCTGGATTTTTAGCCAGGGTCTTAGTGGGTTGGTTTCCAGGTTTATGATTCTCCCTCCTCATTCTTTGGAAAGGTATTCTTGAAGCATTCTTACAGCTTTGAGGAAAGTAGAGTACGGAACACTCAGGCCAGCCTTAGGGAGTGATGACCCATGTTGACAGAATTTTAGATTCTTAGGGGGATGGGGAGTAGTAGTAGTGATAACGCTTAAGAAGACGGAAGAGAAGGGGCCGTTGGACAGGCCTTGCTCGTGCAGATTCAGCCCAGTGTACTCGTGTCTTCTTGATACGCTTCCCCTCATGCACCTTTCCATCTTTTCCTGAGCCTCTGGAGCTGTAGAGCCCTGCAAGCACCTTTGAGCCATGCTGTGAGTGGGGAAACTGGTCTCCCAAGAGGCATTTGTTTCCTTCTCCAGCAAAGAAATGTTGTGTTTTGTGATGTTGATGTATGGTGACACAGCTCCTGAGTACGTTGTGAGGTCAGTGATCTTTGTATTGCACTTGTGCCATGCCGAGTGTTTAATCACTACATTATCTTCATTTCTAATGCCAGTGCAGAGTTTCTTGTTTTTTTGTTTTTTTTCTTTCAGAATTATGATATGTAAGACATTGTGTTAGGTATTTTGTAGAATGCAGATGTCAAGGTATTTGTCTTTCAGCATTTCACAGTACACAGTTCATTGTTAGGCTTGGAATTTTACCAGTAAGGTGAAACCTTAAATACAGAGTATGAGCACATCAGTAGTTCTCAGAGTTTTCAATGTTCTAGGCAAGTAGAGTAACTAATACCTAAAACAAATCTAAATCTAAACCTTACGGGATTATTACAGTTTAGTATTACTTACTAATTTGCCAGTAAGACCTTTAAAAAAATGCTTTGCTGTCAATATTGCTTTATATTGGAATTCTTTTTCAACAAGAAACAAGTAACGGGCAGCGGTGGTGCACGCCTTTAATCCCAGCACTCGGGAGGCAGAGTCAGGCTGAACTCCGTGAGTTCGAGGCCAGCCTGGTCTACAGAGTGAGGTCCAGGACTGGTACCAAAACTACACAGAGAAACCCTGTCTCGAAAAAAACCAAAAAATAAAAGAAAGAAAAGAAGAAGAAGAAGAAGAAAAAAAAAAAAAAAAAGAAACAAGTAACTTAAAAATAGCAGCAGTTACTCATAAAGGTCTCAAGTTGAGAAACTTGTAAGAGTGTATAAGTAGTTTTGGGTATAATAGCAAATGTCTATAATCCCGGCACTCAAGGCAGAAGCCAGGCCAGCTAGGCTCCCTGTCCTAGAACAATAAATAAGAGAGGATATATGTGTATTTCGAGGTTTGTAGTTAGTGTGTGAGTTTCGCACACATCGTTCCTATTCTTCAGTTGGTCTGGGTTGGGAACCACTGGGATCATCTGGGGTCAGGACCAGATGGTGGGCGTCTCAGGCTTTCAGACTGGTCCCTGTTGTTGCTCCTCTCTTCTCTGCTGCAGATGGTAAATGCTACTAGATGGAGGGGTCTCCACTATAACAGCTGATCATAAAATAAATGATAGGTCCCCCTGGAGGCTGTTGTTGACTGAGTCCTGTTCTAAGCAACCCTATCCCATTTCCCACTCTAGAACCTTGAGGTCAAGAGACATGAACTACCTTAACTGATAAATGTTCTCATTTTATTAAAATTTCTAATAGCTATGTGTCCTAACTGTTTTCAGCTGGCTCAGGATTCGGGTTAGTTCATAAAAAGAGAACTGTCATTTGGTGCGTCAGTTTCCTGCTCTGCTGGTGCCCATAGCTGAGGAGGCTTTGTGTTGACTGTCTGTGCTTAGCCTGTGCCGAGATCAGCAGTTTGTACCTCATTCATTGAGCAGCTGTCTGCTGGCTGGGTGACAAAGCAGCTTCTCACCAGTTCTGTTCACCCCTGTCACCTTTTGTATCTTATTTCACTTAGTCGGGAAAGTCTGGCCAGGTGAGCAGCCTGTGCTGTTGGTCCCGCAGTGTTTGCATCCAGTTGGAGGGTCTGTCTTTGGAGGAGCTGATGACCTATCGGGGTGTTTGGGAACTGCCAGTCTGAGTCTCTTGCGATAGTGGTGTGCTTGATGTAAGGGAGTCGGGGAGCAGAAAGGTTTCATTCCCGTTGAACTTTGTGCAACTGTAGTGTGATTGGCTGCATAGGTCTTTTCCAAACCACTTCACCAGATACCCAGAGAGCCTGGCACTGTGCAGCTCTCAGGAAGCTACATTTGAAGACAGTTACAGTGTGATGACCTTTGATGTTCCTTCTTGTGCGTCAGACTCCAGCCTACCCACACCCCCTAAGGTGGTTCCCTAGCTCTTCTCTCTGCTGCAGCATCACCAGGGAAGGCACCCTTTATACCTAGTCCGTAACCATTAACAATGGGGCCGAGGGCTTCTAGCCTCCTGTCTAGTTACAGCCTTGTTCCTGTGTTTCTCTTTTAAGCAAATGTTAAATTTAAAAGGCATGGGTCTTAGCCTGGGTGGTAATGTGCACACCTTTAATTCCAGCACTCGGGAGGCAGAGGCAGGTGGGCCTCTTGTGAGTTTGAGGCTAGCCTGGTCTACAGAGTTCCAGGACATCCAGGGCTACACAGAGAAACTCCATCTCAAAAACCAAGCCAAACCAAACCAAACAAAAGACAGTCTTACCGTGCAGCCCTGTTTGGCCTAGAATTCTAGCCTTGAGCTTAGAGACCTGCCTGCCTCTGCCTCCTGAGTGCTGGGATGGAATTCATGCACTACCGCTCCTGTGCTCAGCAGACGTTTTAGGGAAGAAGTAAAAAGAGGGCTCTCTGTCTTCATAGTCCTTCTTTCTGCCTACTCCCTGTCGAGCCTTCGCCCCAGGAAGCTTTGGTTAGGATCTTTCTCTCTGACAAAGCTTAGTGCAGCCGTCAGGCTCACAGAGCTACATGCTTCCTGTTCCTGTTTGTCTCTTTGATTTTTTTTTTTTTTTTTTTTTTTTTTGGTTTTTCGAGACAGGGTTTCTCTGTGTAGCTTTGCGCCTTTCCTGGAGCTCACTTGGTAGCCCAGGCTGGCCTCGAACTCACAGAGATCCGCCTGGCTCTGCCTCCCGAGTGCTGGGATTAAAGGCGTGCGCCACCACTGCCCCGCTGTCTCTTTGATTTTTTAAGACAAAGTTTTACTCTATAACCCAGGCTGAATTTGAACTCAGGATCTTGTTTCCTCCGTTTCTCAGTGCTGGGATGACAGCATGCACCCGTGTCCCCCCCCCTCCCCCCTTCAGGCTTTTCTTTTTTCTGTGACCTCTCACAAAGATGTCATCTTGGGCTTCTTTATCTGTTCTCTTTTTCTGGTTGATCTAGTCCTCTGGTTCTGGTGGTGTTCATTACAAAAGCTTTTACTACTATGGTGTCCTACTCCTGTAAATCCAGCACTTGGGAGGCAGAGGCAGGTAGATCTCTGAGGTCAAAGACAGCCAGGGTACACAGTGAAGCCTGTCTTCAAAAAAAGTCTTTACAAAATTAGTAACTTTAGAGGCTGAGGATGCAACTCTGTTGGTAGAATGCCTGTTTAATATGCACAAAGCCCTGGATTCATAAACTAGGTATCATGATACAGGCTTTGAAGCAGTGGGAATGTGGAGACAAGAGAATGGGAAGTTCAAGGTCTGTTTTGACTACGTAGGAAGGTCTGTGTCAGCCTTCATTATTTGATGCCCTGGATGAAAGTAACCAGACATGCATAGGGTACCTAGTTCATACCTGTCTGTTGACTAGTAATCGTCTCAGCTCCAGAATTAAAATCCATTTGTTCCATGTTTCACTGAGTAGTCTCTCTGTTCTTTCCCTCAGGCAAAACAAAAATAAAAATCTTCAACAATTTTTCTTTTCTAAATATGTTTTCTTCCATCCCGTTATCCAGGCTTCAACAGATCTTTAGGTTTTCCTTTGCAGTTCTTTACAATCTGCCCCCTCTTCCTACTCTGTGAACCGTGATTTGACAGTAATTAGAACAGTAGTCTACATTTTGGGTGTTAACAAACCCTTGTGTGTGTAGGTCTAGGGAAAAGAGAATTTTGCCCGTTGGTCAGTAGAGTCAAGGTGTGAACAAAGTCTGTTGTTTAGCTTTGACGTGATTGTGGTCAGTGTGTTTGAGGGGTGGGAATAGGATGAGGGGGCAGGTAGGAGGGAGGTGTAGCCTTAGAAGTGTGCAGGAAGTGGAACTCAGCTTGGAATTTGGTTCTTCTTCTTGGGAGGATGTTGTCTTCTCTGCTGTCTTTGTTAAACTCTTGCCTTAAGGGCTTGTAGGGAGCCTAGCCAGTGGCCTGCAATCTGTGGCTCTTCAGACCAAACCAAAAGCCCAGAAAGACAGTCACTGGTGTCGGCCATGGGCCCCAGGACAAGGTTGTTTTTTTGGAAAGCAGCCCTGTAACCAGGTTGTGTTTGAGAAAGATAATCCTGGTATTGCTCTCCAGGAATTGGGCACTGAGCTGTTTTCATTTAGATTTTTTTTTTTTTTTGGATGTTTAAGAGATATTACAAGCCGGGCGTTGGTGGCGCACGCCTTTAATCCCAGCACTCGAGAGGCAGAGCCAGGCGGATCTCTGTGAGTTCGAGGCCAGCTTGGGCTACCAAGTGAGCTCCAGGAAAGGCACAAAGCTACACAGAGAAACCCTGTCTCGAAAAACCAAAAAAAAAAAAAGAGATATTACATATTTTAGGGATAATTGCTTGACTACTTTAGTATCTGGAGGAGAGAGATTGAGAATGCTTTCCAGGTTTGTGATGGCTTAGGCCTCTATCCCATGGATCAGGAGGCAGAGGCACGGGGATCTGACTTTCAGGTCAGCCTGGGCCACAGAGTCACGACCCTATTTCGGAAGATGAGTCCTTAGCAGTTTGCTTTTATTTCCCCAGGAGCTTGGTAAGGGTACCGCACCATTGCAGGCCTGCAGTGTTTGACAAATAACTGACTGCTTCTCATTCTGTTCTGATTCCTTAGGAACGCCTTTTTACCCAAGTCAGCCAGTGTATCAGTCAGCACCTATCATAGTGCCTACGCAGCAACAGCCCCCTCCAGCCAAGAGAGAGAAAAAAACTGTAAGAGATCTTCATTGATTTGTCGTAAATTGGGGCATATAATCATTTCTCAAATAAGCATATCCAGTCATTATTAACCTCAGTTTACAAAGGTGACTGTGCCATTTCTGCCTCCCGCTTGTATGTCCACCTCTCACTCAGCCTGGAGTGTTTCTGTGGGCACTTGGCTGGAAACTGCATCCCCGTTCCTTCAGCATCACCTTTTCCCAGCTGGGCAGACTGCATGTTGGAGCACCTCTGGCTCGTTTCTCAGCTCCTGACTCTCCTTTACTGCAGTGCTGAGCAACAAGTTTGAACTGCCCGAAGGAAACAGTAGTGCCAAAGTAAAAGGAGCCAAAATCCTAAAGACTCACAAGGAGGGAAAAACCTTTGGAAGACAGAGACACCAACTAGATTTAGTAAATACAGTTATTTACAGTACATTATAAGGGTGGTGCCTCTGTCTAGTAAGACAGAGGATCCTAGGAACACAGTGATGTAAAATAGGAATTGTGAAATGTTCTGTAGGAGACTGGCTTCCAGTCTTATACCTAGCAGAACATACACAGGACGACATGGTGCTCCTAGAACTCCCCAAGGATTCTTGTTTGGTCCTTTGCCTAGAAACAAATGACTCTTGAACATGTCCCAGTAACAGAACCCTCCAGTTTAGCATGACACTGCAGGCAAGAAATGGGGCTTCAAAGGGTTAAGTCAGTATCATAAAGTTGACTGAATGCAGGAAGAAATGATGCTAACAAAAATAGAAGGTAGTGATGATAAATGTCCTTAATAAGAAAATTGAAAGCTGGATGTGGCGGCACGCACTTGTTATCCAAATATTGGGGAGGCTGAGTCAGGAGGATTGACCAAGTTCGAGACCAGTCTGGTCTACATAGTGAGTTCAAGGCCAGCCTGGGCTACACTGAAAATTAAACAAAAGGTCTGATAATGAACAGCTATGTCCCTGTAGTCTTCTAGATATTCTGATGCTTTTAGATGGTGAAGACTCTGAAGTTTTCAAGAAACCAGTTTATCTTACTAAGCTGTGCAGTTAATACACTTGAGAAGGGAGCCTACTACCCTCACCACTGTCCCAGCTCTGAGGTCCTGGACCCAGGAACTCCATCCTCATTACAACACCATCCTCTTTGACATCTGTAAGCATGAAGAGCCCTTGGAAGTTCAAACAGGAAGCACGTGCCACTGTGCTGTGTTCCATTTCTAACTTAGCGATCCTCTGTCAGTACATTTAGGTCTGCCTCATCCATCCTAGTGGTATTTTGATAATTTAACTGTAAAGATGTAGGATATAACATTGAACTGTTCTGTTCACAATTTAGCTTGAGTGATGGGTCTAGACGTTTACTCGGAAAAAGCAATAGTACAGCCAGCATCCTTAAGATGTGCACATAGTGTACAGAGCACCCTTCAGCCAGCATCCTTATAAAAGTATACAAAGTTATGGGCAAGTAAAGTCCTACTACAAAATCATAGCAATTGTGTATATTTTGCTAGTGAACTTCAGAGGACCATTTAGAGCAAAAACCTACTCAGGAGCTTTGTTATTCCTAAGCTATCTCTGGCTCTCCTTGCTATTAAGAAGTATAAGTAAAATCAATGTGTTTGGCACTCTTACATAAGCATAGGTATTTTACTTTTTTGACCTAGAAATTCAGTCAGCTCAGTCCTACTTTCCTTGTTATTACATTTAGATCTTGTTGCGCTTGTTGCCTACGTGTGTTGGAAATGACCCTATATGGTTCTGTGATTGAAGTACAGTCCAGTTAGGAGATTAACACATTTGATAGTTATTTTCATGTGTACCTTTAATTCCTCGTCTAAACCTGGTACACAGACCCTAGATTTATACTTACCATTTTATTTAACTTTGTAGATAAGAATTCGAGATCCAAATCAGGGAGGTAAAGACATAACAGAGGAGATTATGTCTGGAGGTGGCAGCAGAAATCCCACTCCACCTATAGGAAGACCCACATCCACACCCACCCCTCCTCAGGTAAGTAGAGTGAGCATGGTGGTGGGTGCTGGGCACGTGTTCACTAACTTCTACTGGCTCTCTCTTCCTGTAGCCGCTTTTCTGCTGGCCACTCTGTCAGTTGTCTCGTAGCCTGAAGATCGCTCAGACAGACACGTTTCTCTTTCCAAGTGGCTGTAAGGTATTGGTGATGTTTCTGTGTATTGGCTTCACATTCAGAGCACTGGTGCTGCCACTCTTCCTGATACCCAAAGGAGCTGTTTTCGTGTGGAAACCACCTCATTGACTGAGCATTTTATGAGTTCACTCTAGAACCTTGGGAGAAAAAGCTGTGGAATAGCCTGATGAGACATTGGAATCGAGGCCTGCGATGCTTCAGATGATGGCCTCTGTTAGAGTGAGTTTGGATGGATCTCACTGGTCAAGACCTCCACAGACAAGCTTCTTGTATAGAGTTTACCAGTTCTGGTTATTCACAAGAGCTGTACGTAAGTTTTGTCGGGACTGGTAAAGAATGTGGCTATGGTCTTGGAAGAAATCCAAACATTCTAGGAGGAGCTAGTTTTTTTGTTTGTTTTTAGCAAACTGTAACTTGTAATGAAAAAATTGGTTTCCCAAATGTGAAACTTTATTTTGTTGCTGGGTAACTTTCCAGTTTGCTCAGTTGCCTAGAGTTCAACAGACAGAAGCTGTTGTTAAGGGCATGGTTTGCTTTTCCTCTGTGGCTGGAAGGTGAGAATCCCCAGAACCAATGTACAAACAGGTTGATACAGAAGACATGTCAGAATAGCGAACCACCAACTTGATTATAGTCATAGAAAGAAGTACATGGGAGAAGTACACTTAAATATTGAGGGTGATGATGGCTAGTGCGATTTAGAACCCTTATAAACTCATGGACTTGAGTTAGCTTGAAGTGGGCTTTGTGGTGTAACGGTGTATTTCACCTGGAAATGATCTTCTCTGGATGATGGTTTGTCTCAGTGGACATTTCAGAGAAGAGAAGAATATGAGGCCACCTAGATAAGAGTTTCAAGATTGTTATAGAACTTCTTTTTAAAAAAATTGTCCTCAATGAACATTTCAAGTCTGAAGAATTAAGAGTGTGGTTTCTTCTCTAGAATTGAACATGTAACAGGGAGAGTTTCTAATTTGAAATGACCTATCTGGATGGTCTGTTAGACATGTCTAACATGTCTAGCTAACACTATAGCAAAGTTTGCAGTTGGTTGATCAGGACATTCATATTTGAGCATGTTTTCAAATGTCAGTTAAAGTAGGATGTAGTTGACAATGCTTATCATTTGTCTTTAAATTCCCAACTTGAAAGTCAATTTCCTTTTGCATTTAAATTCTTGGTGTAAGGTGTGTCAGGTTAGTTTTTGTTGTGTAGGTTTTTTTTTAAGATTTATTTTTAATCATGTGTGTGTGTATGTGTTTGTGTGAATATCTGATTTTGGTATGGGTACCCTAGAGGCCAGAAGATGGTACCCCCTGGAATTGGAGTTATAAGCTGCAGTAAGCTTCCTGATGTGGGTGTTGGGAACCTGACTCAAGTCTTCTGTTAGACCAGTGAGTGCTTTGGATAGTGGAGTCATCTCTCCATCCAACATGTCCCTGTTTTTTAATCTTGCAAGTGTGAGCCTGTGCTTCTAGCTCTTCTTCAGTCCTCCCCTCTTTTCCCGAGACCGTGGGCGTGAACATAGGTGGCGGTGTCCGTGTGTCCTGACATGCATCGGCTCCAGTTGCTGCTGGTGGAGACACGCACTCAGTGATCGCAGTGGGAGTGCTTCTCCTGAAGTATTGTCTCTTCTGTGTCGCATAAATGTCTTTTTGATAAGTGACATGCATTTGAATCCACACATAGAAATCTTGTCATTGTGTATGCATGGAGTTTGTGGGATGGATACATAACTTTTTAATGGATGTGTGTATTTTTCCTCATAAGAAAAACAGCAGCAGAAGCATGACAATTCCTGGCTTCGTTTCTGGGAAGTCATAGAAAGTTGTGCACATAAACGGGGACTGACCTTGTTATGTTGTGCTAAAAAATAATTGACTCCATATATGAGAAGCTGGTCTGCTATTTACCTAAAGGCTGCAAGTTCTGATGTTGGCATTGAATTCTTTTACCAGAAAGAACAATGCTGACCAACACAAGCCCTCAGCATTGAGCCCAGAGAATACACAACTAGACACAATTCCAGATCCACCTCTTTTTTTTCTTTCTTTCTTTCTTTCTTTTTTTTTTTTTTTTTTTTTTTTGAGAAAGGGTCTCACTGTGTAGCTCTGGTTGTCCTGGAACTCACTATGTAGACCAGGCTGTTTTTTGAACTCACAAAAAGCTGCCTGCTCTTGCCTACCAAGATCTGGGGTTAAAGGTGTGCACTGTCACACCCAGCCTTTATTTAGATCCATCTTGAATGACTTCATGGCTTAAGTACTGTGGTGGGGACAGCCTTCTGTGTGACAGGGCAGTCCAGAGAGTCTTTTTGGTCTCCCAGCATACCCTCTTTTGTTTCCATTTTGTCAACTAGGGTCCCTTTGCTCTGTCCAGATAAAATTGTAGGTAGGTGAGCTGGTTCTGGCTCTGGTCTGTTTCCCTGGGTGATTGAGAGCAGGTGGCGCCCTCTAGTGTTAACAGTCTTATGTAGGCCTAAGAAGTTGGGATTCCTGTGCCCTTGATGCAGTCAGCGTTAGGGCTCTTGTTTAGGCCTTGTCAGTCCGGATTCCTTAGCCCTTAGCAGCAGTGTTAGAACTCATAAAGACCTAACAGATCTCTGGAACTCTCCTAGTGAGCAGATGCCACAGTTTGTAACCCTGTGTTCCCTCAGCCACCTTCATCCTTCCGACTCGGTCTTCTGCCCTCCCATGCCATCTTCCGTAAACCTTCTTCTGTCCTGCCTAACCCTGAACCACTCAGCAGCTTTTTCTGTTGCTGCCAAGCAGCCGTAACGGCCTGGCCTCTTGTGCTGCATAGCCTG
Organism: Peromyscus leucopus; assembly: GCF_004664715.2. Lineage (NCBI taxonomy): Eukaryota > Metazoa > Chordata > Mammalia > Rodentia > Cricetidae > Peromyscus > Peromyscus leucopus. The sequence continues at coordinate 139,052,332 of NC_051064.1, forward strand.
CTGCCTGTTCATCTCTCAGTGACATTCCTGCTAACATTCTCGGCCCTTGAAGACACCTTACTATTTCTTTTTGTCTTGTGAGCTCAGCCCACACAGCTGAAAGTAGGCAAGGTACAACTTCTGAAGCCTTTTAGTGGACCTCCTGCCACATCACTGGAAAGGATAACACTTGAAAGCGTCTCCTGCAGACTACTCCTTGAGCCTGAACAGCTTGCTTAAATAGCAGGAGGAAAGGTGTTTGAGTCGATCACAACTCACCTTGCATGCAAACAAAGGTTTATGTCTGTTCCAATCCTAGCCTTGCCTCCTTAACTTCTGTTACAGCAGCCTTTCTGCTAGGCCAGCAAGTGAAGTGCTCCCCTTGTGTCCAGATGGAAATGGCTGCAGGGTCATCTGGAATCCTGTAAGGTCTGTGCTAGCACAAACTGTCAACTGAAGCAGACCTGGTTGGCTGTGTCTTCAAGAGCTGGGGCCATCATCTGTAGCTGTGTAGGGTCGTGTCCCGTCCGTCCCCGTCCCCCCCAGGATTCATGGAGTGTTCCTAATGGCCACTGCTGACATAAAGCTTGTCTGCCCGGCTGTTGAACTGACAGCCCGTTAGCTCCAGGTTGTCAGGATAGCAAAGGAGCGTCTATAGCTCCTATCTAGGGAGTCTACTAATTATCTCTGCTTATTTGTCAGAAGGAGTGCTCCCAGCACGAACTTAAATCTCTTACTACCAGGAGTGGCTGTAACTTGTTTTCTTTTTTTTTTTTTTTTTTTTTTTTTGGTTTTTCGAGACAGGGTTTCTCTGTGTAGCTTTGCGCCTTTTCCTGGAACTCACTTGGTAGCCCAGGCTGGCCTCGAACTCACAGAGATCCGCCTGGCTCTGCCTCCCGAGTGCTGGGATTAAAGGCGTGCGCCACCACCGCCCGGCTGTAACTTGTTTTCTTGGTCTTTGCTGAAATAAGGTCTCCTAAGTAGCCCTGACTGGCCTCAGACACATAGTAGTCTTTCTGCGCAGCCTCCTGAGCAACAGCATGACAGACATGTCCATTCACCCGCAAGAAACTGTAACAGTGCTTTAATCCTGCTTGGCATCTGGCCAGCACCAAGATAGGTGGGACCCCATCACCTCTCTCTCTTAAGCCAGACACAGCTGCGTGTGCTGCCAGAGCAAAGCCAATTACTAGCATCTCGGCCTCCATGCTCTGTGTTCAGGAGTCGTACAGCAGAGCCTAGACTCCAGAGGGGCACATCACAGAGACCTATCACTGCTGGTTTAGTGAGATATAGTATGAAGGACTCCCAGAGGTTGGGGAAGGAGAAACAGACAGACTCCTCAAGACAAGCTTTGCGGTTTGTGGTAAAATATAATGTCGGAGCGTATGTGGGGGAGTTTGGCAAATAGTTGAGTGCTGTAATTTTTCCCCTGATGTGGTATTGAAGCCTCTCTGTTAAGGATGATAACACAGTTTGAGTTGGGTCTATGGGTCAGCTGAGTGAACCCAAAATACTTGACTCAAAACACACATTGCTCATGGATCCCGTAGGTATTAGGAATCCTGTTAGTAGATCACGGGAATGTGAAAGTCTTCAAAGAGCTCCACCGGTGGGTGGAGTGAGGAAGAAAGACAGAAGGTTAGAAGAGTGGACCATGCCTTCCATAATGTCCTTCCATAATGGTGTTCTCTGGTAGGCATCTCCATGGGGCGCACACGAGCAAAGAAGGCTGAGGGAAGGAGGAAGTTCTTTTCCTCTCTTGGGTTGTGTTTTATCATCATGGATGTGTTGGCTTTTCTATCAGTGAGATGAGGACCATGAAGCCTCCATGATAAACAGCCACACATGGAAGTTAACTCGGCAAAGCTTACAGAGTGTGAGTGGAACTCAGGCCTTTTTCATTGGCGATCATCAGTGGTACCAGCTAAGACTTGATAGAGGGGAATGAGATTGGGGTACAGAGGACAAAGGGGATTTTCACTGCTGCTGATCTGTCATATAGCGTCACTAGAACTTTATACTGTCTTCCTTAGTAAATTCTTAAATGACCTCTTGTGTAACTGCAGATTCTGTGTCACACTTGTAGAAAGTATGCTTCCTGTGACTATGGGCTAGACTGTATGGTTGTCATGGGTGAGTGTAGATGCATGGACGGCGGAAGGGCAGCAGAAGACGTGGTGCTGGCCTCTGCTCTGCTGTGACCTTACATTGACCTTACATGAGAATGTTACCCCTTTTCATCTGTGAACAAAGATTCTACTCTCAGAGTCCCTGTTTAAATATTACAATGGGAAAGAAGAAATGTCGTTACTTCCCCTTTTCCCTAGCAAGTCACTTGGCCATTGTTGATGGCATTCATGCCCAAGGGATGCTCCTCTCCTCAGAATTGCCAGCTGCCCAGTGAAAAGAAACAGAGGACACTGGATAGGTAGGATTTTAAAAGATGTCCATGTCCAATGGAATAGCTAGTATATCACAAATTCCTTTAATAATACGTTATATTTTATTTATTTTTTAAAATGATTTCATGCGTATGAGTGTTTGTCTACATGTATATATGTGTACTATGTCATGCCTGGTGCCTATGGAGGCCAGGACAGGTGTTGGATCCCCTGGAACTGGAGTTAGAAATTGCTATGAGCTGCCATGTGGGTGCACAGGAATTGAACCTGGGTCCTCTACAATAGCAACATGTGTCCTTAAGTACTAAACCAATTCTCCAGCCCCAAAATACATTTTAAAAAAGCTCTACACATTATTCCCTCCCACCCTTCACCCCTCCTCCCCTTTCTTTCTCATCCCTTCAGGATCACCCTTCGAGTAGAGCAAAGCTAACACTTGGGAAAGGGTCAGGGCAAGGGTGGGAACTGGATTGCTGCACATCTGGAAAGGTAAATCCTCTTCTGTAGTCTGGGGAATTGCCAAAGCCAGAAGGCCTGTTGCCTTTTTCAGAACTACTTCTGTACACAGGCCTCTGGGAAATGGAAGTCTGTGACCATTTGTTGCTAAGTCATTTTATGCTTTAATAGTTAATTGCTTCCTCTTGTAGACTTGAGGCATAGGCATGCTGCTGATTGTGTTATTAGTGTATAAACTACAGTGAGGAGGGAAGATCTTGCGTGTACAGTTTGGAGGCAGAACAATGTAAAAAGTCTTGTCTTCACTTTTAAATCACCATCTTATCATCTGTGTCATTGGCACTGGTGAATTGATCACTCTCTTCTGGGAAGCACATTATCCCGGTTGTTAATGGTGACTGACTGCAGTAAAATGGGAGCTATGAAGTTGAACCACATTGTTCTTCTCTTTAATACAGTCAGTAGTGTTCGTAGCAACTCATGAATTAAATATGGTACTGGTCAATAATGTGGCAAGCCTTGTTGACTAAGCTGGCATGCATTCTTTGTGTTTAAATGATATTATGGTGACCAGGGCCTGTTAAGGGTAAAGTGTACCTGAGAAATGACCTTCACTTGGCTGTTTTTGGTAAGATATCTAATTTTAAAAATACAACTTCAGTTTTCCTGTTTTTTTTTTTTTTAAAGCAATCAGGAAACTCCACTGACTTCAGGCCACTTCCTCACACTGCTATGCAGAAGCGTGCTTTAGGTTAGTTACATAAACCATTCATCTTGTTTAATTTTGTTTTCCTACTTATGTAAACTAAAGTTCATCAAATTCTGAGTTAGCCTTTGCTTTTAGAGTGTGAGGCTTTACCTTACATGCCCTCTGGACTGTGGAATCGTAGCAGTAAGAAAGCAGGTCTGTGGTAGTGGCATGTGTACAGTTCTGTCCTCTTCTACCTGCTTTAAAAATGTCAGGCAGTGAGCAGTGTACCATTCAGAAACTGATGCCCATAGATGTGAAGAATCAGCATCTTAGATCTGTCCTTTATGATAAGTCTACAAAATTAAAACAGCTTACTTGGGCACGGTAGCACATGCCCTTAATCCCAGAGCTTGTAGAATCAGGAAGATGATTCTCAGTTATCTAGTGAGTTCAAGACCAACCTGAGATACATACGACCTGTCTTTACAAAAAAAGCAGGAACAAAAAAATAGGATTTTAAGTTTGTACATCTACAGGGAGCCATGCCCCAGGTCTTGAGGTCCCATGGTGTCTTTTCAGACCTCTGTCACTGCATGTGAATGTATGAATGCATTTGCATATGTTTCATACATTTGGGTTTGTGTAAGCTATTTTTTAACTAGCATCTTTTTGGTTTTTCAAGACAGGGTTTCTCTATGTAGTCCTGGCTGTCCTAGAACTCATACTGTAGACCAGCCTGGCCTCAAACTCCCAGATATCTACCTGCCTCTGCTTCCCAAGTGCTGGGATTTAAGGCGTGTGCCACTGCCCAGCCTACATTATCTATCTTTTATACACTTGTTTGGGGGGTAATATTTGAGTTATTTGTAAGAGCCCTTTTATATGTTAAAGACATTCCTTGACATACATGGCTCAGTTTGGTTTTTGTTGTTGAAACAGAATACTGTAGACTGGATAGTTTATAAACCATAGAAGTCTGTTTGACCTGTGATTGTGAAGGCAATGAGTCTAAGAGTGTTTGCTTCTGGCTTTAGTCCTTCCTTCTGTATCATTCTATGGCAGAAGGTGAATGGAAAGTAATAGGTTTTCTACCACGTGTTGTCTTGCCCCCCCCCCCCACGCCATAAGTTTCTCCTCCGAAGCAGTAAGCCAGGTCAAGCACAGCAACTCCCATGTGGGTTCTCTGATCCCAGAGATAGAGGCCAGAGAAGTAAAGTATCTAGACCAGGGCAGGAAAGTTTTACAGATTGTAGGTGAGGGGTGATGACCTGTCTACTGCAAACCGAATTTGTGCTAAAGTATGGTCAAAAGCTGAGTGTGCTTAGGCGGGACTTGGGTGGCTTATAACTTCAGGGGTGGAAGCTGCAGTGAGCCGCCAAGAATGCAGAAGTGGCTTTTGGTGCCTTTCCTTTGTTTGGAGACTAAGCGGGTGGGGTTTGGACGGAGAAGGGGAATGGGGCTTCTAGGACTATGCAGGGGCAAGCCTGAGGCTCTAACCAACCAGTCAGTAAGAGTATCTGAGTGCTGGCAGTTCTGAAGGGAGAGTGCTGTTATAACAGACTCACTAGTTTATTTTACATATATATATATTTAAACTCTTTGGGGGCCTGTCACCCAACTCCCAAATAAATACATGGAGACTTATTCTTTTTTTTTCTTTCTTTCTTTTTCTTTCTTTTCTATTATCAGCTTGATACAGTACAAATTCTTATCCTAATAGTGAAATATTTCACTGAGGCTTGCCCAGTGATTGAGTAAAACCAAAACTTATAAGCCATAGTCATCCTAGGGTCCCCCCTGCTATGTAGCCTCCCTGGATCTGTGGGTTGCAGTCTGATTGTCCTTTGCTTTATATCTAGTATCCACTTATGAGCGAGTACATACCATGTTTGTCCTTCTGGGTTTGGGTTACCTTACTCACTCAGGATGGTATTTTCTAGTTCCATCCTTTTGCCTGCAAATTGGAGACTTACTTACGAATTTCTGGCCTTGTTTCTAGCCAGCTTTTCTAACTTAAATTATCCCATTTTTCTTTAACTATGTTTTGCCTCTAGGTTCTTACCTTTCTTTATTCTGTATCTTTCTTTCCTTCTTACTCCGTGGCTGGCTGTGTGACTGGGTGGCTGGCCCCTGACATCCTGCTTTCCTTCTTCTTTTCTTGTGCCTTGCTCTTTTTTTTTTCCCTCCTATTTATTCCTTTTGCCTGCCAGCCCTGCTTATTTATTCTCCTTCTTAGCTATTAGCCATTGAGGTCTTTATTAGACCATCAGGTTAAAACTTAGACACAGTAACACAGATTCACAGTTAAACAAATGCAACATAAAAGTATGCAACACATCTTTGCATCATTAAACAAAACTCCACAGCATCAACGAATGTAACGCAATTCAATATTCCACAACAGCTCTGGGGTTTTTTGTTGTTTGTTTTCTTTTTGATTTTGGTAGGAGACAGGCCCTCACTATGTAGCCCTGTCTGACCAGCCCGGCCCCAAACTCAGAGATGCTAGGACGAAGGGCAGTTGCCATCACACCCATCGGACCTTGATAGACCCTCTCTTCACACTTGAGCACATTCGGGAGCCCTCATGACGTAGTCATCAAATCAGGCCGTACCCCACTACACTGGAGCATTGGCAGTTACAGTTCTAGCAGCAAACTTAACAGACAGGAACTGCAGCAATGGAACATTTCTCTTATTTGGTAGTCTTCTTTTAACTTCATTAATTGTTCTTTTTGATAGATAGAAGCTTTTAAATGTTTATGTTCTCAAATTTCTTGTTTGGGGTTTGTTTAAGGCCAAGTCTCACTGTTGCTGTGGATGTCCTTGAACTTACAGAGATACTTCATCTTTGTCTCCTGAGTGCTGGGATTACAAAGGTGTGTGGCACCATGCTGGGCAGTCTAGATATTACTCAGTGATTTGCGTTTGAGGGCTTTGCTTTGACTAGACCCCACCCTGCCCCATCTAAGATCTCAGAGATACTGTTCCAGTCCTCAGGTCTGTAATGCGGCTGAGAGTTGGCCTGTTGCTCATTGTCCCTTTACTGCTGCTATCATTGGTCCTTGTGGCCGCTCCCAGGTTAGGAAGTGATTAGTTGTGCCATTCCATATTGCATTAGTGGCAGTTCTTAAGAGTTCTGGGTTCCTTAGTGTGGTAGTTTGAAAGAAAATGGCCTCTAAAGGGAGTGGCACTATTAGAGGAGGTGACATCTTGATGGAGGAAGTATATCGCTGTGGAGGCGTGCTTTGAGGTCTCATAATATGCTCAAGCCATGCCCAGTGAGACAGTCTACTTCCTGTGGCCTGCGTATCAACATGTAACAGGTAGTTCCCCAGTACCATGTCTGCCTGCATGCCTCCATGCTCCCCTCTAGGATGATTATGGACTGAACCTCTGACACTGTAAACCACCTACCTCAATTAAGTGTTTTTTTGTTTTTTGTTTTTTTTTAAGAGTTACTGTGGTCATGGAGTTTCTTCACCACAATAGAAACAAACCCTGACTAAGACACTTAGCCAACTTTGTACTTCATCTCTATAATGTAGTGTGCTATAGCATTTCGAGGTTAACAATTGAATTTGTCGTCTTTTTCTCCCTACGCTCATATGTAAGAGAATTCACATCTTACTGTCTTCCTGCTCACCCTGTGTCTTCAGAGAGCAAGCCCTCCCAGCATCTTGTATGTACTGAGTGGCTAAGGCCTGTCAGGTTGCTTCCTATATGTAGTTAAAATTCCCTGAGCCCCTCAGCACCACATAGACTGCTTCCTTCATACTACAGCATTAACCTTAGGGATGTGTCTGTTTACTCTTCCCTCCAGTTGACCCTCTGTGAGGAGTCAGAACTCATTTTTACTTTTAAAATTCTAAATACTTACTTTGTACATGTGAGTGGTTGTATATATGTATTTATACTTTGTGCCTCCTCGCTGCCTGTGGAGGCCAAAAGAGCGCATCAGATGCCCTGGAACTGAAATTACAGGCCATTGATAGCCACCATGTGGGCCCCGGGAACAACTCTGGTCCTCATTAAGAGCCGCTAGGATTTTAAGAGCTGAGCCCTTGGAGTTAGTTTTTAAAGCAGAATTCTGATTATGTCATGTTCCTGGGGAAAGTCCATTCCTCTCTTCCCCGTTGCTGTGGAGATGAAAACCTAAACCCTACGTGTAACCTCTAGGTCCTGTGTGCTCTGACTGCTTGCCTCCTCTCCACTAGCTTGCTGCCACTTCCAGGTCTCCTCTTGTTCCCTACGAGCTGACCATTCACTTGATAGTCTTCTGCTCAGAGCCTTGATATGAGCTTCCGTTTGGCCCGGAATTCTTCTTCCTGCACTTCCTCCCTAGGCCTCCCAGCACCTCCCATTCCCATTTCCCCCTCCACTCAGCCTTCCATCACTTCTGAGATGTAGCCTCTCAGACAGTAAGACCATGATTGTGCTGAATTTGAACTGTTTAGCCCTCCAATATCACATTATGCCAGGTGAATTCTAGCGATTGTTTTTGTGCTTTTTTTTTTTTTTTTTTTTTTCACCTTTGACCAGATATTTGTGGAGCATTTGTCTGTAGCCAGAGCTATTTTTTTGGTTCTGCCTCATCCACAGTCAGGACAAATCTTTCTAACCCGCCAGTCCCGCAGCGGCTCAGACCCAACCAAGTAAACACACAGAGACTTACATTGCTTACAAACTGTATGGCCGTGGCAGGCTTTTTGTTATCTGCTTCTTCCATCTTAAATTAACCCATTTCTATTAATTTATACTTTGCCACGTGGCTCGTGGCTTACCGGTACCTTACATCTTCCTTGTCTTGGCGGCAGCTGGCAGTGTTCCCCCTATGCCTTCCTGTTCTCTCAATTCTCCTCTCTGTTAGTCCCGCCTATACTTCCTGCCTGGCTACTGGCCAATCAGTGTTTTATTTATCAGTCAATCATCCACAGCATTTGCCTTCGTTCCCCATAGGCTCTCAGTATTTGTACATGGTGAACACATCCTGTGGGCAGTTCTGTCTCACTTATGGAAGAAGCATGTTTTCTTCCTTCCTCATGGCATCATTAAATGTGCTGTTATTTGCTATTTGACTTGATGTTTCTCAGTGAAGGCCATAGTTATTTATTCTCTGGCTCTATATATGTTAAATATGTGAGACACTTTATATGAGGATTATTCTAAAGTTACTGAATGGGCTTTTAAGAAAATCAACTAAACTTGGAAAGATAGAATATGTGACAGTCTAGTGTTATCTCATTTTGGCAGTGAATGCCCTCAACTTACTGCTTATTTGGACATAATTATTGGAAGACTTTCCTTCCTCTCACTGGTAATAGGGTGGGTACACGTTTTCTATCATGGGCTGCCTTGTCTCTGGCACTGTGAGTCAGAACATTCCAGCAGAGAAGCAGCTGTGCATGGCATGTAAATGACCAAGTGTCTGTTCCAATACAGAGGATTCATGGGAACCAACCTACAGTTTTCACATATTGAAGTGTTGGGTTTTTTTTGGCTTTCTTCTGCCCCAGCTATTTCAAGCTGGAAATCTTGTAACATTATAGGTAAGTCCAGACCTGGCCAGTGCACCCTGTGCCGTACTTGCTTACCCCTTGCTGGAATGCTGAGGGTAGTAACCCTTTCTGGGCAGACAGTGGGCTTTCAAGTATTGAGAACTGTAGATGTAACCAACCATCTTATTAAATAAGAAACACAGAACCAACGCAAAGAAGAAAGCCAAGAGGTCAGAGCTAAGAGCCTTACCTTTCCAGCTGAAGCTAGCCTCTTAAGCCAAGAGACCTCTCCGAAAGAGAGCTACTTCCTGTGTGTATGTTTTTTCATATTTTTTTTGTTCTGCCTTCTCATTGGTTGTAAACGCAAACACGTGACTGCCTCGTCGCTGTCTGTATGTACAGCCCCCGAGGTCTTAAAGGCGTATGTCTCTAATGCTGGCTGTATCCCTGAACACACAGAGATCTACCTAGCTCTTCTACCAAGTGCTGGGATTAAAGGCGTGTGCCACCACCTCCACACTCTTGCTATGGCTCTAATAGCTCTGACCCCCGGGCAACTTTATTTATTAACATACAATCAAAATCACATTTCAGTACAATTAGAATACTACCACAGAGAACAACTCCAGATTCTTGTTGCCTTGTCTTTATTGTTCCGAGGCAGATTCTCATCACAGTCCAGACTGGCCTCACACCCATAGGTCTCTTGTTCAGCCTCCCGAGTGCAGGAGGCAGCTCCATGCTGCCATGCTGGCTATTTGCTTTGTCAGCAGGGAGATACACAGATGCCTTTGTCTGGTTGTCCATTTGCTTTGTGAGAGAAGACTTACCCCCAGGCTGTGCTTGAATTTAGGTAAGCCTCCGTCTCAGCCTCTGTTGATGATTGGATTATATAGGCTGAACCTGTACCTGGCTTAACCTCCTTTTCTGGAGTGGATTTTTCCTGTATCTAGGCCCAGGGCCTCTATTCTTTGCTTCTGGGTCCAGAAATTTAGTTGTTGACTCTTAAATCCTCATTAAGGGTGAGCATCTTAGCCAGAAAGAAAAGTCATCTCCTATATGTTCTTGGGATCTTACCTTCTGCCATCATTTAAATTCCTATGTGTGTGTGGGGTGTGTCTGTGTGTGTGTGTGTGTGTGTGTGTGTGTGTTCGCGCACACGCTTCCTCCTATCCATGACAATGTGGATCTTCACAAGGGTTAGCAGGATAGAGCTTAGCAATGGCACAAATGATAAACCATTGAAGCAATGTGAGGAGATTTGCTTACTTAGACCTGATCTTTAACTGTGACTTTCTAGCATCTTTATTCATATTTTCATTCAAGCCGTCCTTTCAGAACATTTTTTATTCTCACTGGTAGGGAATGTGACTAAAGTAAATGGTTTGGGGATCCTGTGAATGTGTAAATGTATTCTTGGTGGAACCCAGTTTCTTTACATGGGTCCAGATGCTCATATTAGAGTGTCGGTTTAGTGTACTTCTTATTTTTATGACTCATTGGGTGAAACAGTCCATGATTATTCATGGTTTGGGAAGATAGAATACTCTTCTTTTGGGCTCATGGTGAACAAGTTGATACTATGGTAGATTAAAACTAATGAAGACTGCCAGGCGGTGGTGGCGCACACCTGTAATCCCAGCACTCAGGAGGCAGAGGCAGGTGGATCTCTGTGAGTTCGAGGCCAGCCTGGTCTACAGAGCTAGTCCAGGACAGGCTCCAAAGCTAGAGAAACCCTGTCTCGAAAAAAACAAAACAAAAAAAAACCCCAAAAAACTAACGAAGAATGACGTTAAAGTATTTGCTGTGTTCATATTGTCATTTTCCTAATATTATCAGGTATGAAAGTAGCATAAGACCCCCCCCTTTTTTTTTTTATTTTTTTTTTTAAGTAGCATAGACCCTTTAGTGGATCTTCATGACACAGATGAACCATTGGCAGGCAGCATTTCCTCAGAGGTTGTGGCTTTCCAACTTTCCGAGTAGGTGCTTGCGCTTGGAACTCCTGCTAACTCAAGGCGTCATCTCAGTTGTGTGTGCTATGTATGTGCATAGGTGTGCTTGTCAGCATGCATGTGCGTATCTAAGGGTGTGTGGTATTTATTAATGCATATGTTGTACATATTTGTGCAAGTTGCCATCATGTGAGTGTGCGTAGAGCTCTGAGGACAGTGTTGAGTGTTTTCTCTTGGTCAGTATCCATCTTTCTTTATCAATTTTTTCATGTACTTCGGTCATTCTTTCCCTTCCCTCAGACCCCCCATTTTCTCTCTTCCCTATCCACCCAACTTCACTCATATGCTCTGAGTGCTTGTTCTCTCTCTCTCTCTCTCTCTCTCTCTCTCTCTCTCTCTCTCTCTCTCTCTCTCACACACACACACACACACACACACACACAAAAAAAAGTCAAAAAAATTTAAACAAAAAGCCTACCTCCCCCTAATGGAATCCATTTGTGTTGGCCAGTTACTCCTGGGCATGGGCCTGCCTTAGAGGTTTCTCGGAGTTACCTACTACCTCTGACTCTTAAAGTCTTTGTGAATCTTCTTCCACATGGATCCATGAGACCTGAGGGAATTCGCTCTGTAGACTAGGCTGGCCTTGAACTAAAGAGATCCACGTTCCTCTGCTTTCTAAGTGCTGGGATTAAAAGCATGTGCCACCCACCAGAGTCAACTGCCTTTATTTTTTTATTTTTTATTTTTTTGAAAGGGTGGTTTCCTTGAGCCTGAGGCTCGAGGATGAGGTAAGGCTGGATGGCCAATGAGCTTTGAGGTATCCACCAGTGCCGCCAGTTCCCTATCCCCCGCCACTCCCTGAGATTATAGAAATGCCTTTTAGTGCCTTTTTTGACATGGGCTTTGGGGATTGAAACTCAAGTCCTCATGTAGGGAGACCAGGGGTCAGTGTAGAAGGTCTTCCTCCACCTTAGTTTTTGGACTTAGTCTCTCATTGAACCACTGAGCGAGGGTGGCTGACTGATGAGATCCTGAGATCTACTTACCTCTACCTTGTCATCACCCTCCCCTTGAGGTTTCGGGTGTATGCCACTCCATCCCACTTTTGCACAAGCACTCAGACTGCTTTCCTAACGGATCCATTTCTTTCTCTGTTGAGGACGCTTGTTTCTAGGGCTGATAGGCATTAGCATGCTTGCCTCTGCTGGAGACCTGGGATCCCAGCAGTGGCACAGCCAGAGAGTAGGCATACCCGTCTCCCTAACTGGAGGCTGAGCCATGGACTGCTTGAGTTTAGGTCTTCAGAGCCACCCTGGCAATATAGCAAGAGCCTGTTTCAAATAAGTGAACAGTAGTTATTTCATTCATACTGTTTTAGGGCATTGTGGGTAGAAAGTCTTTAGTGCTTTAAGATTTGGGGATCTAAGTCTCTGTTTACTGTCTTAAGCTGTTTATTCCTAGCTCATTAACTTGGGTTTTACTTCCCAATATTCAGGGCAGTTGAAGTAGTGGATATTTTCTTTCTTTCAAATAATCAACACATTGTGCAAATCCTTCTTTCCTGTGTGTAGTTAATTCATGGTGAACACTAACTACTTTGGAGACTTTCCTCTCTTTCCATATCTGCTTTTAGCCGATAGAATCGAACAGAATCAACATTGTAGTTTTGGCTGTGAGGCCTTTCTAATTTCTTTTTCTTTTTCTTTTTCTTTTTCTTTTTTTAGATTTATTTATTTATTATGTATACAGCATGTATGACTGCAGGCCAGAAGAGGGCACCAGATCTCATTATGGATGGTTGTGAGCCACCATGTGGTTGCTGGGAATTGAACTCAGGACCTCTGGAAGAGCAGTCAGTGCTCTTAACCTCTGAGCCATCTCTCCAGCCCCCTAATTTCTTATTTAACATCTGTTTCCCCTGAAAATAAGAATTCGGGACAATTGTGGTGGTTCCCTTTTGTTTCTATGTGATTCAAAATAAAAATAGCAACTTCATCTCTTAATATAATTTTTGTAGCCATCATTGAAAAATAATTGTGCAATGTGAACACTTTCATGTCTAATACATGTGCAAAATTGTAGCGTTTTTCTCCTTTCTAATGTTTTCCCCTTTACACATGTGCTGTGTATAAAGTACTGTTATTTGTTATCTATTGTAAATGATCTTTTCCATTTATAGTTCTACTTTAAGAAGTTTTAGACAGACATGAACTGAAAATATTTTTTACTTACCCTCATGTTTAGGTGGCCCTGTTGACCTAAACATACCCATGTCCTAATCATCTTCCGTTGCTCCCTCCCCACATAGAACAGTCCAGGGCTTCTGTGGCAGTCTTTGTAGAATTCAGTGTAGGATGCTGGGGTACCAAAAGTGGGCCTTAGATCTCCAGGGAGAGACACTGCTTTCTTTTTTTTTGCCTTCGAGACAGGGTTTCTCTGTGTTTTGGTGCCTGTCCTGGATCTCACTCTGTAGACCAGGCTGTCCTCGAACTCACAGAGATCCGTCTGCCTCTGCCTCCCGAGTGTTGGGATTAAAGGCGTGCGCCACTGCTGCCGGGCAACACTGCTTTCTTTTGTGGCTTTCGATTGACCCTCAAGTGCACACGCACACCTGCCTGGAATAGGATACAGATGAGTGGTGTTTGTCCTTTTTGTGCAGCTCCGTTTCCTCTAAGTTGCACAATACAGTTTCCTCTACCTGCTTGCTCCAATTTTGGTAGGCATTTTTCAGCCCAAGAGAATGGCCTAGTGTGAATGCGTTTCTTTCCTTGATTTTAAGTTCAAAGCTTCCACAAAGGATGCTGTCATGAAGGTGGACATGCCTTCAGCTACTTTGTGTATTGCGTTTCATCTGAGAGGTTAAGGGCAGCAATAGTCATTGTGCCTTTCTACGTTGATTGTTGGAATCAGATTTTAAAGTCTTCATGTGCTCGGTCTGCCCTGCTTTGGGCAGATGAAGTGCTTTACTTGTATTTTATAAGTGGAGCTGACCAAAACTTTTAGTCAGTCTGGGAGGACTGTCCCCCTGTGGCATCTGTTACTGCTGGAAGTCACTGTGTGCTTAGAAGGATCGCTGGAGTGGGTGTGCAGACTCGTGTGCTCTCTTCTCTTACTGTGGTTAATAGTAATCATCTCTTTTCCTCCCCTCCCTGCTGCCTCTGTCCTCCTGTCTCATTTTTATTCAGTTGCCCTGTGTACACCCCCACCCCACCCCACCCCACCCCCGCTTTTCTTTTAATTTTGTGACCTCCGGCTTCTCTATGTCTCCCCTCCTTGCTTGGGTTCCATGTTGCTAGTTTTTATGTCTGCGCGCGTGCTCATTATCACCCTTTTTTGTACTTCAAATCCCAGCAGCTGCCCAGCCAGGTCCCCGAGCACAGCCCTGTGGTTTATGGGACTGTGGAGAGCGCTCATCTTGCTGCCAGCACCCCTGTCACTGCAGCTAGCGACCAGAAGCAAGGTTTGTGTATGACTGTTTCTTCCCTCTATCTTTAGTCTCTCTTATTAAGTGCGTTGCTCTTGGTATTCCTTCAGACATCTGAGGGTGACTCAGACACTGCTTTGTAGGTGTAGTGTACTCCAGGAAACTAGGCGAAGGGCTCTTGCATTTCAGCTGCCTTGCTCTTGGTATCTATGTGTAAGTAAATGCTTAGCTGCCTTCAGCTGTTGTTTGTTTGTTCTTTTAAACAAAGTTTTCATGGGGAGATTAACTAAAGCACATCTCTCTGATATATATTACTTGACAAGAACAGCAGTGGTTTATATTTTCCCCATTCCTTGGGGATGTTTCTATTTCTTATAGAAGATAGCATGTCTCTAGGACACCCCAGTAGAGAACAGGGAATTGGAGCCCTGGAAGCAGACACAGGCTCCAGCTTTGTCCTGCTGAGGCCTCTCCCCTGGGCTTTCTTGTTTCTTCACTGGCGTGCCCGGGGCAGAGTTGTTATAAGGACAAGGCTCCACCTGCTTGGTAAATGCTAAGCCATTGTTGCTGATGCAGGAATCATACTGAGACTTCTGGCTACTGACCAGGATCAGGAGCTGCCAGGTATTTGTTGAAAACAAATACGATACCTTTTGGAATAGAAACAGGAACGTTAAAGGAAATTTCACCCTAGAAAGTGAGATGCAGTCTTTTCTTTCCTGACTAGTGGATTTTAGCTTTACCTTTGCTGTGCTCAGGACTAGTTCTATTTGGGACCAGGGAGCCCAGGGTAGCAAGGGTGTTCTCTCCTGCTTCTCTGGCTTCACTCTCAAGTGAGTAGAAACCATTATGTGCTAACTGCCTTTGTCCAAGTCTCTTCTACTATAGTAAGTTATTTTTAGATATACTTTTTAATCATTATTCTTTAAAAGATACTTGGAATTGTTCTTAAAATAGAGATATTTTAGCAAATGTTTTAAATTTTAATATGATTCCATTTTTATATTTTTACTTTTAAAGAGGGTTTTGTTTCACACACTAATTATACTCAAATGTTTGAAAAATGGACTTTTAAATATATCTGATTTCAGTTTATTTGTTCATTTGTTGGTGGGTTTGTTTAAACGAAGCTTCCCACTGAAGGCTGGAACTTGCTCCATAGTGCAAGCCGGCCTCTAACCCTGCCTCAACCTCCTGGGTGCTAGGATTACAGATAGGTGCCGCCATCTGATTTCAGGGTTTTTCCACGAGATGAAAACATATACACACACACACCCATTGAGTATTGACAAGTGGCATTAAGTCTTTGATAAGATTTTAAACCAGAAGGTAAGAAATAAGCTCTTAGGGGGCACGCTTCTGAAGGCTGGCCTGTCAGCCACAGAGCTGTATAAGGTCCATGTGTGCTGCTTAATGCTAAGTTCAGGAACCAAAGCCATCGGCCGGACAGAGGCTGTTGTGGGTTTGAGGGAAACTACTTTTTGTCTCTAGTGATAAAGCACTTTAAAAAACAAAAATTTGAGGCCGGGCGTTGGTGGCGCACGCCTTTAATCCCAGCACTCGGGAGGCAGAGCCAGGCGGATCTCTGTGAGTTCGAGGCCAGCCTGGGCTACCAAGTGAGCTCCAGGAAAGGCACAAAGCTACACAGAGAAACCCTGTCTCGAAAAACCAAAACCAAAACAAAACAAAAAACAAAAATTTGAAACAGGGGTCTGGTTTTAAAGCTCAGGTTGTTTGGGAACTGGCTAAATAACCCAAGCTGATCTCAGACTCGTGGTCTTCCTGTCCCTGTGGTTCTGGGATTGTATAGTTGTGTGCAGCCATACCAGGCGGTAAAGCATTTGAAGCAGACATCTCCTTTGATTTTACTCTTAGTAACAAATAATTTTTAGGAGATTTCCCTTAAAATTTTAGTGCACCTTTGTACAGATGTAACCGATTTTTATGCTAGCCGTCTTAAGCACCAGTCCATTAACTACATCTTCCTTGCACATTTCTTTCACGCTATGATCAGTTAAAAATCAGCCTTAACATACTACATAATGATAGTTTGGACTTGCCTGAAAAACAGCATTATTTGTAGTTGTTTTAGGAAAAAGAATGCTCAAATTTTAAAAATACATATTTTTTGACATTTTCAAGAAGGGAAGATAGAGAATTCTAGAATCCCCTCAGGTTTTTTTCTTTTGCTTAGAGGAAATTTGAATTAAATTAAAAAAAAAAAAAAAAACCATGTTACAGATGTGGGTGGATGGGCAAACGTTTGAGACTGCCTTGAAAATCCTGTGTTTTAAGTATATTTTATAGTACTGACAGGCAGCTCCTTGTGACTGCTATAATCTTTATACTCACTTCATATTCACTCAGGTATTCTCATAGATTGCCAATATGTGAAGTAATTTTTTGACTAGGTGGGTTTTGTTTGTTTCCTTTTTTATTTTGAAGCATGGTCTCATGTAGCCCAAGTTGACCTCTACATCTCCGTGTAGTTGAGGATGACCTTGAACTCATGATTTTCTGCCATATCTCTTGGGTTCTTAGATCACAGTTGTTGCAGCACCTCACCCAGCTCATGTGGTATGATGGGGTCCCAGCTACTGTCTGTGCTAGGCAAGGTTTCCACACCTTGAGCTACACCCCCAGCCTCAGAGTGGCTTTTGGAACTATTTAGTAATACTATTTGCAATTCAAATACTAGAAAGTGCTAGCTAGAGTTGAGAGTTTTTATTTTGTTCTATTTTGTTTATGCTTGCTTTTCAAACTATAAACCCTTTTTATGATGAAGTATAGAGGAATGCATTTACTTAAAACAGTTGTTGAAAGTCGAATGTGCTGGCACATAACTTGGGGCAGAGGCAAGCAGATCTCTGACTTTGAGGCAAGCCTTGTCTATATACATAGCCCCAGGCCTGGGGTTGCACAGAGAGACTTCCCTGTCACGGTTCTCCCTGACAGGGGTCTGTGTGCTGTGCCCCATGGGTTCATTTTCTGTCTTGCCAGTGGGTATCGCCTTGCTGAGGGTTGGCGCTGGGTAACAGGATGTCCCTCCTGCCTGAGCCATCTAACTGCTTTTATTTTTCACAAGCCTTTTCACCCCCGATTGCAAAAATTGGGCTTTGAAATCAGACTTGCGGCATTTGCTAGTTAGATGGCTTCTGGACCCAGGACCAATGCCTAAGCCGCAGTGTCCCCTTCTGTGAAGCTTCAGGGACACACAGTAGTCTCTATTCTGATAGTGGTTTGAAGAAATGAAGGGAACAATGTATGCAGGCTATTTAACCCACTTTCTGCTAGGTGCTTAATAAATGCCAACTGCCATTGTTAATCTGGTTTCTCAGAATTTTTACATGAGCAGCTGAATGGCTAACAAGTCAAATGTTACACACAGATGCCACATTTCCCTTTAGTTTAACAATTTATAAAGATAAAATAATAGCTCGAAGATGTTCTAAAGAGGAAAACTATTCAGTGCACTATGATTTTAACTAATGTTTATCTCTGACAGCACATCATATATCGAAGGCACTTTATGTTCCCTGAAGGGGAGGCTCCCTTCAGTCAGGTGTGTTGAAATAGGGTCTAGTGAGCTAATAGAGAAGGCACAACACTCCCTACAGTCAGCTGTAATGATTTTTGAAGAAGTTCCCTCTGCATTCAGAAACTATTGTAACTTTAGGCCCTTTATCTGGCAGGAGTTCTGTTAGCATTCAGGGCAGGACTGTCCCTCAGGTGGAGGATGCTTGCCATTCTTGATCTCTACCTAATAAATGTCTGTCACACCTTTTTAGTGGTCACAAAATGGGAGATAATCAGAGCTATGTAATAAGTGTATATCTGTTAAGCAAGATGGACAGAGAGCACACACGTGTATAATGAACGCATACGGTCCCCATGTAGTTCTGGTTTCTGCCCCGGCAACTTAGGAATCTGAGGAATTTGGCACTGAGCCCTTACTGCTCTTACTTTACAATGATGAGAAACACCAAGTATTGTAGGTGCCTTAGCTACCATGCCCATCACTTCCAGTGAATCCTGAAGCTATGAACGCATTCCCCCTAGTGTGCTGATACGTTCGTTCCCTTTGGACATGGGTAGCAGGATTCTCATTCACAGACACCACTGCCCTGTAGTTACATTTGTGTTTTCAGCATTGACAGGAAAGTCTCTTAGCCTTCTCTGTCTTAGAGGAGAACTGGAAGTTTACGGAAGCCTAAGCTGGCGATGTCAGGAGCTCTCCTCTCACAGGGATCCTCAAGACATTCACCACGACCCCTATAGCCACGTCAGTTAGCACTCCTTTTTATTTTAGACTTGTGCTACCTTTGTGGTTATCATTTCCTACTTTGATCTTATTTTGTGTGTACAGAGATTGTTTGTTATGGATTTATATAAAATATTTCCCACATAGAGATGACCAGTGTTCTTTTTCTCTGTTTGGTTTATTTGATCATTAACTTTGGTTCTCTTTGAGGAACTGCTTTACTTTTAAAGAAACAGATAATTCTGTTTCCACACCACTGTTGTTTTTGGTTTGGAGCTTTTCTGAGAAATGGAAGTTAATTTTGAAACTACCTTTGATGTTCACGTGCTTAATGTTATTGGTCATAAAAATGGAGTTTATAACAATTAAATTTCTAATTATTTGTTTTTATACTGGTATGCCCAGACAGTATTATGCTTATAATAGTCAGGGAATAAGATAGAGAAGAGTTAGAAGTTTTACCTTAAAAAAATCATTGAACTTGGCTGGGTGTGGTGGCACATGCATGTAATCCCAGCATTCTGTAGACTGAGGCAAGAGGATCATGAGCACAGGGTACCTAGTAAGACTTGTCTCAAAAAATCGGAAAGATTTAAGTTTAGTTTTTATGAGACTTCCTCTTGTACTTGTGACATCATCATTTGGGGAACTGATTACCTCTGTTCTTCGAAATAAGCATCCTGTGATCTGGAGACTAAGCACTAGTAAGTGTGGCTAGAAAAGAAACAGGACAGTGTTTTTGGAATTCAATATTTTGGTCTGATTTGCTGTCCATTAATTTGACCTACGGCAGTACTATGTAGTCTGTGGTTCAAAATTATTCTTAAAATTCTTTATTTCTTTTTCCTTAGAAGAAAAACCCAAACCAGATCCAGTGTTCCAGTCTCCTTCCACAGTGCTTCGGCTCGTCCTTAGTGGGGAGAAGAAAGAGCGAGCAGGCCAAGTGCCCGAGACTCCTGCAGGAGAGCCCACCCCAGAGCCTCCTCGGACATCATCGCCTACCACCCTTCCTCCACTTACCCGGAGTTCTATTCCTTCCCCTACTTCCGCTGCCCTTAGCAGCCAGCCACTCTTCACCACAGTCCTCGAGGACAAGTGTGACCTTTCTTCCTCAAAAGAAGATGCACTTCCTGTACCCAGCCCCACATCTTGCACAGCAGCCTCAGACCCTTCACTAACAGATGACAATGATATATGCAAGAAACCCTGTAGTGTAGCACTTCACGATATTCAGCTCATTTCTAGTACTAATCTAATTAATGAAATGAATGGCGTTGGTGAAAAATTACCAGCCAAGGAAAGCATTGTGGACATGGTAAAACAGGAAGCGCTGCCATTGACTCTTGAACTGGAGATTCTGCAACATCCCCAGGAAGAAATGAAAGCGGAGTGTACCCCGACTCCTGTCACCCCTTCCACGCTGCCTTCCTTTTCCCCAGCGCCTCTGACCCCCCCAGCATCTCCCCCTTGCACCCCTGTCATTTCCGCCACCATTGCTCGTTCTGTTGCTGCCACTGTGGTCCCGAGAGTCGCCGAAGAGGGAGAGAGCACAAGAACTTGCCTTAGCGAGGATGCAAACGAGACTCAGAACAAAACAGAGGCAGAAGCAGATGGGCAAACAGAGGAGATTGTGGATTCTCAGACCTTAAATTCACGAAGGAGCCCTGCCCCAGGTAAGCCAATCTGCCCTTAGTGATTTTATGCTGACCATGAAGAGGAGGCTGTGATGGAGTTATTTTTGAATTGGCTACTTTCCTTGACTTCCAGAAACATCGAATGAATGCAGAAATTCCTAGTCTGATTTCTTCAGTGGTGTGCTTATTTTTTAGTACAGCCTGCAGAGTTACTCCATTGTCTAAAAATGCAAATGAGAATTTCCAAATACACTAAATGCCTCCAAGGTATATGTCTCGATACATGTTGAGTTGTTGTTTTGTTTTCTTTTGAAACTCATTTCCTCAGTGTTTGAAGTGTTGCTTCAAGGCTGGAGTGGAGACCAGCATGATCTGTAGCCCCAACCCTTTCTTCCCAGAATTTAAGACTCACCAACCAGTTGGTGACTGCAAGTCCGCCCTCAAGAGCTGAGTAAGGGAAATGGTGCTGAGAACATCACAGCTTACAGGTGCTGGTGGAGAACACTTCACTTTAGGCTGCGAGTGATAGTGTGTGTGCACCTGGAATCCTAGCACTCAGGAGGTCAGCGAGGAGGGAGGGTATGGCTATTCTTTCTCCAAAGTGACTTCTGCGATATCAGGGCTGTGTATCACCCCTGTCTCGATAAGGCTGAAAGGAAAAAAGTTTTATTTTTCAAGTTTTTATATAGTCATTTTTATTCTGAAATTTATAGTTTTCCACAACTCAAGTTGTTTTGTTTTTTGGTTTTTCGAGACAGGGTTTCTCTGTGTAGCTTTGCGCCTTTCCTGGAGCTCGCTCTGTAGACCAGGCTGGCCTCAAACTCAAAGAGATCCGCCTGCCTCTGCCTCCCGAGTGCTGGGATTAAAGGCGTGTGCCACCACCACCCGGCAAGTTGTTTTAATATTTATTCACGTATATGAGTGCTCTATCTTCATGCACACCAAGAGGAATCTGATCCCATTACAGATGGTTGTGAGCCACCATGTGATTGCTGGGAATTGAACTCAGAACCTCTGGGAGAACAAGTCAAGTGCTCTTAACCACTGAGCCATCTCTCCAGCTCCCTCAAGTTTTTTGTTTTTTGTTTTAAATGGGGGTGGGGAGGGTGTTTGTTTGTTTGTCTTGACAGGGTTTCTTTGTGTAGTTTTGGTGCCTGTCCTGGATCTCGCTCTGTAGACCAGTCTGGCCTCGAACTCATAGAGATCCACTTGGCTCTGCCTCCTGAGTGCTGGGATTAAAGGCATGCACCACTGCCACCCGGCTTCAAGTTGTTTTTTAATGTAGTATCACCTAGCTGTGATGATTGGGTTTTGATTTTTATCAATTAAAGAATGTATAGATTGCTTTATGTGTATGAATATATGCCTACATGTATGGATGTGTACCACATGTATACCTATGATGAGAAGAAGGTGTCAGATCCCCTGGAGTTGGAGTTACAGATGGTTGTGAGCTGCTATGTGGGTGCTAGGAAATGAACCCCGGGGCCCCTGCAAGAGCAGCCAGTGCTCTTAACTGCTGAGTCTTTTCTGCAGCCTGAAATTTTTTATCAAACACCAAAGTTTACCTGGCACTTACCATATGACTCTGCAGTGAGCAGCCCAGAATATATAAATGCTGACTTATTCTCTGCAGCACTGCCCTGTGCTGTGTGGTTTGTGCTCTCTGCCCTCAGCGGGTGAGCCGCTTTCCTTAGTGAGTTGCGTTCACATGGACAAATGAGTGTGCCCTGTGCTTGATGGGCACCTCCTTCAGTTATCAGCAGTTCGAAGCGCTGAAGTCAGGTGCCACTTGGTTTTTCCTGATTGTTTAGTAGATAAATTTGGTGAAGTGGTCGTGGCACAGAGAACTTGTACTTACTTCTGGAAAGCACTTCATTGCACTGTTCCAGGTGGGGGTCCTGGGTGCATCAGGATGCTGCCGTTCTGTATAATTGGGGTTAAAGAAGGACTCAGTCCATGTAAGATGAGAACTGTGTGTGTCTGTCTTTGTAGACTCAGACCCGTGTCCAAGACCGGCCAGATTTTTTATGCTGATTTAACTTGATCACCAGGCCCTTTGCTAATGGGGTATTCCTTTGTGGTCTTGGGAATCTTTAGGCTGGTTTCTTGGTTTATGAGATGGTGTCTCACAAAGCCCAAACTGACCTCAAACTCTGTAACTGAAGATGACTTTGAACTCCTGATCCTCCTGCCTCCACCTCCTACATGCTAGAATTGTAGGCATGTACACCCACACCTGGCAGATATAGGTGTATTTCATAGTGAAAGTGGGTTTCCAAACTGAGAAAAAAAACACATTGTTTTCACCCAGGAGTTGGTTTTGTAGAATACCAGCAGTACACATGATTTACACTTTTAAAACAATAGTGACTAGTGACGTTGATCAAACAATTATTTGAAATTTTATACTTAGTTACCCTTTTTTTTTTTTTTTTTTTTTTTTTGCTCATAGTGCTATTTCTCTCTTTTTTTTTTTATAAATTTGTAAATTCATTTTCAGGTAAATTTTTCGGGTTATAGTTTGACGGCAAGTCCATGTGACACACTTGTGTTGTTGTCACATGTCCTACGTAACAATGCATGGGTTGGATGTCCTTAACTAAATTTAAACTTGGTAGTGTGAAGCCTCCTTGAGCTGTGAGTACTGGGGCTGCTCACTGACTGAGGCTCTCAGTCATCTTGGAGTCTGGGTTTTATGGGTGGCTCTCAGGACCAGATCCCTACAGAGATTCAACATCTCCTGGTATAAAAGTGTAAACTGCTTGTAGTGACCCCACACCATCCCCAGCGTTGCCAAAAGGGTGGCTGCAGCGGCAGTGCCTGGGATCAGTTTCCAGGAACTTCAGCCTCTTGTTCAGTGGAGAGAGGTGTTGGGTTTCCCGATTCCGTAAGCTGGGAAGTGGAAGGCTTTTTCCTCAGAGGAAGTAAGAGTGTGTTTGGAAGACATTGATAAGTTGCTATGTGTGCTCTTTTTTGATGTAGACTTGTATGTATACAAGGAGGATATTGTGATGCAGGACAAACGATTCAGTAATACTCCCTTAATGTCAGCTGTAAGTAAAACATAATGCACACTCAGAGAAAGAAAAGTCAGTCAGCTTGACTAGTGAATATCAGTCATCGCGTTGGGGTTTCTTCCCTATTGTGACCTTTGCTTGACTTCGTCAGAATTAATGTCACTGGAAGATTTCATTGCCGCTGGCTCAAGGCACAGTCCCAGACTCTGAACTGCTGCGTACCTTCGTGGTCTTCTAGAGTCCTGTGTCCTAAAGCCTTGGGAACAGGGATTTACACTGTCCCTATCACTGCCCACAACACACATCAGTTTTTTTTTTTTTTTTTTTTTAAGATTTATTTATTTATTTCTTACAGTGTTCTGTCTGTACATATCCCTGCAGGCCAGAAGAGGGCACCAGATCCCATTAATAGATGGTTGTGAGCCACCATGTGGGTGCTGGGAATTGAACTCAGGACCTCTGGAAAAACAAGCAGTGCTCTTAACCTCTGAGCCATCTCTCCAGCCCCCACACATCAGTTTTTAAAGCAATGCCTTTAAACAAGCTTTTCCAGACTTAGGCTGAGTGGTCCTTAGAGATGAGTGGAGGCTTCTCTACCTCGTTTGTGTCTGCATCAAAGCCACTGAGTGAAATCCTGGGCATTCATCTAGCGGCTCAGTTCCCCCTTGGATTTTCCTGGGGTGCATCTGCCCACTGTTATTACTTAAATTCTTAGTCAAGAATAGGAATTGTGATCGAAAATTCAATGTTACTTCATGTCCTTTAAATCTGTGTAATGGTTAAAAGAAGCTGATGTGGTGGTGCATGCTTGTAAGGCCAGCAGTCAGGAGGTCAATCCAAGAAGGTGGCTGCAAGTCAGATCCCAGCCTGGGCTACTTAGCAAGTTCTAGGTCAGCCAGGGCTATATAGCAAGAACAGCAAGACCCTGCCCAAAGAAAACAAAAAATTATGTTGAAGGATTGTCTCATAGAGACAGTACGTCTTTTTTTTTTTTTTTTTTGGTTTTTCGAGACAGGGTTTCTCTGTGTAGCTTTGCGCCTTTCCTGGAGCTCACTTGGTAGCCCAGGCTGGCCTCGAACTCACAGAGATCCGTCTGGCTCTGCCTCCCGAGTGCTGGGATTAAAGGCGTGCGCCACCACCGCCCGGCCAGTACGTGTTTTTTTTTGGACAGTTTTTACAGATTATGAATGTCTGTGTTTGAGACGTCTTAAACTATATTCCAGGCTATTGTGGAAACCACTGTGTAGCTCAGGCTGGCCTCTAACTCACACAAATATTCCTGCCTAGGACTATCGATGGGCGTCTCCACATCTTTTAATGGATCTTCTCAGTCATTGTAGTGGCAGCTGAGAGTGTGTGTCATTTAGCATGCAGAGGGCTTATAATGAATTGTATTTTCAATACACATTTCCCTGAAAAGTCTTCCATATAAAATGTTGCTTCTGGATGTACATCCAGGACTTATAAAGGCTGTTGTTTCTAGAGAACAATATCTATGCTCTCGGGCTGACCTTAACGTTCTCTGCCATTGTTTTCTCTAGTTTTGATTTTGCCGGTCTTTGTACCAATTTGATCAAAGTTAATTCCCTTATGGTTGCCTTGATGTTATCTTTCAGCCTACACCACATTAACTTGTTCCAAATTTAGTTTTGTATGTATGACATGTCCACAAGGTTTTCTGTTGTAATTCCTTGACACTTAAGCACCCGAAACCCCATTGCTTCAGTTCCGGCCTGTGTCACTCTGAAACTGGTGTGTGTAGAGACTTGCTCTACAGCTCTTCACTGTCAGAAAGCTCTAGTCTTTGTTTTAGGGTTTTTGTTTGTTTTGGTCCTTGAGACAGGGTGATCCTTCTACCTCTGCCTGCCTAGTACAAAGGTTGCAGGCATGTCCCACAAACCCTTGCTTTTTTTATTTCTTTAAGCTAATGGCTTTGTTGTTGGTAAATAAACTATTTTTGAGACAAGGTCTCACTGCCTGTTCTTAAGGTGGCCTTGAACTCCTTGCGTAGCTCACATTGACCTCAATTCCTCCTGCCTTAACCTCTCTAGTGCTGGTATTATAAGCATTTGCCACCATGCCAGTATTTTATTTTTTAGAATATCTGGTGACCTATAACTAATCCAGTTTGTTGCAGGAAGAAAAAATACTTTAGTTACAATAGCTAGCATTGAATAAATGCTTGCTGTTGATCCGACACTGGGATTGACTTCTTCAGCCCTCACAACCACCTACTGCCACAGGGGAAATGAGCCTTGGGGAAGGGTCTCATGGCTAGAGAGTGGCAGGCGGAATCAGACTTCACCTTCACCGCCCTAGGCTGCTCCTTACACTGAATGTGTGTGTGACGTCCTCAAATCACCTAGCCTGTATGGTAATTCTAAGCTGCTGTCATCAACATTTTAAATTCCTAGGGGATCAGTGGGAGTAGCAAAGGTCTAAAAAGGATAAGAGCTCGGTGGACAGTGAAAGGGTGGGAACGGGGTGCCAGTACATAATGTTCACTATGAAATTCCATAAAAGGCTCATATACAACTAGCTTATGCTAATAAAACATTGGATTTTTGGTTGTCTTGAATTCTTTTGCAGGCAGAGGCAGGTAGATCTCTGAGTTTGAGGCCAGCCTGGTGAGTTCCAGGACAGCCAGCGCCACAGCCAAACAAAAACAGTTGGCTAGACAGATGTTGCCAGGAGTTAAAGTGTTTCACACTAAGTCAGAATGGACTTTAAACAGCAGGAACTGTGCTGATCCTGTTTATCCAGTTTCCCATTGATTCTCAGCCCTTGTGTGATGCACATAGCACCTTGGACTCAACATACCGAGGCAGTGAATTACAACAGCAGGGCCATTGCTTGTGCGGTGGCGCTCAGTGTTTCCAGAGACAAACAGTACTGCCTGACAGCCATCATCTCTGCTGGGACAGGACAACAGGCTTTCGTTAGCTTCAACTTTGAACTTTTGAACAGTATTAAAACGGTTTGCGAGATACATAAGGGGAGAAACTACAGATTTTTCTGGCAGTTTTTATTATTACCTCACTTATTCTTAACCATTATGAATGGGGAGAATGTAAGTATTCCTCAGAAATTTGTCTTGTGTATGACTGAGGTTTTTTGGAGGTTGGGGTGGACATGGGGAATACGGGGCGGGGGGGGGGGGGGGTTGAAGCCAGAGCCTCATGCATGTCAGTTAACCGTTGCCTACCTTCCACACAGTTATTATTCTCTTACTTTTATATAGATATAAATTTAATTTACATACAATTTTGTTATTTTATTTGTTTATATTCTATTTTATTTGTATTTAATTTTATTTAAATATATATTTAATTTTGTGTGGGGGAGAAGAGATGAGAGTGAGTAGGAGAGAGGTCGGGAGTTGGTTATCTCCTTCCACTGTGGTTTCAGGGTATCAAACTCAAGTCTGCAGGCCTCCACAGCAAGCAGTTTTACCTGCTGCGCCCCCTCACTGGCCCCTCAGGTCAAATTTTCATATAAGTGGATTACAGAAACTGTGTATTTTCTTAGATTTATAATTTAATACTATTGGTTTCAAGAAGCGTTTGGGCAGCTCCGGTTGCAGTAAGTGGTGCTAATGTTCTCTACAGGTCTGGTCTGGTAATAGAGCACAGGCCTCGGACAACTGTTGGTATGTGTGTTCTTGTTTATTCGGTGGTGGGGTCAGACCTGGGATCCTGAGCATGCAGTCATGTGGTCTCCTACTGATTTATGCCTCCAGCTCCTGTATTTATTTTTAAATAAGTCAGACCCCCTTTTTGGTTGCCTCTTTTTACCCACAATTTACGACAAAGGAGGAAAAAATACTCAAATTTCATACTGACACTAAATGCCAAGAATCCTAGTGGCCTAACTATGATTATTAAATCCTCGCTTGTGTACCTTTGTAGAATATATAGGGTTGAGTAATAACCTCATTTCATTTGCTCAGGTGATTTGCACTTGCACTTCACATTAATCTTCTGACCTTTGAACTGCAGAAGAGACTGGAGTCCCTTTCCTCTGAGTGGTTTTCTGTGAAGAGCTGTGGGAGTGGTGGCCTCCACTGGGGTGTGTCAGGCTTGTGAGGTTTTCCTTAAGGTCTCAGCAACTTGCACATTGTAGGCCCAGGTATGGACCCAGAAGAGCAATTGGGACGTTTTCCTCTTCTCGCTTTGCATGTTCATGGTGACCATCTCATTCAGAGATGAAGAGCATTATGGAAGTAAAGCTAACTCTTTGTCTTGGAGTCTCTCCTCTGAGTTCAAAGTTGGTGCTGTCGTGATCTATATATCTGCATCTGTCCTAGATTTACCTTAAACTGCAGTCAGTTCTGATAAAAGGAGCACAAAAGTACTTATTAAAGGTAAACAAGCCTTTGAAGGTGTGTGAAGGTGTCTTCATAATATGCAGCCTTTAAAAAATGCTAATTAATGGTCTCGATGCTGTGATCTGGGTTCTCGCGGATGACAGAATTGCCCATTGGGCTGCTCTTAGCTGAGTGTTCTGGAGCAAACCTACTTTCAGCAACCTGGTCAAGTTACCAGTTCATTTGCTTAATGACTTGGCATCTGTGCCCTATGCTGACAGACAAAACATACTCCTCACACTGTTCTCCTTTGCTGAGTTCCATATCCCACCTTCTACAAGTAACAGAGATGAAGAAAGCAGGATGGAAGTGGAGCTGGAATTGAGAGAAAGCACAGGAACAATGTGTGAATTGTGTGGGAAGGTCAGGTTCTGTAGTGAAAACCTGTGCTCTAATTCCCACTCCGTCTCTACTTCCTGGGCTGTTCTCTCTAGGAAAGTTTCCTCACTCACCAGCTTCCAGCTCTGTAACACAAACACTCAACCAGCTCCTGCCCTTAGATGTGCTTTTGATTGGTGGTCATTCATTCTTTGCTGGATCTTAAGTATCTGCTCTTGGCTAGGTGCTGTATTAGATGTGATCAGTAAGATAAACCCCTTTTCAAAAAGTGCTTCAACTCACATAACACACTTAACTTGCATGTGAGTCTTAGTGTGGAAAAGCAAAAACACAATGAAGTGCGGTGAACATTTTGGCACAATAGAGCAGAAAATGGACCTAAATTTTCAGCTGATGTGAAGGGTCTTGAAGTGGAATCCTAAGTCAAGCACCTTAGTGGTTCCACTTTCACGTAAGTGAATTCATTTCAGAATTAATCCCTTTAATAACTGTTTAAGACGACCAGAGTCTGTCAACTTAAGTTGTTACTTAAAACAGTCCTGAGATGGGAATGTAGGCCGAGAGACTTCGGGATTATACACTGCAAATGTGTGGCTGATTCTGAGGACAGAGGTGAATAAGGACATTGGCTTTTTGATACAACCATTATACCCTTTGGTACTGTTACTTCTGTCACTAAATAGATGTAAGCACCATGGATTGAGAGAACACGCTGTGAAACGAAGAGTTAACGCCAGTCTCAGCCATGTAGGCAAAAGGGACTAGGGAAACAGCCTCAGGAAGTTGCCAGACACATAGACGGATGGGCTAAAGCCAGAGAGGCCCAGGAGCCTGTGTGAGTTCCTTCTGTTGTTTCCATCGCAAGCCGCAGGCCATAGAGCCATGCGACAAGAGACACTGAGATGCGGCAGTAATCAGCTAAATACACACGACTCCAGAACCAGCTGCTCATGCTGGAGTCCAGTTTGATGACGGGTGACTAATCTGCCCACGATGGCAGTCCTGTGACCTCATCGTGGCTTGGAGCCCAGCAGCTGTGCTTCGGGCTCACTGAGGCCTGAGATCAGCTTCTGTAAAGAGGCCATGTGAGCAGGTGCAGCAGCTCAGCTCTCAGGAGACGGCTCCGCTGCACTGCTGTTTTCCAGCTGTGTACCAGTGGCGTCCTACCTGCAGTTCCTGTATTCTGTACAGTCTCGTAATATAAGCCCTCTAACCGCTAGTTCTAGGTCAAAATTACATTAGCCTTTTTGGCCTCTTTATTTGCTTTATAAATAAATTGTCCTACACAAAACAAATTCTTGTTCAGAGGAAAATTAGATTGTTCTTTATGAATTTGTTTTCTTTTTATAAATCAGTAGGGACTTCGTATGGACTAATTTTAAATTGTCTAATGCAGTCTTCACAAATTTTCTCTCAAATACAAATTGTACAAATCTCCATCACCACATCTGTTACATAAAACAACCACATATGTTGGATGATCCAGAAGGCCTGTTTCCAGGAAGAGCAGGAAGGCAGGCTATTTCAAATGGATGGTAATGCATCCGGTGTGACAGTGCATGATGGGGGCTCTTTGTGACATAGATTCATGGATTCCAAAGCAGAACCCCAGAAAATGAGCAAGAGACCCTGATACAAAACACACCTGTCTGTCATCAAGTCTTTATGTGCAGGCCGGGCCTTTGAGGCTGAATGGAAGCAAAAGCAGCCCTGAGACCTTGCTTTGGTCAGAAGAGAGATGAAATGGAGAAAACAGAGTCCCATGGTTTCTGCAGTAAGAACTGAACATGTATACTGGGAAACGCTCATTTGCTCAGGATTCTAATTCAGTTCTCACTACAAAATAGTTTAATTCAAGACAAACAACTGTGAGGGCAAGTGAGATGCCTCGTGGGTAAAAAGGCTTGCAATGCAAGCCTGGAGGTCTGAGTTGGATCCCCAGAACCCACATAGACATGCAAAAAAAGAACCACAGAATTGTCTGACCTCTGCATACATACAGTCGTGTGTGCAGATGTGTACAATTTGTATTTAAGAGAAAATTTGTGAAGACTGCATTAGTCAGATCCCTTTGAGTTCGAGGGCAGCCTGATCTACAGAGCAAGTTCCGGGACAGGCTCTAAAGCTACACAGAGAAAGCCTATCTGGAAAACAAACAAACAAAACCTTCGTGTTCTTGGAAATAGGTACCACGTTCCTCTGTGGACAAACCTCTGGTAACCCACATTGGTTGCTTTCTGTGGTTCACACCCACTTCCCCCACCCCGATGTAGTTGGTTTCTTTTTTTTTTTTTTTTTTTTTTTTTTTTTTTTTTTTCTGTGTACCTAAATCTCCCCTGCCCCAAAAATGGAGTAAGCTATCTGTTCATTCACTAACAAAAATTAGGGGAATTTTTTTTTTTCTTTTCTGAGCCAGGCTCTCACATGTAGCTCTGAGTGGCCTAGAACCCAGTATATAAATGGCTAGTTTTTTTGTTTAGTTGGTTGGTGGTTTTTTGTTTCGTTTCTCAAGACAGGGTTTCTCTGTGCATTCCTGGCAGTCCAGGTTGGCCTCTAACTCAGAGATACATACGCCTGCCTCTGCCTCCAGAGTACTGGGATTAAAGGCATGTGCCACCAGATCTTCCTGTTTCTGCCTTCCTAGTATTGGAATTAACAGTGGCACCATCAGCTAGTAAATATATTTTTTTTATATTCAAGTGTCCACTTGAAATTTTATAGGGATTTTTCAAGTATTTTACTACTTTATTAAAATGTTATACAATTGGTCAAAATTGTGTCAGTCAGATGTCCCCATTTTCAATTTTGTGTCATGACAGTTATCTCCAGAAGGCTAGCTAAAATCCATCCCAGTACACCATAGCATTCCCATTCTACTGTTGAACAGAACAGGCCTGTGAACAACAGGATGAACCATCTGATGGGCTTCTCCAAGGAAGGTGTGTCTTGTTTCTAGTATTCTTTCTTTTCTTTTTCCTTTTTTTTTTTTTTTTTTTTTTTTTTTTTTTTGGTTTTTCGAGACAGGGTTTCTCTGTGTAGCATTGTGCCTTTCCTGGAACTCACTCTGGAGCCCAGGCTGGCCTCGAACTCACAGAGATCCACCTGGCTCTGCCTTCCAAGTGCTGGGATTAAAGGTGTGCGCCACCACCGCCTGGCTTTTTTTTTTTTTTTTTTTTTTGGTCTAGTATTCTTTCTTTGTGACCTCAAACTCACTAACTAGAACAAAAGAGCAGCTCACCTACCCAGCAGTTCCTCTGGGTGCTGGGCTGCTTTTGTTCAGGAGCAGGATCTCTATGTAGCCTGAGTTGGTCTTGGACTTGTTATCGGCCTTCTAAGAGCCATAGTTAGTTACACATGCCATGGCCACCCCTGACTTTTAGATGCTGTGTCTTCCACCCGGTTGTCTCTGCTGTGTGTAGGATGGAAGCACTTGTCCTTCTTAATTTCCCTATTGGCATATTTTTCAAAGGTAGCACATAGTCATTGGAGAAAACTCTGTATAAAGTCACAGTTAGCAGAAATGTGTATTTTGTGCTGGCAAAATGGACATCAGGAGGCAAGAAATAAAAATTAGTTACCTATACAGAACAGTTGCCAGTGGGAAAGAAAAGTAAACTAAGGCAAGATTTCATAGGGGATATAAATAGTAAATTGACATATTCCTTAAGGGAAATAAATGAATTACATATTCCATGAGATATAGTTAGTTTATATATTCCATATGTGATATAACTAGTAAATTTACAGAAAAACAAGTAGTTATAAAAGTAGGAAAAGTTTATCACCCTCTATTTTTTTTTTCTTCTCCCTCCAGACAGGGTATCTCTCTAGCTCTGTCTATCCTGGACCTTCTGCTGGCCTCTAACTCACACATCCAGCTTCCTTTGCCTCCAAAGTGCTGAGATTACCATGCGCTGCAATCTCACTTTCTAATACTGTTTTTAGTCAATAATTTAAGAAATACATTATTGAATCCCTGTGAGAATATCAGAAATGTGAAAGTCGTATGGGAGCTAGAATATAAACTGAACTTTTGGGAAAACAAATGTGACAAGATATTAAATAAACATAAAGAGAAAGATGTGTTTAATCTTGTTGGTACATTTCAGGAGTGAAAGTAACATTGGAGTGTGTGCATGCATGTGTGCATGTGCTTTTGTATGTGGCTTTGTAGCAAGAAAAACATCAAAACTTTAAGGGTCTTGAGAAAAGAATGGTGTATGTAGCGTCTGGAATGTCGCACAGCTGATATAAGTTAATCTATAAAGTTGTATTTTACTTGAATGTGCAGAGACCTGAAGAGGGTGTCAGAGTTGGAGTTGCAGGTATTTTGGGGGTGCCCAGCCTGATATGTGGGTGCTGGGATCCAGGCTTCTCTTTTGCAGGTTTGTACAAATATCACTGGCCTCAGGGTGAGGATTCTTAAAGGCAGAGAGAAGGAAGCTTGCGTAGTCATTGGGGGGTGGGGATTAGTTAGTTGAGATAGGTGTTACTGTTAAAGTTATTTGTTCTAGTTGACACTTTATTTCTTTTTTTTTTTTTTTTTTTTCCAAGACAGGGTTTCTCTGTAGCTTTGTGCCTTTCCTGGGACTCACTTGGTAGTCCAGGCTGGCCTCGAACTCACAGAGATCCTCCTGGCTCTGCCTCCCAAGTGCTGGGATTAAAGGCGTGTGCCACCACCGCCCGGCTCTAGCTGACACTTTTGTCGTTTAAAACAAAAGTTTTAAAGCAACAGATATCTGAAGAAATAGGACCAGGGTGTCTTGGAACCCACAGACTCTTTTTCTTTTCATAAAGGGAAATGCTGTGTACATGCTGGTATTTCATAAAGCACCCAGTGTGTGTGAGCATGCTGTTAGATTGCATAGGTGCACTGTTTTACTAACCACTCAAATCCTTGAACACTGTCACTGAGATGTGATTATGATATGGGGTAACATACAACTATTTCACATATTTCACTAATTTTCACAACCATTTACTCTTGTTATATAAGCAGTCTACCATCAGGATCATGGCCATATTTTTACCTGAAAAGTTTTTCTTTGGGTTGGAGAAATGGTTTAGCAGGTAAGAGTGTTTTCTGCCCTTCTTGAAGACCCAAGTTTGGATCCCAAACAATCCAGGTATCCCACAGATGCCTGCATCTCCAGCTCTAAGGAGTCCAACCACCTATTCTGTACTGTGCATGCACATGCACACATGCATGAACATAAATAAAAATGTTTCTTTAAGGTGGGTGTTGTTGGTACATGCATTTGATCCCAACATTCAGGAGGTAAGGCAGGTAGATCTCTGTGAGTTCAAGGACAGCCAGGACTATACAGAGGAACCTTATCTTAAAACATCATCCTCATACCTCCAAAAAGCTTTTTCTTTACTATTCATAAATCCGTGCTTCCTGTTTTACCCTCATCCCAAACCCAGACACCACTTTCTCCCACTGTAAACTAATCTGCATTTTCAGCTCTATAACAATTTTAATTCTGCAACTTATCCATGATGTTATGTACGTGAGCAATCAAATTCCTGAGTAGATTTACCACATAGTATGTATGTTTCAGGATTTTCTAATTTCTTCTCCTCATTGACCTAGCACTGTAGCCCAGTTTGGCTGGGACTCACCAAAATCCTTGTCTCAGCCTCATGAGTTCCAAGTTTATAGTAATTACATACATGTGCCTCTGTACCTTACTGCAGGTAACTTTTATTCATACAAGCCCTGCGCTGGCATGATTAGTAAGGTCTGTGCTAAGTCTTCACATCAGACAATGCTCAGTTCCTGAATCCATTCTTCTTGTTCATTACAGGATTAGTTGGTCGGTTGTTTTTGTTTTTGTTTTTTTTTTGGGGGGGGGGCTCTTTTAAGTCCTTAATTTTTTATTTATTTTTTACAATTGGTTTTTACTGTAATTTTTTTTATAACATAACAAAATTCCCCTGCTATACTACAAAGAGTTCCAGGTCGCTCTAGACTTCATAGCAGGAACCTGCCTGGTAAAATAACAATAAGATAAGTCCTGGTCAATTTGCATTCAATTAAAGCATAACTGACATCTGGGTAATATCGGGGCTTCTCTTCTTCAGTATCGTGTATCTTGCCACTTATGTAAGTCTCTGTCTCAGCAGTGTTTTAAAGTATAATGTGTAAGTCTTCTACTCTTTGCTATATACATATTTTTAGAGATACGTGTGCGTATGACCCTGCACGTTCATGCCTGTATGCATATAGGTATGTGCAGGTAAGTGCCTGGACCCTTGGAGCTTAAATTTAGATGCCTTTCCCTGATACTTGGAGGCAGACTTTTTGTGTCCCACCTGCCAGCTCACAAATAACCACACAGAGACTTCTTACTGTGAAAGCTCAGTTGATAGCTTAGGCTTGTTTCTAACTAGCTCTTACAACTTAAATTAACCCATTCCTATTAATTTACTTTTTGCCTCATGGTTTTATTACCTTTACTTTTTCCATGTTGCTTTCCTGCTTCCACTGTATCTGGCAGACAATTCCTTGTGCCTCTGCCCTTCTCCCCAACCTTCTCTCTGCCCTGAAAATCCTGCCTAGCTATTAGCCATTTAGCTTGCTTTCTTTCCCCATTTTTCCCCCTTTACACACCATTTCTCTATATAACAGTCCTGGTTGTCCTGGAACTCGCTCTGTAGACCAGGCTGGCCTCAAACTCACAGAGATCCGCCTGTTTCTGCCTCCCGAGTGCTGGGATTAAAGGCGTGCGCCACCGCCCTGCAGCCGTTTAGCTTTTTATTAAACCAATCACAATGAAATATCTTCACACAGTGTAAAGGAATATTCCACAACATTTCTCTTTTTGTCTAAATAAAAAGGAGCGGTTTTCACTCTATTGTAATAAAACTGTAAACAATAAGAACAATTATTGGCCAGGTGGTGGTGGCCAATTGTATTTGGCAATTTCAGATAAAATACTTCAATTATTTATCCTATCTTGGTGAGCCCAAGGTTTTGTACCTAATTTACTTTCTGTCATACCTAAGGAAAACTATAACTATCTAGTCTTCAATGCCACGAAGATTCCAGGAGGATTATTATATTACTTGAGGAAACAGGAAGTTCAGTGCAAGCCACTTCCAAAATAAAAGAGACATCTGGCTGCCTGGAAGTCATCCTAAGTTCCTCTGCAACATTTCGAGCATTTGTCTTTGACCTGCAGGCCTGTAATATCTGACAGACTTCTGTGTAACAGGAATTTTTAAGGAATGTCCTAATCTATCTTGGCAGTTTGTTGCCCATTGTCTAGCTTTGCCACAAAGAAAGCAAACTCCATATGGAGGTTCTTTGGGGCCCATCATCCTTTTTTGAAATAGATTGGTGTCTTTAGGAGCAAACATGTCTCTTTGTCAAGGAAAGCCTTATGTTATTAAAACATTTTAAATGCCATATTTTGTAGGTCTTTGATGTGTTGGAAGATCACCTGTCTATCTAAAATATATATCTCTGTGTGACCTTGAGAACATATCTAACATGCATTTCTTTATTATCCTAAATAGCATTCAAAGACTAAAACTTTATATAAACTTTTTTTCTTTCTTTCTTTTTTTTTTTTTTTTTTGAGGGGGGAAGGTTTCTAGACGGGGTTTCTCCATGTAGTTTCGGTGCCTGTCCTGCATCTCACTCTGTAGACCAGCCTGGCTCTGCCTCCCGAGTGCTGGTATTAAAGGCGTGCCCCACCGCCGCCTGACGAGTTTTTTATTCTTAATTGTTTGTATATCCGCACATATATATTAGTCATGTATGTGTGCACATGCACCATTACACACTTTGTGAAGTCCTTTTTTTTAATAAAAAAAAAAAAAAAAAAAGGTGGGAGATTGAGCCAACTTTGTAGCGCTGACTGTCCTGGAATTCTCCATGTAGACCAGGCTGTCTCTGACTCTTGGGTGCTGGGATTAAAACCATGTGCCAATGTGCCTGGCTTCCATCAATTGTTTAATGAGTTCCCAGGATTAAACTTAGGTCCTGAGCCGTCTCAGCCCCCTCTTACTAGTTTTATGTTTTCTCAAAACATTTATAACTAGATTTGGTATTTCTCATTTATTTGTTAAAACAGTGGAACCTCTAATCTGGTATTAAATAGTGTGAAAACAGATATCCATGTTCTCTTCCTGTGCAGGGAGAAAGCCCGCAGTCACTTACTATTACTTACTTACCCAGTGAGCTGGCGAGTTTTCTTGCTGCTAAGACATTATTTGGGGCATATAAGTAGAATCAGTTCAGTGCTCTCCCTGCATCCATTGAAATGTTCTTAGAACTTGCTTTTTTGTTGAATATAATTTTACTACGCTAAAGTTTAAACCTTCCTTTTTGATTAGACAGAAGGGTGGAAATCCTGTGGGGTATCCTTCTGAATGCTGTGAATATGTGTTTCTTTCATTGGTTGATAATAAAGTTGTTTTGGCCTATAGCCAGACAGAATAAGGCTGGGCAGGAAAGCCAAACGTAGATGTTGGGTTGAGAAGATGCCAGCCAGCTGCTGAGGAAACAAGACATGTAGAAAATGAGGTAACCAGCCACAAACCACATGGCAAAGCATAGATAAGA
Organism: Peromyscus leucopus; assembly: GCF_004664715.2. Classification (NCBI taxonomy): domain Eukaryota; kingdom Metazoa; phylum Chordata; class Mammalia; order Rodentia; family Cricetidae; genus Peromyscus; species Peromyscus leucopus. The sequence goes on from NC_051064.1 coordinate 139,088,938, forward strand.
AAAATGAGTTAATTTAAATGTAAGAGCTAGCTAGTAACAAGCCTGAGCCATCAGCCAGGCATTCATACGTAATATTAAGCCTCTGAGTGGTTATTTGGGAGAGAACCTTCGGTTTACAGTTTACTTTTTATTTGTATTAATATGTATGGAACCAGATTTGTTTTCCTGAGATAAAACGTGATCATGATATAAATATAAATTTTTCATTTGTTATTATTGTGTTTGCATGTATGTTTGTGTGTCAGAGTATGGACCCATGTGTGCCCATGGATTCCGGGCAGTGAATTGAGATTAGGAGGTTTGTGTGGTAAGAACATCTAGCTGCTGGGCCATCTCTCTAGCCTGTTACATTTAATATTGTTGAATTTCCACCTGCTAAACTTGGTGGCTTGCTTCTATTTGGTTTTCCTTCTTGCATCTGGATATATTTCAGTGGTGTTTGCTAGTATCTGGTTAATTGATTGACCTCATGAATTAGAACTATATACTGTTTTTTTCCTCAAATATTTGGTAGAATTTACCAGTAAGTGAGTTGAGAAGACATAACTCAAGATGAATAGACAAAGGTCGAGTTTACCTATAGCTTTCATTCTGGTAGAACTCTTAGACCTTGTTCGTGTTGTTGTTACTGTCACTGTTTGATCTGTCCAGACAGTGGAGACCAGGAGTTGGCAAGAGTGGAAAGCACGGACTTGATAAGACCAGCCAACCAACAGGCAGTAACCGTGTAAGACAAATGAACAGGTTACTCTCCCAACTTCACTTAACGGACAGATTCGAAAAATCCTCTTGTGAAACCCTTACACATGTAGTATACATTCAAGTGCACATGACAGATTGACCCAGATAGACTTGGTTGTGGTTCATTTAAAGTCTTAATAAAGTGTTCTAGTTGGGCCAGTAAGATGGCTCAGTAGGTGCAGGTGTGTGTCACCAAGCCTGATAACCTGCTTCCCTCCAGAGACCCATGTCATGGAGACAGAACCAGCTGCCACAAGCTGTCCTTTGACCTACATGCACAATCAGTGTCTTCTGTTCCCCAAACTTCAAGTCAGAGCAGGTATTTTCTCTTGCAATGGTGCAATTCAATTTGGAAATCATTGAGAAAATCCCTTGGGCAAGTCTTGGCAGCACTTTGAAACCAGGTGCCTTACTTTCTGGAAGGTCAGAGGAAAAGCCAAAGGGAAACGAAGAAACATTTTTATCTGTAGCAGAATGAGAAGCTGGCACAGCAAGGTTTGTGGACTGTTTCTGATGCTGTGTTGTGGTAGCTGTCATAAATTTAATGACAAACAGTGCGTATTAATTACCTTACAGTTTTGTAAGTCAGTGGTCCACAATGGGATGCACTGGAGGTTCCCAGAGGCCTGCATTTCTGGGGCTTTCATTGGGGAGCCTGTCCCACCACTGTTCCTTGCTGGGCAGTCCCCCTACTCACATGTCCCTCAATCCTCCTGCCTCCTGTACTTAAAAAGGCTTTTTTGGTTACTTGGTGTCTAATGGATTCCAGTCCATCTGATGGTGCTTAATTTTACCACATCTACAAGGGCACTTTGCCATGCAGAGGATTGTAAGGCAAAGTTGAGCATTTTGAGTGATGGGATCCTACATATCATACGGCAGTATTGATTTTTAGATGGAAGTTTTTTTTATTTTGTTTGTTTTGGGTTGGTTTTTCAAGAAAGGATTTCTCTGTATAGCGTTTGCTGTCCTGGAATTCACTCTGTAGACCAGGCTGGCCTCAAAATCTAAGATCCGATTGCCTCTGCCTTCCAAGTGTTGGGATTAAAGGCGTGAGCCACCTCCACCACCCGGCTAGATGGAAATTTAAACCACTCTTTGAATATATTGTGAAAGGAAAATATCTTCATTGTGTTGGCCTCAGCATCCACCTTCAGAAACTTAAAAGTAAGTTAAATTCAAAAAAAGGAAATTTAAGATAAAATAAGAAGCAAAATTAAAGAAACAAACAGGAAAAATAACCTAAGGTGGTTATTGAAGGCATCAGTAGAGTTCACCTGGATGTCACTCACTGCTTAGCCTTGCTGCTGATCAGTAACGTTCAAGGAAGAAGTGAAAACTCTCAGTTCTGTCTAGACATCTGGTTTTGGTAGAACATAAGGCTGAATCTTTGGTTGTATTATACTTACTATTTTTGTTTCTGATGCTCAGCCTTGAAAAGCTTTAAACAGACTAAGGAGCAGTTACCAACCTCACAGGAGCCTCAGAGGCCGGACGCAGAGTCCTGAGTGCTTCTCCCTCCACATCAGCCGTCATGCGTCTGCCTCGTTGCTGGGATTCTTGGCAATTTGATGCGCTCGCTGTGTGTGGTAGTGTGGTTTGGTCTTGTTTTGTTTTAGACAAGGTCTCACTTTGTAGCACTGGCTATCTTGGAATTCACTATGTAGACCGGGCTAGCCTGAAACTTACAAGAGTCCCCTGTCTCTGCCTCCCGAGTACTGGTATCAGAGACCTAGGCCCCGATGCCCTGCAGTCTCCACTGGAGAATTTCTCTTCTCTTACCCAGATTATCCTTGTTTCCAAGATAAATCTACCTTTTGTTTTTTTTTCTAGATTTCCATGGGAATTGCTCTAACAATCAAACAAACCTGTCAAGGTGGGGGTGGGGGTGGGGGTGGGGGTGGAGACTCAACAAACTAGATTACACTCCCTAAAGAAACCTGGTAGCGGCCCAGAGCTTGGGAAGGTGAGGACTTGGATTTAGTGCTGACTGAAGGGCAGAGAGCTAAGAGGGAAACAGCTGCGAAGGGAAAGGGATGGATGAGAAGGGCTGAAAGCAGGTGTCTAGGGTGGGAACTCTCTGAGAATTCCATTGCTGGAACATTCTCCTCTGTTGATGTGTACGCCCGGGCAGTGGGCTTGCCCTCCTCCTCAGCAGGTGAAGTGCTTACTCGGGTTTGTGTCAATTGAGCCCTGAGCCCTGTACTCGGGACACACTAGTCTTCAAGCCGGAGGACGGAAGGGAAGGAAAGGAGAACCCTTCTGTCACTAAAGCTCTCAACTGGTAGCCACTCTGTCCACCCTCATTACCAGATTGTGACAGGAGAGTGAAGTTTCTTCACAGTCCAGAGAATTTACACAAATACCGAAAGACAACAGAAACCATTTATTATGAAACAAACTTTAGTCCTGGATCGAGCACCACGGACAGCTCGGGAGAGAACCCTCAGAACCTAAGAACCGGCAGCCCGACCCTACGACCTTGCTTCCCCTCTAGTCTGGGTGCTGACAGGCGAGGGCAGCTCCTTGTCCGCTGACCTCTATGAGCTATGCTTGAATCAGCTAGATGAGTAAATCCATAATGATTTGGAAGAGCTGACTCTGACTAATTGTAGTTTGTGCTGTTCGATTGTGGTTGTAACTGCCATCCTCCTCGTATCGGTAGCAGCAGTTGGCTTCTTTCCGCAAGTGTGTTCTGTGTAGCCCACCATGGCTTTCAACTCCCACGTCCATGCTGGTCTTAAACATGAAGTTCTTCCACCTCAGCCACCGTTAACCATCCCCCTAAACTGTGTTTCTTCTTACTTTCAGCCATCTTGTCAGGTACCAGCCTAGTTTATCCTAAATTGTGGTAATTTCAGTGACCATCTGTTAGCTGCTTCTATTCAAGTGCAAAGCACAGCTCAGGTCTTTATGACAAGCAGGCAGTTACCAGAGCCTGGTTCCTGGGTGAGAAGTCCGATTGTGACAGGGCGACAAAGCTGTTGAGACGACTTCTTGGGATGTAGACACAGCGTGGGTTCTATGGGAAGGAGTAAGGACACGGTCACCTGTACATTGATGATCCTGATACAGGGAATGCTCCAGATTGTAGGGTCTGCCACCAACAGTGGCTCATAAAAGCTCTGCTGTGCTCTGTGCTGGATGTGAAGGTTCAAACCTGTTAACTATATATTGATAGGGACTTTCTATAGACTAGTCAGACACTTTAATCTGCTCCTCCTTTTTACTGTCTTTTTAGCATTGTATTTATTGTGTGTGTTTCTGTCAGTCTGCACACAGGTGCAACACTTTGTATAGCTCTCAGAGGACAGCTTGTGGGAATCGACGTGTTTTCCTTCCATCTTATGGGACCTATGAAGTGAACTTAGGTTATCTTGCTTGGTGGCAAGTGCCTTCAACAGAGCCACATCTTGCTCCTTAAATGCACTTAATTAAATGACTCAATTTTCTCGGTTCTGTACCTTTATGTATTTTCATTACTTAATATATCTTAAGCCTCAGTCATGTCCCTATGATTCACTTACTTTGAAAAATTACTCCCCCCCCCCCCCCCCCCCCAGAATACTAATATGAACTAGAGTTAAACAACATTTAGTGGAGTGAATGTACGTGTTGCATCTCTGGTGGAAAGGTATTCTGACAATGTGATCCAAGGAACACCACAAAGTTACTGTAAGCGTAACAGCTTGCAGCCCTGCTCCAGGGAAAGGTTTCCAATGCAAGTGCAACAACTCTGCTCCCACAGGGGAGGGATTCCCAGCAAAGGCTCAGCTTCTTTGAAGTGGTACAGTGGTACAGTTTGGTTCCCCTAGGGGAAAGTTTCCCTCGGGAAAGTGTTACAGCTCTGCTCTGCTCTCTGTGAGAAAAAGTTGTTACAGCTGGGCTCCAATCAGGTAAAAGTGTCATATGCACAACACACCGCCTCCAGGAGATGATTTATTGGGAAGAAGAAATCCAGCATGGTGGCTACGCTAGGGTGAGAAGCAGCAGTAAACTGAACAGGATACAGAGCTTATATGGGGTTCCTTATGTACGTGGAGCTTTCTAGGGTGGCTAGGGATTGATGGTATTTTGCTCTCAGGGTCCTCAGGGATTGGTGGGATTCTGCAGTCTAACTCTGGGGCAAGCTCAGGGATTGGTGGGATTTCAAGCTCAGGCCTTGGGTCTAGTCAGAGGCAAGGTGCTTTTTCCTGGCCCTTTTCACAGAGAATTGGCAGTTGGTCTTTTGGAACCTTCCACAAAAGGCTAATACATTAAATAGATTCTTGTTTAAAATTCAATTAAAATACAACCAGACTGTAAACTAAACATAAAATGTATATATAGCTGTTATTTTTATCTCCTTATTTTGTTTTGGTTTTGTATTTCAAGACAGGATTTTTTTGTGTTGACAACCCTAGCTGGAACTCCTTTTATAAACCAGATTGGCCTCAAACTCACAGAGATCCACTTGCCTCTGCCTCCCCAGTGCTGAGATTAAAGGTGTGCGCCACCACCGCCTGTAGCTGTTATTTCTAAATGATAGAAATAAAATTGGTCCAAATGCCTGTGATACTTCTGGATAAGATGGCTTTCAGCGTTGTCTGTGCTTTATGAGGGCCCTCTCTTCCCTCCCCCATCTCGCAAAGGATCATGTCTGAAGTGCATTCTGACATGAGTCAGGCTTCTGGACCGTGCTGGTTACTCTTCCCTGTGCTCTTGACTGTCCAAAGCACCTTGGAGATAAGTGAAGCCCTTGCTGGGGTGAACACATCCCCAGAGAAGGTTAGCTAAGAAGGGAAGACCTGGCCTGACTATGCCAAGGGCCCATGTGTGATGGAAAGGGATGGAGGGGTTAGCCTGCTGTCACAGCTGTGCTCCTGTCTGCTCCTGTCCTGGCCACCATAAGAAACTGCTCCCTTCCAGTTCCCGCTTTCTCTCCCTGAGGTAGTTTTGCTCGGACTTTTTGTCACAGATAATCTGACAAGTAGAGAATTTGTGCTGTCAAGTGAAGCGGTCGCTGTGATTTCCTCCTGTTCGGTTCTTACACATTTGGAAATGTTATTTGGACAACTTTAGAAAAGCTAGAAACGCCCCAGCATGCCGCAGCAGGACTTGAGAGGGTAGTTGTGGTGGTGTTGTGCCAGCTGGAGCGCTGGCATCCTCGGGGCACACACACAGTGAAGGGTGGCCTCCAGAGTTTGATGAGGATGAGAACTGGCACAACTTGTTCTTTATACCTTCTGTAGGCACCAGGAAGGTGAGTGTGCTCTACCTCTTCATTTACCTACCCAATGTGGCACAATAATCTAGGGTCTGAATTCTGTGCCTGGGTATGAGTTAAAAGTGGGAGTGTGCCTGATTTAATTCCTCCCCTGACTTACATTCAAAACCTCCAGATAAGGCAGAGCCTTCTGAAAATCCATTAATTAAGTTCTAGTGTTCCCTTGAGTTTTCCATGTGTGTAAATGAGTCACTTCATGAAAAGAATTCTGGAAAGAAGAAAATTGTGGTGGTATTGTGTTCCCCAATATATTATGCACCTTAATGAACTTATCTGGGGTCAGAGAACAGTTCAAAGCCACACTGGAAACAGCCAGGCATGGTGACACACACCTTTAATCCCAGGAAGTGATGGCAGGAAGCAGAACGGTATATAAGGCGTGAAAACCAGGAACTAGAGCCTGGTTAAGCTTTTAGGCTTTTAGCAGCAGTTCTGCTGAGATTCATTCTGGATGAGGACTCAGAGGCTTCCAGTTTGAGGAAACAAGATCAGCTGAGGAGTTGGCAAATGAGGTTGGATATGGCTGGTTCTACTTCTCTGATCTCTCAGCATTCTCCCCAATACCTGGCTTGAGGTTTGTTTTTATTAATAAGACCTTCTAACAATTTGTGCCATAGAAAATACTTTCCCTTTCACTTGTAATAGTTTGGAGAAGCATAAAATAATAATGTGCAGGTTGTTTGTGTTACTATTTTACATTTTGATCATGTATGCCTATAGAAATGTTGTTCATATATGGAGAAGCTGGGGCATCTCTAGGCTCACATGACTAGGAACACCTCAGGATTTCCATCGCTTACACAGCGTTCATGAAGATGAGTAGACACCCCTATCTTGGTCTTGGAAATGTCAGAAATCCCCCTTTCAGGCAGCTGGTGTGGCTTACTGTCATAGCACGCACGGGGCCCATGCACCCTGATAGCATGGAAAATAGTACCAGTGCGCCTGCGCCACAGCCTGCTGGGGTTTGTCGCGTGTCTGCACTGCAGTGGATGTGTTGACTGTACTGCCTTCTTCGCCTGGTTCACAGAGCCCTGGAATCGGAGTCTGGAGCTCCGCCTCTCCTCCTAACTTCTTCCCTTTAGAGTGGATCGCTTCTCAACACCGCCTTCAACTCACCCAGATTCATGAAGAGCAGTCATCTGTACACCAGTCAGTGTTTTAGAAGGAAGGTGTCTCTCTTACAAGGGTGTGTGTTCCTTCTTTATCTACCTCCCACCTCCACTGCTGCACAGGTTACTCCTTCAGATTCTTGAAATAACTTTTTAGCCCTTGAAGAAGGTGGCTAGCAGTTAGTCACAGTTTCTGCTGCGTAGTAGATTAAAGGGGAAAAGTCTTCAGTGTATTTCATAGCTCATTGGGAGAAATGTTTTCAGTGTTTCATGTTGGGTGTGCTTGATTTACTTTTGACAAGTTTTCATGTCTTGTTTTTGTAGTTTATAGAACACTATTTCTGAGTTTATATTTAGCAACCACCACCACCCCGTCCCCAGATTCATTCCCTCAACTGTCCTTGCCCTTTCCATGAATGGAATTTAGGACTGAGTTCAAGCCAATATAAAATAAATGAGACTTGATATGTTGAGATTTTTCAAACTCCATGTCTCTTTGTAAAGTGAAGGAACATGAAAACTGTTCTGGAGGATTGTTTAAAGCAGGCTGTGTCTGTGTCCGACCAAAAGACCCATAAGCAACAGGGAACTCCAGAATACACACTCCTATAGCTTCTGTACTCTGAGGAAATGTTTTATCTCATATAAGGGGGGGGGGGATTGTAACTGGCCTAATATTTTCTAGCTGAGTGTGGTCCCCGAAGAAAAAAAGATAAATTGCCTTGAGGTTTGTCATCATAGGCCTCCAGTGTTTGTAGCATTTCTGGAATGGTGGAGTAATTTTGAGCATTTTGACGGTCCCTTTCTTTTCCTTGTTCCCCTAAATAGTTTGTGTGTTGACACAGTCTGGTCATGGAGACATGGAGTGCTTCTCTTCTGCGCTTGCATACTCTGGTTATGTTTCTGTTAAGTGACCTTCCTGATTCAAAATTCTATCCGTCTTTAGTCCTCTGGAATGGCCCATGGACTGCCGTCTGGACTGCCATCTGCAGCATCCTTCTAACAGTTTCTGCCTACCCTATGATGGCTAAATTGTAGATACATTTCATAGCTGTGTATTGACTAATTCTGAGAGCTCCATAAGTCTAATGGATATTTTTTTAATCGTTTATGGCTGTGTTCCTGGCTTTAGTCCTCCACACCACCACCACTGAAACTCAATCTTCCGTTTAGAATTTTGATCCAATAGAAATACCTGGTAAAAGTTACCTATTTGGTCGGTTTTCCCCAGCACCAGGAAAGCTTTGGCCACTGATCTTGATCTGAGATGAAGTGGGTGTTGGTCACAGCTGCCTCCCATAGGAAACCTTACACAAACAAATTCCTGACCTCATTTTTATGCAGGAGATCCAGAAGTGTCCCTTGCTTAAGATCACACAGTGGCCTGGTAGGACCAGACTCAGGTGTAGACTTAGCTCTTATGTCGGTCTGTGTCACCGTGATTTGATGTGCTAGGAACCACAGCCTTTCAGACCTCAGATTTTCCAGTTCAGAAAAGTGTGTGCAGACTTGACTAGAGGAGGATCTCCAGCCTAATAATCCAGCTGCTTCAAATTCTGGAGGCAGAGGCAGGTAGCTCTCTCTGATTTTAGATGTACCTAGTCTACATAGAGTTCCAGGCCAGCCAGCGCTTCATGGTGAGATCTTGTCCCAAAAATAACTCCCCAAAACAAAACTTTAGGTTCTGGATTTTGATTAGGAATGCTCTGTCACTTCTGAATCACAGGCCAGATGCCTCATGCCATGTTGGAGTACCCAGGCCACCAGAGGAAAGCTGAGTTGTGTCTAAAACACTTACCTTACATTGCAGTAGCTAGGCTGCTGCCGAATAAATGTTCACATGGCTGTCATCTTGTTCCTGGCCATAGGTGAATTTCTCTGTGCTGCTGGGTTTGAATGCAAAGATGTTTTCGATCTATCAATCACCAGCAGACTGCAGAGGTAAGTAACAAAACTGATCTTGTATTTCAGTGCAAACAGCCACCATTGCACCAAAGACATGGAAGAAAGCGAAAGATCGGACCCGAACCCCAGACGAGGTTTTAGAGGCAGAGACGGAGGTGAGTGACAGCCCCTCCTGAGCTTGTCCCAAGACCAGTGGTGTCACTTCATAAAGTCGTGCTTTCTTTTTTTTATTTGTTTATTTTGGGTTTCTTGGCTTTTGTTGTTATTGTTTTGTTTTTGTTTTTTGAGGCTGGGTTTCTCTGTATAACAGTCCTCACTGTCCTGGAACTCACTCTGTAGACCAGGCTGGCCTCAAACTCACAGAGACCCACCTGTCTCTGCTTCTCGAATGCTGGGATTAAAGTCATGTGCCACCCCTGCCTGGTAACATGTGGCTTTCTTGAAATAACATTTTCCAATCAGATTTTCATCTATCAAGCTCAAAAACTAATGTGGGGGGGGGTTGTTTGTTTAAAAACTTTCAATAATGTTTGATTTCCTTGAGTAATGGTTGCTCTTTGAGAATACCTCTTCTAAATAGTCAGGTTTAGTCAACTCTTCCCTAGTTGTGTGTGTGTGTGTGTGTGTGTGTGTAGTTTTAATTTTGGTTTTATTTGTTGTTTTATGTGTTTGTGTGTGTAGATTTCTTTGGATCTGTATATCCAGGTGCATGAGTGGACACTGGGTGTGTATAAACCGAAAGTCAATGTTGGGTGTCTTACTGTCTCTTCAACCATAATTTTTTAGTTCATTATCACTAAACCTGGAGATGAGTTAGGTGGGCTGGTCAGTGAGCTCCAGAGGTGTGCCTGGCTCCTTTTTGAGTTCTGGGGACCCAAAGTCAAGTAATTCCTTATGCCCAGCACTTAGTCATGGCTCTCTTGACAGTCCCTTAAACTCTTACTTTAAAATGTTACTGAAGATACAATGGGATTACGTTTTAGGGGCTGCTGTATTTTTTTTTTCTTGGTAAAGGAAGGGGGCTTATTTATAACTTGGACTTGAACTGGGGGGAGAAATTCTCGGCCTTGCTCTATCACGGCAACTTGTATTTATTTGTGTGGGGGCCTGCCTTTATGTCGTGGGACATGTGTCAAAAGACAGCCTTGTGGAGTCAGCTCTTCCTTGCACCTGTGTGTGGATTCTGGGGATCAGCTCACGCCATCAGCCTTTCAAGGCAAGTGTTACCTGTTGAGGCACCTCACTGCCTAAGGCAGCTTGTAACTAAGTTTCTTGTGTGACCCAGGTTTCTAATAAAAACTTCCATCTTGTTCACACATCTAGTGGTATCCTTTGTTGCTTCTGCTGTCCTGTTATTGTCCTTACACCATGCTCTATTGATGTCACAGTGAGTTCCCTAGCAACCACTAAAAAGGTATATGAGTGTGACATCATTGTGCTTCTGAGGAACAAGATTTAGCACTAAGTTAAGAGAGGTCCAAGTAGTTGGTGCCTGCCTTGAAGCTTGTTGAGAAAATGATGTTCCTGCAGAGGATAAGATACTTCCTAGAGGCTGGGGAGTCTCACACAGTCCGGGTGAGGTTTGAGCGTCACACGAATTCCTCTGGGGACGCGGCTGGGTTTAGTTCGTTTACTTTAGTTTACTTTTTGTCCTTTGTGATCTGGACCCATCTGTAGGCGTTATTGAATCCTGAACAGATGGACCTTCACACACCACTCTTTGCTTTAGTGTGGATGTCTCCAGGCCTGGCACAGTACACACTGTCAGTGAATGAAATGTGGCAGTGTTTCAGTAACTTACTGATAGGATTTGAAATTTGAATTTGTATTTAAAAGACACACACTTTTTTTGGTATTTCAACCCTAGCAAGAATAAAAATTATCCTTAACTTGTTCAATTTATGAAAACAGTTGGTGAGCCAGAACTAGACCATGGGCCCGGATGTGTTTTATGCGTGGTGAGGGTCTGAGGACTGCTCTGTTCCTTGTGAACCAGCCACGTCCTTTCTCCTTTTTAACACAGTGTAGAATTTAAGTCTCTTGGCCAGAGGGGTGGCTAGGTGGCTGAGAGAATGGTGCTTTTCCAGAACATCCAAGTTTGGTGCCTGACGCCCACCAAAGTTATAGGTGGATGACTCACCACCACCTATAACTCCAGTTCTAAGGGGTCTGATGACTTCTTCTGGACTCTCTGGGCACTGCGCTCACAAGAATACACTTGCACACACATAAATGAAGTATTTTTGTAATTTTTAAAATGTTTTCTCCTTTTTATATAGTCTTCATTCAGGAATCATAGTCCTGTTCCTTTCCTGAAATAATGATTGTTAGAGCAGTGTATTAAATACAAGATGCCTTTTCTTTAGTTTTCGCTGATGAGTCTCATCCTTTCTTACAGTCTTTTCTCAGCCTTTAAAAATAATATAAATAAGGCTCAGGTTGCGTGTGACTGGTATCCATACAAATACAAATGTTCATTCATTTACAGCCTTAAAAATGTACATGAAAATACTAATTTTAGTCAGGCTTGGTGGCACACACAGGTGGATCTCTGAGTTCAATGCCAGCTTGCTCTATAGAGTGAGTTCCAGGTCTACACAGAAAAATCCTGTCTTTAAAAAAACAGAACAAATGAAAGAAAATACTCATTTTAAAACTGCTCCTTGAGGAGCAGCAGGCCGGCTCAGCGTGTGAAAGCAGTTGTAATGCCGGGCTGACAGCCTGCATGAAACCCTGAGACTGCATGGGAAGAGAGAACCCAGTCCCACAATTGTCTTTTGGCCTTCCAACACAAATCGTGGCACTTGTGTTCTCAGAAGCACACGTGCCCATACACAAACACACACGCACAAATATGTAGTAATAATAGTAACAATGAAGTTTGCTAGTCGGGCCATCTTAAAATGGGTTTTAAATATTAGGGCCTTTCAGGCTGGGAATATAGCTTAGTAGTGGACTTCCTTAGTATGCAGGAAGTTTGAGGTTCAGTCCTCCACACTGTATAAAAGTAAGTGCTGATGCATACCTGTAATCTCAGCACTTGGGAAGCAGGTCAGGGGTTCAAGGTCAGTGCCTCTCCATAGAGTGTTAAAGGCCAGCCTCTGGCATATGGGAGAGCCTGTCCTTAAAAAAATGTCAGATCCTTTCATCAGTTACTAGATACACAGTTAACAGTCTGACTTTCCTGTGATAGGCAGACAGTGCCAATAACAGCTTTGTGAATGTTAGTAACAATGTTACAACGATATGCTTTCATCTGGTTTATCCTCCCCCCCTCCCCCCCCTTTTTTTTTTTAAAGAAAAGTCCTCATTCTAGTCCTGGCTGGCCTGAAATTCTCCATTTAGACCAGGCTGGCCTTGGATGCCCAGTAATCCACCCCCTCTCTGCTTCCTGAATGCTGGGCTTAAAGCTGTGTGCCTCCACTCCTGCTCCATCAGATTTTTTGAGTAAACCATTAAGACAATGTTCATTAGCTGGGTGGTGGTGGCACACACCTTTAATCCCAGCACTCGGGAGGCAGAGGCAGGCGGATCTTTGTGAGTTCAAGGCCAGCCTAGTCTACAGAGCGAGATCCAGAAAAGGCGCAAAGCTACACAAGAGAAACCCTGTCTCGAAAAACAAACAAACAAAAAGACAATGTTCATTGGCTAGAAGAGATGTTCATTGGCTTCACACAGCTAGTAGACAAACATCCACGTTCAGTTTTCCAATTGAAAAGGTTGAGCCCTGTGGCATTATGTATCTCCTCAGTGGTCCTGTGTCCTTACATTGTGGCTTACTGCTCATACCACAGGTGTCTTGTGCTTCTTTCTGTGGTTACGGACTGGATTTCCAAGTGTCAGGTCTGTGTTTGTGCATGATTGCCTGCGACTGGTTTTAGGAAATGACTGTCACCTCTCCATTTTACAAGATCTTAAGTAAGAATTTTAAGAATTGTGATATGGTATAGTGATAGATACCGTGGTCCCGCCTGCTGGAAGTTTAGCAGTGAAATCTCCTGGGTGACCTGCGCTGAAATGGAAAGTTGTGTTTCAAGGTCATTGTCAGTTTACCCAAGCATACTAGATTGCCAGGTGCATGAAACTGAGGCCCTTCACTTAGTGATGCAGCTTCACTCTGTCTTTTATTTTCAAAAGTTGAAAGTGGCCTGCTTTTAAAAAAAAATCATTTCCAGTCTATTTTCTTGGTATTTGATGTCTGCATTTGAATGTGTGGGTTGCTTGCTTTGCTTGGGACAGTGTCTCATGTATCATAGGCTAGCCCTCAAGTCTCTACATGATACAAGACTAAAATCTGTCTCTCCTTGTTACCTGATGTGTTTTAGGAAAACATTGCTAGTTTGAGTTTAACAAAATCGACTTAACAGGAATCAGGTAAGGTAAAGCATCCTGTGTGTAGGACGTTGCTCTGTTGCAGCAGCCCCTGCTCGTCTGCTCAGTCCCATCAGAATCCCTTCCTTGTGAGTGCTGGTTGGGAAGGCTTGTGTTCAGAGTGCCCCCTTTACCAGACGTTCACTTCGCAGAGAACTCTGGCTCAAGAGTTGGGCTGCTCTTGAAGACCTTCCACATGTTGCCCAACACCAAGGCCTTTGGTAAAAATAAACTGAAGGGTAATAGTTTCTCTTGGCCTATAAAATAGACTCCCCAGAGAGACACTGCTGTGAGGGTTTTTTTTTTTTTTTTTTTTTTTTTTTTTTTTCCTAGAAATGATTTTTTGTGTGTGTTCTTCATGCATTGTCTTGGATTCTTACAAGTTAAGTAAATAGTTTTTTAACCTGTGGCCTCCTTGTAAAGCATAATACGATTATCTTTATAAGACTTTTATTTCTTTGCTTTATTGTTTTTTTGAGACAGAGTTTCTCTGTGTAGCTTTGGAGCCTGTCATGTCCCAGAACTTGCTCTGTAGACCAGGCTGTCCTCGAATTCACAGAGATCCTCCTGGTTCGGCACTTTAATTCTTTAATTCCTTAAACCTCTGTTTCAGAGCTAGAGGTGTGCAGGATCCTCTGCCCTCCATTGTCTCTTGATTTGTGATGAGCTGTGGTGGCAAGAGGAACATACCTGCTTACATTTCTGACTAGGACACCTTCACGGCCATCAGCTTTTAAGAACCAGCAGTTCTTAGCTGGGTGTGGTGGCACACACCATTAGTCCTAGCCCTTGGGAGGCAAAGGCAGGCAGATGCCTGAGTTCCAGCCTAGTCTACATAGTGAGTCCCAAGAACAGCCAGTACCACACACAGAGAAACCCTGTCTCAAAAAAGGAAAGGAAAAAAAATTAGCAGTTCTTTTACACTAACCTTGGCTATATTTAGCCTTGATTAGTCCCAGGTTGAAGCATTTCAGCAGCTGTCTGAATTGTCTGTGTCATGTGGTAGGTGGTGAGGTGGTTCTCGTGCTGTGTGCCGAGCACAGGCACTCAGCTTGAGTGGCATGTCTCCTGTGGAGTTTGGGGTTTGTATCCTGTGTTTTGATGGTAGGTGTCGGCCTTTCTTATAGATATTGTAATATGAGTTCTGTGTTAACTTGCACTCTAGCCTAAAGCTGAAGAAGAGCTTCCAGCTGACAGAGCACTTGAACCTGAGCAAGAGAAAAGCCAAGGGTCTCCCTTTGAGAGAGACCCCTCTGCCCTGAAAAGAGTGAAGGCTGGGGAAGAAAATGACGAAGAAGCTGAGCCTCTGCGCAATGGCGCGGAGAGTATTTCTGAGGGCGAAGGAGGCGATGCCAACTCAGGCTCTACTGATAGTTCTGGTGACGGGTCCACGTTCCCATTTAAAGCAGGTACGTGGGCCTCTGACTCCCTGGCTCTGTCACTTTCCTCCTGTGCAGTCTTAAGGAAATGTCTCCACAGAGATTCACTGATGACAGAAGCTCATCATAGAGGAAGATTACAGGACAGATACCTTAGCCCAAGATGGCAGTCAGTGACCACTAGTAGATCTGGAGTCCTGTCCAAACCTTTACTGCCCCAGAATAGCAGTCAGTGGGGATCTGCAGAGCAGGTTGTCACAGTTCAGTAAGACGAAGCTTTTGTCTTTGATCTGAAGGGGTATTATAGTTGTAGCCAGTGCCCTGAAGGTAGGTGTCCCCACACTTGAGATTCAGATGTTTTGTTCTGTTTTCCCCTGACCGAACTCACTCTTAGTGACTGAAGTATTGAGGTAGAATGCACACCTTAGAGCAAGGAGGTGCTGAAGCGTTCGGCTGGTGAGCCCTGGAGGGTCTCACTCACATCTGGACACCATGGATGCATTCAAACCCTTACCTGGCCTCACGGAGGGCTGGCTCTGTCCTCAGCACCCCAGTAACCAACCCCACCCCGTTGTTCTGTAAGCCGTGATTGCTGTGGGGTCTTATGGAGGGAGGGCCTTGCTGTCGGCCTGTGGAGAGGTGGCTTCCTGGATGGGAAGTTTGGGATTGATGAAAAGTTTCTTTCTTTGCCAGTGCAAAGTAAAGTTGCAGAGTTAGAATGTAAAAATTCGAGACTTGGAGATAGCCCAGGCCAGGATGTTTCAAACTGTTGCATTTAACTCCTTTACAGGCTGTGAAATTAATTACAGAGCAGTAAGCAGTAATATTATAAATCAAAATAAATGAAAAATGTCACTGTGGTTTTCTGTCATAAGAGCAAGTGCAGCCATGAACAACTTAGTCCCATTGGGTTTATCTTTCTAAGTCCTTGTTCCTTCATTGATTTGAGCCAGGGTCTCACTGTAGCGCAGATGTCCTTGAACTTGTGTCGGTCCTCCCACCTCAGCTCCCCAGCGATGGACTGTGGGCACCGTCTGCCTCCTGGCCTGGCACTCTGGACCATTCATAAACGTAGACGATGCACCTTGCTCCTGTCTACCCCAGCTTCTTCCTCTTACTTCCTCCAGGCCCTCTGACATTTGTGTGCTCAGGAATATTTGGAACCCGCTAGCCTCTGCTTCCCACCTTGAAGAACTAATTTTTTAAATTTTTAGTGAAATTTTAATGCTAGGGAACTGTTCTGCCACTGAGCTGCATTACAGCCCTGTTTTACGTTTCACTTTTGAGACAGTCTCCCATGATGTTGCCCAGGATAGAGGGAGCGCTACTGTAGCCCAGGCTGACCCTGATTTGCAGTCCTTGTGCCTCTGCAGCCTCCAGAAGACCTGCGATTACCACGGCACTCCTGTGGGTGGGCCTTTTGAAATCGTAGTATTCACATTCTTACTGCACATAGAATTTTGCAACTATTAAACTAAAATAAATTTGTCTAAAAACTTCTTTTTTAAACTTCAGGAGTAGTGTTTTAGCTCGGTTTTGGCAATCTAGTCTTGTAGCAGATTACTAAACACTGATGGTGACCACCAGCCTTCTCTTAAGAGAGTGATGATGTGCAGACAGTGTGGTCTTTGCCCAGTTACAGGGTCCAACTATCTGATTGCCTTTGCCTTGTAATCCAGCAGTAAAGGTTGGGGATGAGTGGTTTAAACCCTAGATCCTGATAACTTACCACTTTTAATTAAATATAGTTATGTAAAACAGACCTAGTTTGAAAATATCTTCATAGCATCTAGAGATATTTGTGGATTTATAGTCTCTTAGGGTAGGAATAACAAGTACAAAGGGTCTAGCCTGCTACACTGACCTGATCTGGGGCTTGATTTTTTGTTTGTTTGTTTGTTTGTTTTTGTTATTTTGTTTTAAAGACAGGATTACTCTGTGTAGCCCTGGCTTTCCTGGAACTCATTCTGTAGACCAATTTGTAGATACGCCTGCCTCTGCCTGGGATTAAAGACATGCGCCTCCACCACTACTGTAGACTGGGGCTTGATTTCAGTGAGTTTTGTCAAAAAAGGAAAGGAGAGAAAGAGAGTTAGTGGCTTACCATCCAATAAAAGTTAACGTAGAATTTCTCTAATGTTATATAATAAAGGTAAGGCCAAGGATCTGGAAATGGCTCCACCCTTATAAGCACATCCTGATCATGCAGGAGACCAGAGTTCAGTTCCTGGCCTCAACTTTCAAACAGCTCACAACTGCCTTCAACTCCAACTCCACGGGATCCCATTCTCTCCTCTGGCCTCTGCAGGCATTGTTCTCATGTGTACAGACCCACACAGAAACATACATATATACATAATTAAATTTTTTAACCGATTTTTTTTTTAACAAGTGTTAGGTTAAACAGTTGATATAATGCAAATAGTAGAGAGACAAATGCCTATGGCAAAATACTAATTCAAATTTCATATTAAAGATCAGAGCTAAGATAGTCCTGGTGGTTCACGCTGTAACCCCAACACTCTGAAGGCTGAGTTTCAGAGGAACCCAGGCAGTCAGGGTGTTTTAGAGGAAGGGTGTGGGCACCCTCAGCTTTCTTCAAATTCAACTGAAGACGAAGATGAAAATCATCTATCTAGCTGGCTGGATTTTCATGGTCTGAAGTAAATTGTTTTTGCTTTGTGTCTTTTTTTTCCCTCTGAAGTAACATTTACATGTGAGCAACCACACACCAGCCTTATTTTCCAGAAAGCTGAAGTCTTGTCCAATTCCTTGTTTCCGCAGTCTTCCTGGCTTGAGCTTTATTTAGTAAGCACTATTGTGTGTCCTCATGAGCCTGGCCAGAGGTTCTTAGGAGGACACATAGAAACTGCTTGCTCCCCTTGCCTCAGGTTGTCTTTATACTTAGTGGTTTCCCAGTTCTGAAAGAGCCAAGGCTGCTTTAGAGTGTTCATTCTTTAAACTGTCGTCCTGTGTTGACTTTTTGAGTTGGCCCCTTTGTTTCTTTGAGGAGCTATTGAAACAGGTTTGGATAAATGGTTTCTGCTTATGCTGCTCTTTAGAGTCCTGGAAGCCTGTGGATACAGAAGGCAAGAAGCAATATGACAGGGAGTTCCTGCTGGACTTCCAGTACATGCCTCCCTGTATCCAAAAACCAGAGGGCCTGCCTCCCATCAGCGACGTGGTTCTCGACAAGGTAAGCTGCGTGCTCAGGGGAAGCCAGGTGGTCTGAGTGTTAGTGCACACAGGCGCAGTATGAGCAGATCTTAGGAACTGTTAGGTCACAGGCATCCACCTATGACATGGAATGCTTGAGAACTAGGTGTCCCAAGTTATTATCATTTTTAGTGTATTGAAAGTCATGTTTAGGCCCTTACTTCAGTTCTGACTTTTTTGTTGTTTCTTTCTTTTAAAATTTATTTTATGTGTATGAGTATTTCGCTTGCATGTATATTTCCAGTGCCTAAGGAGGTCAGAAGAGAGTGTCAGATCCCCTGGATCTGGAGTTGAGGATAGTTGTGAGCCACAACGTGAGGGTGCTGGGAAATGAACCCTGGTCCCCTGCCAGAATACATGCTCTCAACTGCTGAGCCTACTCCCTAGCCCTGAGTGTTGATTTTTAAAGATGTATTAATGTGTCTGTTTATTATGGCTTTCTTCTAGTGATAAACTTCCTGTGAGTTGGAGGAGGCAAGGCTTCATTCATGAGCTCAGATTCTAAACTTTGATTATAGAGTAGCAACAAGGAGGGATCAGAAACCCAAGAAGGAGATATTTACAAGATGAAACTTCAGTGGCAGGAGTCTTAATTTCAGATATTGTATATATCAAAATTTTCCCAATAGTTAATTCAAGTGATTAAAGTCCCTAGTCATTTGCATAGAGATAGACATCCCTCCTCTTTTGAGTTTTTTGGTATTATTTATTACTTTATGTGTGTGGGTATTTCCCAGCATGCATGTGTGTGTCACATGTGTGCCTAGTGTCCATAAAGGCGAGAAGAGTATGTCAGATCCCCTAGGCCTGGAGTTACAGATGTTGTGAACTGCCATGTATGTAGGTACTGGAAACTGAACTCCAGTCTTCTGTAAGAGCAGCAAGTGTTCTAACCACTGAACCATCTCTCCAGCCTTCCTCTTTACATTTGGTTTATATGGTACACAACGAAAATTATTAACGTCGGAGCTTGTTTATTAAGTACAGAGAGTAAGGGCGTGGGGTTGGGCAATGGGGAAAGCACTCGCCCCACACGTCTGATCCTAATCCTCCTGGGACAATCACTGCCATCTGTGCTTCAGGAGCTAGTTTCTCTGGTTTTCCTCGTCAGGGTTTTCCTCGTCAGCTCACAGCATCGCTGGCACTGAATGCGCCGGGACATGTGTGCTTTAAGCTTTTCTGTGCTTCTTCATGCATGCAGATCAACCAGCCCCGATTGCCGATGCGAACCCTGGACCCTCGCGTTTTGCCTCGCGGACCTGACTTCACCCCAGCCTTTGCAGATTTTGGAAGGCAGACGCCAGGTGGAAGAGGCGTGCCTGTAAGTGCTTGTTCCCTACAACAACCCAGTCAGTTAGGAAGCTGTGGTAGACATCCTGTCTGAGGACAGGGAGTGGCTTTTGTATGCTGAGTCCCGTGATCAAGAAGTAGAAGAGGCAAAGACGACCCTCCGTAATGTCTATGTGAATATTAAAGCAAATGCCCAATGCACGTCTGCGTCATTTTTACTGCACTAACTCGGTCTGGCCCTTGTTTCTCTGTCCTGTTGACGTGACCCGCACATGCTTTAGCGATAGCACCAGCCTTGGTAGGACGCTGAGCCTCATGGTGTGCTAGAGATTCCCTTGGCAGCCAGCTAATCCTCTCTGACTTTGTTCGTACAGATTTGCATGGATTGCAATTCTCGATCTGAGCACAGCCCCAGGCTGCACTCCACTGGAGAGGCCTCTCTAGCCCCAAAGAGCTGACCTGTAGGGTGTGCTGGATCTTTTTATAATCACTTTTTTAAGATTTATGTGTTTATTATGTATACAGTGTTCTGCCAGCATGTCTGCCTGCACACCAGAAGAGGGCACCAGATCTCATTATAGATGTCTGTGAGCTACCATGTGGTTGCTGGGAATTGAACTCAGGACCTCTGGAAGAGTAGCCAGTACCCTTAACCGCTGAGCCATCTCTCCAGTCCATTACATATATATTAGACATGTCTATGGTATTGTAGTTTTTTTTTTTTTTTTTTTTTTTTTTTTGGCTCTTATTTACTATAGGCCATGAAGTCGAAATTTAGGCAGATGTCATCCATGGAAGTGTAGTATAGTGTAGTATTGGTAACCTACAGGTTGCCATATACACAGTGCCAGGCTTTTCAGAGGAGGAAGTGGCATTACCAGTGGGTCTGCACTGGGCACCACACTGTGCCAGATTCTGCAGGCTCTGCTTGCTCACTGCTGTGTAGAGGATGGGGCTCATTGGTTATTCTCTGGGTGACAACGTCTGTGTTCCTCCCATTTTGCTCAGTGTTGTTCACAAGTCACTCATGAATGGTACAAATCAAGGTATCTCCTTGCAGAATACCTTCTCAGTTTTTATTGCCAGCTTGTCATTCATTGTTTCCAATAGTTGAACCAAAGGAAGCCATGTGAGTTGGGAACAATCTCTATCTTGTAGAATACTACAAATAGAAAATGAATTGAGAGGTGACAAAGTACTTGCCACTAGCCTGAGGACCTGAGTTCAGTCCCCAGAATGGAACTCCTGTGAAAAGCTGGGTGTAGACATGATGGTGCTCACCTGTCACTCCAGCACCTCATTTTCAGTCTGTCATAACCATGGCACAGGATCCCATGTGTGGGTGTGGGCGTTCAAATGTAATGTGGGTAGGTGGGTGGGGTTTTTGGTTGGGGTGTTTTTGTTTTGGTTTGGTTTGGTTTGGTTTTTTGAGACAGGGTTTCTCTGTGTAGTTTTGATGCCTGTCCTGGGTCTCGCTCTGTAGACCAAGCTGACCTCGAACTCACAGAGATCCACCTGGCTCTGCCTCCCGAGTGCTGGGATTAAAGGCGTGCACCATTGTCACCCCACAGGTGGGTGGGGTGTAAGTCGTTCACTCTTTGGTACTGGTTTTAAAGAATAGTCTATGTTCTTAAAGTAAGTGCTTTGAATTGGGCAGTTTACTGTGGCAGTGCAAACTACAGCTCTCATCTCAGAGTAGACAGGAGTTTATTCTAGAGCCAGATGTGAGTGATCAAGGCCCAAGGAAACAGATTGAAATACCATATTCTAACTTGGTGGCAGTTCTGTGACTTTTTGTACTGACAACAAAAGAATGTCACTCTTCAAATACACTGCTGGAGATTTTAGGTTAAGGGGTTATGACCAAGCAGGAAAATCTTGGCCTCAGGCCTCACAGCTGTTTAATGACATTCTTGTCCCCTGAGTTATTAGAAGCTAGTAATTTGTTAGCACATGCCTAAAGAATTCCCTGATGGGGCTGGAGAGGTGGCTCAGAGCTTAAGAACACTGGCTGTTCTTCCAGAGGTCCTGAGTTCAATTCCCAGCACCCACATCACGGTTCATAACCATCTGTAATGAGATCTGGTGCTCTCTTCTACCCTGCAGGCGTACATAGAGGCAGAACAATGTATGCATAATAAATAAATAAATAAATAAATAAATAAATAAATAAATAAATAAATAGATAAATAGATAAATAGATAAATAGATAAATAAATAAATTTTTTTAAAAATTGAAAAAAGAATTCCCTGATGGTCACAAGGATGTTAGGTCAAACACAGGTGGACAATGAGTGGCTTACTAATGGAGCTAAAGATAGCCCAGGACAGTTTGGCTTGGGACCTGTGACATTCAGCTTTCTACATTCACAGAAGTTCAGTAGTCAGTTTGCCTCATATACACCCTTTTAACACAGGTGACTTTTTCCTCTGGAACTGAAGCAGGTGAAGAGATGTTGCGGTTATAGTCTCCAGGTGTACTCACTGGTGTTTGCAGTAGTCTTTGTAAATGACTACCTTTATTTAGATACAATTCTTTGTTGTATGGGGTACATATGTGTATGGTGCATATGTGCAGGGGGGTGTGTCCTTGGGCAGACCAGAGGCCCTTATCTGGTGTCTTCCTCTATCACAATTGACCTTCTTGTTTGAGATAGGGTCTTTTGTGGAACCCAGGGCTTGCTCTTTCAGCTACACTAGATCCAGGATCACCTGTCTCGGCCTGACCCACCATCACTGAGATTACAGATGTACACTGTTGCCTGTGTGCATGCCTGTCTTTTATTTACATGGATGCTGAGGATTCTGAACTCCAGTCCTCATCTTGTACTGCCCGCACTTTAATACCCGATCCATCTTCTCAGTCCCTCATTCCACGACTTCTACGTGATTTTTATGTAATTTCATTTTACTCAAGTGGATTTGTTCTAATGTGCTTTTATATCCAAGTTTGGGTTAAATTAAGCATCTCAAAACATCATTGTTCTTGAGTTATATGCAACTCTGAAAAAGATACTTACCCACATAGTCTGCCTCAGGAACATCACCTGGATCATAAAATCCAGACAGTGTTTGGCTAAGTGAATGTCTTAACCGAGCTATTTGACCTAGAGCCTATGAAGAAGATTCTTTACTAAGTAAGTGTCCTTCGAGCCTGGCTCAGCAACTGTCCCTGATGGAATTTTCCCAAGTCTTTAGTGTCTCTCAGTTAAACCACATTGTTTTTTGTCTGTTAGAGCTTTTTTGTTTGGTTGAGTTTTTTGTGCATTGGTGTCTTGCCATGGGTGTGCAGTCCCCTCAAACTGGAGTTACAGTCAGTTGTGAGCTGGCACGTGGGTGCTAGTAGTTGAACCCAGATCCTCTGGAAGAGCAGTTGGTGCTCTTAACCACTGAGCCATCTCTCCATCTGTGTCCTTACAGGACATGTCTGACAATATTAATAGGGATTTGAACTTTCGTCCTGAGCCCACTCGGCACTACCATTTCTAATGCTTGATTGACGGTTGGTGTAAGAGATGGCTCAGAGCATTTAGTTGGAAATGCTTCTAAGCTTATCAGCCCACCCTAGGACCATAGGTGACCTGGACACTCCTTTTCTATGAAACATGGCAATTTAGTCCATAGTTTTCTTTCCCAGAGTTCTCTATGTATCTAAAAGGGCAACATTGAGCTATTAAGTGAGATACAGTTGTGGTTTGTCTTAGGCAAGCTTCTTTTCTTCCCTCTTAAGATCTATTGGCCACATTTACAGCATCTGAATGGTTTATCAGAAGAAAACGTAGGTTCTCAGTGTAGAGCACCACCGAGAGGTCAGAGCTTAGTGCCCATTCCATGCTGAATCGTGAAAAGTAATGCTGGCTGTGGTGGTCCCCGTGAGCCCGGTCACGGAGGAGCAGACCTGGAGCCAGTTCAGACACACTAAACTGCAGGCCACCCTGCCTGTGTCCCGAGAAAGGGCACACACATTGAATTCCAGCTGAGGCAGACGGATCTCTGTGAGTACAAGGCCAGTCTTGGCTACATAGATTGTTTCAAAGGGGGAAAAAGGTAAAAAACCAAGAAAGGAAACTGATTTCAAACATTTAAGGTAGCTGCTGCTAGTTTTACATACAAAATACAGCTTTTAAAACTTTTTTTTAGAATTTAAAAAACATGTGTCTTTTTGTGTGGGTTTCTACATGTGAGTGCAGTACCTGCAGAGGCCAGAAGGCAGCCATGGAACTGGAGTTGCAGGCATTTGTAAGCTTTGTCACTGCTTCTGGGAACTGAACTCCAGTCCTCTGCAAAAGCAGTAGGTGCTTTTAACAACTCTCCACCCCTTTTAAAATGGTTTGTGTGTTCATTGTTTGTGTCTGTGCACCTGAGTAGAGCGCCAAGGCAGCAAGAATAGGGCGTCAGGTCTCTCCTGATTGGATTTGAAACAGTAGTGAGCTACGCATCTCAGAGGCTGGGTCTGCCAGCAAACACCTGTCCTGGAACTCATTCAGTAGACCAGGCTGACCTTGAACTTGCAGAGATCCTCCTCCTCTCCCTCAAGTGCTGGGACTACAGGTTTGCACCACCACTGCCTGGCATCCAGTAAACATTCCTCACTGCTGAGCCATCTCACCAGCCCTGCACAGCTTGACCTTGCAGTAACAATACTTAATTTGATGACCATTACATCATCAGTGCTGCATGTAGCATGGTAGGACAGGGACAGAGAGCTGCCATCGAATTAATAAAAAAAGGTAATCCAATGGTCTGCCTTTAAAGTGGGTGTCACAGAATTTAATGATAAAGTTGTATTTAATTTTTACCCTTAAAGTTCACAAATACAGCTTTTGCATGGATTTCTTTATGGTTTTAGAATTATACCTAATTAATTGATTTTTGACACAGAATCTCACCCTTAGCTCAGGCTGTCCTAGAACTTACTATGTAGCCCAGGCTGACATTTCTGTCTTCTGTCCAGTGTGCTGGGATGACAGGTGTGTGGGTATGCGTGACCACAGCTGACACAAATAGTTTCCTCTTTCCCTTTTTTTTTTTTGGGGGGGGGGACTTTTCAAGGCAGGGTTACTCCTGGCTGTCCTGGAACTCACTATAGATCAGGCTGGCCTTGAACCCACAAAGATCTGCCTGCCTTTGCCACCAGAGTGCTGGGATTAAAGGTGTGTGCCACCACTGCCTGGCCTTTTTCTTTCTTTCTTTTTTTTTCTTTTAGACAGATAGTGTTTGGGGCAGCTTTGTAACTGGGAACTGCTACTGTGAATGCTCGTGGAGTAGGAAGTAACCCGTCCTTGCCGCAGCCTTGGTGATACAGCCCCGTGGCCTGCACAGCGCAGCTTCTCTTGACTGCAGGCTTCCTGGGTGGGAATGGTAGCTTATCAGACACCATTTTGGGATCCTTTTGGCCCTTTAAGAGGTAGGGATGTAGTGATGACATTCAGAGACCATTTTTCTTCCTCCTGATACCTTAAGATTATTTCTAACTTGAATACATAATACCTGGTCTTTTCATCTAGAAGGTTTGTTGTGAACATGAGGCTTGAGCAGTCCTGCAGACACAGGCTGTTCTGGATTCCCTGAATGGATGTAATGTTCTCGTCCTAGTTGTTGAATGTTGGACCCCGGAGGTCTCAGCCTGGCCAGAGAAGGGAGCCCAGAAAGATCATCACCGTCTCTGTCAAAGAAGATGTGCACTTGAGAAAGGCGGAGAACGCCTGGAAGCCTAGCCAGAAGCGGGACAGCCTTGCCGACGACCCCGAAAGCATTAAAACGCAGGTGAGGGGCTGCACCTCTGCACCTCACAGAGCTCGAGCCTTCCCCTGTAAGTTCTGCCTCGTCAGCATGTGGAAAGGTTTTGTTTTGTTGGAGACAGGGCCCTGGCTGGCTGCAGTTCACAGAGATCCTGCCTCATTAAAACTGCTAGCCCCCATACCTGGCTTTGTATCCCTTTTTTCTAACGGCATTGTTCTGTAAGGCTCCTGAATGACAGTCTGTTTATTCTTTATTGGTGGACCTAAAATGTCACTCTTGTCGAGGCTTACCTAGCATGGGCAAGGCTGTGGCCTGAACCCCAATACAGCAAAGATAGAAGGAAGAATCGCTGTGTCCTTTTCTGTGGTTCACACTATGTTCATAGGAGGCTTGCTTTTTTCCGTTTTAGTTTTTTTATTAACATTATTGTACGTAATGGGTTTCATTATGACATTTTCATCCATGTCCTCTACTTTGAACGTGTTCACCTCACTTCCCTTTCTGCCCCTCCCTCTCCTGTCCCTTGTCTTGCTCTATTACAGCCCTTCATGAATGTGACCCAGCCAGTGCTTGCTTCCCTTTAACACCATCTTAGTGACGAAGCAGCTGTATCCTCTCCTGAGCCAGAAAGCACGTCACTGTAACCTTTGCCAGGCATTGATTTCTAATCTAGAAGTTAGAGGCGACTTTTTTTTTACTTATCTCTTCCTTAATCTCTTTCTCCTTTTCCTCTGATTTTCCTATACCTGCCACTGCTTCCTCCATATTAATCTGCATGATGCACTGATTTCCCATCCCAGCTTTTTAAAACATCTATTTGTCTGTGTATTGGTTCTGTCCTTCCACCATGTGAGTCCCAGAGGAGCAGACTCGGTTCATCAGGCTTAGAGCCAAGCCCCTTGGCCTGCTGAGCCTGCATCTCAGCTTTTTTGTCTACATTTTGAGACAAGGTTTCTGTATATAGCCTTGGCTATCCTGGAACTGGCTACGTATTCCAGGCTGGCTACTTTGATGCAGAACCATGATGTTTTGTTTTAGTTATACTGATGATCAGTCTGTCACCTGAGGACAGAGCTCTTTGCCTGTGTATTTGTCTGTGTACCATATGTGCTTTGTGCTACCAGAGGCTAGGAATTTCTAGGGCATCAGATCCTCTGAAACTGGAGTAAAAGAGTTGTGAGCTGCCATGTAGATGCTAGGAAATTAACCCATTTGGAGTGTTTACTTTTGTTTTGTTTTTTGTCTTTACATCTGTAGTATAGAATTAACTCCTTGATTAACTCCAAAAGAAAACATGGAAAGCCTTCATAGATTAGGATTTGAATTAAATTGTAGATAACTTTGGCAGAAATTTACATTGCAGCAACAGCTTCTGCCTCCCAAGTTCTAGGATTAAAAGCACACACTACCCTCCCTGGCTCTAATCAAAGACAGGGTTTCTCTGTGTAGCTTTGGAGCCTGTACTGGAACTCACTCTGTAGACCAGGCTGGCCTCAGATCCGCCTGCCTCTGTCTCCCAAATGCTGGGATTAAAGGCATGCGCCACCACCGCCTGGCTCATTTCTATATTATTTAAAGTTGTTTTTTTTTTTTTTTTTTTAAATTAAAATCTTTTTACTTAACCCCAATTAGGAATAAACTTCTAAAAACAGTAGTGATTCAAAGGTCACATCAACTGTTTTCAAGTTTTACATGCACCTTGTCTTGGTGTCTGAGAAATGCAGAGGAGGCTGTTTTACAGCTGAGCCTGTATAGGGTACTGGGAACCCCAGGTGGAATTCCTGGGGCCATCAGGACAAAGAATCAAAACTGCAGACGACTTTCCTGACCTTTAAGTGACTGAAGTCATTCCTTCCTAAAATGCTCAGTAACCGAAAGCGGGTGGTGGGAGTTGGCCTTAATTGTTAACATGGATATATGTAAGACTAGTTAATTCTATGTTTATTTTAACCCTCCCAGGAACTTTTCAGAAAAGTTCGGAGTATCTTAAATAAACTAACACCACAGATGTTCAACCAGCTAATGAAGCAAGTGTCAGGACTTACCGTGGACACCGAGGAGCGGCTGAAAGGAGTCATCGACCTGGTCTTTGAGAAGGCTATTGATGAGCCCAGCTTCTCAGTGGCCTATGCAAACATGTGTCGATGCCTGGTAACGGTAAGAGGGGAGGAAGCTGTAAAAGCAGACCCACCGAGAGGGATGCTCTCTACTTGCTGCACTTTCTTTGAAGAGTGTTACGGGGGCAATGGAAAGGGGAGGATATATTGCTAGTGCTCGTGTGTGGTGTCCTCAGTGATTTAAAAGAGAGTTGGCTAAAGTAACATCTGTCCCCACCGCTGGGGAGTGTATGGACTCGATTGAAATGGGCATACATAGGCTTACGATTTGCTCCAACCAGGGCAAGACTGAGGAAGGTTTAAGTTAGTAATGTAGAATTATGTCCTAGGCAACAATTTTATTCTGGAGTGTCATCTTATAGAACTAGAGCAGATGCTAACTTTAACATGAACTAAATTTAAAACTAAATTAACTGTTCTAATTCTGGCCTCCAGAAATGAAAAGATTGTTGTCACCAAAAATGTTTAAAATCTGATTATTTCCTCTCCTGCTGGACATAGTAGCTTATACCTTCAATCCCCCTACTCAGGAGAATGAGTGCTAGGCCAACCTAGGAGACAGAGTAAGAGCCTATCTCAACAATAAAAAGCACATAAATAAATAACTTCCTTTTCTTAAATTGTCCACAGACATTTAATCCAACCCATAAAATACATATAAACAACAAACACGTTAATAAATAACTAGTTTTTTTTTTTTTCTTAAAAGAATAGCAGCTGAATAAAATTTCAAAACACTATAAGCATAAAATTCCTTCTTAGACAGTCTTCTGACTGCCAGAGAAAGTTGTGGAAAGGGAAACGGGATGTGGCAGGGGCAGGATGGGGCCAGTCGAGTGCTTACTCCATCAGCCATCTTGTGATTCTCCCACTACTCACTGTCACTACGTCACTTTGTGACTGTGTGTCACAACCAGATTTGTTCATTTCAAAGGGAAAAAACCATGAAAACTGACCCAGATCTACAAGTTCCTTAAGACTATGAATCAGAAAAAAGTATGTGCATACACCTGTGTGTGTGCCTGGGGGCTAGAAGAGGTTGTCCTATCCTCTGTGGTTAGAGGCAGTTGTGAATGGCGTGATGTGTGTGCTGGGAACTTAACTCTGGTCTTTCTGAAGAACAGCAAGTGCTCTTAACCACTGACCAGTG
This sequence comes from Peromyscus leucopus, assembly GCF_004664715.2. Taxonomy (NCBI): domain Eukaryota; kingdom Metazoa; phylum Chordata; class Mammalia; order Rodentia; family Cricetidae; genus Peromyscus; species Peromyscus leucopus. Next base: position 139,117,227 of record NC_051064.1, read on the forward strand.
TCCCCAGCCCTCCTTTTTTATTCTTTGTTAATTGATACAACCTGAGCTCCAGTACTGAACTAGATTGACCTTCTCACCAGGAACTTCCTCATCCCCACCTGCCAGGATCTAGAGATGCCGTCCACGTACATTTTCTCAGGCCAGTGTGTGCTTTCTGGAAAGATGGTTGCTGGGTAAATGGCCCAGCACAGCCTCTGTACATTCTGAAATAGCGCTGACTGTCGTCAATTCGGCACCCAGCTGCCCTTCCATTTTCAGTTCTGTTTGAGCACCATAATTGTCGCACAGCCCTATCAGTCTTGGAACTTTGTCCTTCTAGAGACAAGATGTCTTCTCTCCAGTCAAGCATGTATGTCTGCATCAGAGGGAGCACTTGACTAGTGCTCTACAGTGAGCACGGCTCTATCTCTGGTGCTCTACAGTGAGCACACAGCTCTCTCCTCCGGTGCTCTACAGTGAGCACGGCTCTATCCTCCGGTGCTCTACAGTGAGCACGGCTCTATCTCTGGTGCTCTACAGTGAGCACACAGCTCTATCCTCCGGTGCTCTACAGTGAGCACGGTTCTATCTCCGGTGCTCTATGGTGAGCATGGCTCTATCCTCTGGTGCCCTATGGTGAGCACGGCTCTATCCTCTGGTGCTCTACAGTGAGCACGGTTCTATCTCCAGTGCTCTACGGTGAGCATGGCTCTATCCTCTGGTGCCCTGTGGTGAGCACGGCTCTATCCTCTGGTGCTCTATGGTGAGCACGGCTCTATCTCCGGTGCTCTACGGTGAGCACGGCTCTATCCAGTGCTCTACAGTGAGCACGGCTCTATCTCCGGTGCTCTATGGTGAGCACGGCTCTATCCGGTGCTCTACGGTGAGCATGGCTCTATCTCCGGTGCTCTACGGTGAGCATGGCTCTATCCGGTGCTCTACAGTGAGCACGGCTCTATCTCCAGTGCTCTACAGTGAGCACGGCTCTATCTCCGGTGCTCTACGGTGAGCATGGCTCTATCCTCTGGTGCTCTACAGTGAGCACGGCTCTATCCTCTGGTGCTCTATGGTGAGCACGGCTCTATCTGGTGCTCTATGGTGAGCATGGCTCTATCCTCTGGTGCTCTATGGTGAGCACGGCTCTATCCTCTGGTGCTCTATGGTGAGCACGGCTCTGTCCTCTGGTTCTCTACAGTGAGCACGGCTCTATCCTCCGGTGCTCTACCAGATGGTGTTAGATTAACTCTTTCAATTAATCTTGATGCCAGCATGTCTGATGCCAACACTTGGGAGGCAGAGGTGGAGGCAGGAGGATCGGGAGTTCACAGTCATCGTGACTTTATAGTGAGTTCAAGACAGCCTGAATTACAGAAGATGCTATTTCAAACATAAATAAAACTGAGCCTGGTATCAGGTACTTGCCTAGTGCTTTCATCCCGACTACAGACAAACTAAGGAGACGATAGACTGGTGACCCGCGCCTGTGACCCCAGCACTGAGGTGGCAGAGGCAGCAGGGGTCCAGATTTGAGGCCGCTTGGATTCTGTAATGAGCTTCAGGCTGCCCAAGCTGGTGACACCCTGTTTCAAAAACAACAAAAACTTTTTCACCCACTCAGCCTGGGCACTGTGTTAATTTCAGAACTGTTGGATCTACGTTGTGAGCCTAGAAAAACCCTTTTGCATATTGCACAGTAACTGCTCAGGAGAATTTCATACTTGAATGGAATGGATGCTGCAGTTTTCTGTTCGGGCACAGGTGATGTGTGGGATAGGAGGGAGCCATTGAAGGTGCTAGAAGCAGTCATTACTGGGTGTAGCTGGAAACCCTCAGTGCTTGCCTCCGTGTGGGCTAGCCTTCTACTCTGGTATTTGTGTGTCAAGAAATTTCTAAAATGGCTAATTGTAGGCCAAGCTTGATAACACTTTGATCTTTTGCCACCTAAGAAGGCTGGGTGTTCTGGGTGTCCATGCTTCTAGAGGTGAATTGGGAAGATTATATTTCAAGAATAGTTTAGGCAACAGTTTGTGGCTTGTCTCTAAAAGGAAAATGAATGAAAAATAAACACCCTCCTGCATATTAATAGTCATGGTAAGTATGGTCCAGTGTGAGGGCATCCTTCTGGGAAAAGATAGGGCAAAAGTCTAAAAGCCCTTGCCTTTCCCAGGTTTTACTGTGGCCCTGGAATTCTCCCTTACTTTATTTCTTTTTGTTCCTTTGAGCCAATATTGTTTAAATCGTTTGGTGGTGGTTTTTTAAACTAGGGGCTTTGAGTGTGGCTCAGGTGGTAGGGTACTTGGTATACGCAAACTCCTACCCCATCCCTGTATAAATACCTGCATGGTGGGGCACTCCTGTAGTTCAAGCCCTTGGAAGGTACATCCAGAGGATCAGAAGCCAAGGCCACCTCGGTTGCATGAGATCCTATCAAGACATAAAGGGTTGGTGAGATGGTTTAGTGGATAAGGTGTTTGTGCACAACCTTGACAAACTGAATTTGATCCTGGTAACCCATGTGGTGAGTGAGAGTCCTTCATGGGTGCACCATGAACAGGCTTGGGCGCACACACATGCACCTCATGTAATACAATAATAAACAAGGTTGAAGCAGAGACCACCCTCCCCTGTTTCAGAGTCTAGCTATATGCAGGGTAACAGATTCCATATTAACAAAAGACAGAAGGTGTACATGAGGGTGTGTATCTTTTCTGCCTAAGAATCAAGAACAGCTTTTCACTGCACCGTGGAAATAACTGAAGCTACGTTTTTCAGAATGCTTACCCGTGTGTGTGTCTGCATTAATTAATATAGCTGCCTTTATACTTTCCTCCCTCAATGCAGCTGAAGGTACCCATGGCGGAGAAACCTGGTAACACGGTGAATTTCCGGAAGCTGCTGCTAAATCGCTGCCAGAAGGAGTTTGAAAAGGATAAAGCAGATGATGATGTCTTTGAGAAAAAGCAGAAAGAACTGGAAGCTGCCAGCGCTGTAAGGACTTCACATCAAGTACTGTCAGTTGTCGCACAGCCAGCTAGGACACCTGTGAAAGGGACCTGTTGTTGCCGGTGCACAAAAGAGAGAGGGAGGGAAGGAGGGAGGGACGGACAGTCAGATAGACAGACAGAGACAGAGAATTTTATTGCCAAATGTCTGTGGTGCTCAGTTCCACACCAGAAGTCAGCCTGACCTCGGGCTGTAGAGAGGTTGCTAGGTTCCACAGGTCTTGATGAATGCACACTTCCGCATGTAGTTCTTTTTTGCTTTCATTGTCCTGTGTCAGAGCCCTAAAGAGGATTTGAGTTCGAGAAAGCATAAGTCCCCAAGTCTTAGATGCTCTCACCCCTTTTTACACAACAGCCAGAGGAAAGGACAAGGCTTCATGATGAACTGGAAGAAGCCAAGGACAAAGCCCGGCGGAGATCCATCGGCAACATCAAGTTTATTGGAGAACTCTTTAAACTCAAAATGCTGACGGAGGCCATCATGCATGACTGTGTGGTGAAGCTGCTGAAGAACCATGATGAAGAGTCCCTGGAGTGCCTGTGTCGCCTGCTCACCACTATCGGCAAAGACCTGGACTTTGAGAAAGCAAAGGTAAGGCCCCAGCAAAGGCTGCGGGGCAGCTCTCAGTCAAGTATGGAGATGGGCTGTTACAGCAGCTCACCCGCCCCAGCCGCAACCTGTGTGTTTGCTCCTCATGCCCTTCTCCTTGCCTCAGTTTGACTGATAATGCTCTCCACCTCATTGCTTTAGATATAAGGTGAGGGGGTCCCTAATTATATGCAGGTCAGTGTATAGATTCTCTAGCTTGTTTGTCCTTGTCTTTTTCCCCTAACCATTTCATAGATTGGAAGCAGAAATGGGCTAAGAAATTCCGCCCCAGGCCTGAAAATGAAAGGCAAGAAGAACTAGTAGGATTGTTTGTTTCTCACTGTCTATCCCAGGCTGACTGAGCCCCTGGGATGGCATGTGTGCAACACCATGCCGCCCCAAGTCTCTTTATTTCTTGTTTTGAGACGTGTAGATGTAACCGTCTTGTTAAATAAGAAACACAGCCAGGCGGTGGTGGCTCACGCCTTTAATCCCAGCACTCGGGAGGCAGAGCCAGGAGGATCTCTGTGAGTTCGAGGCCAGCCTGGGCTACCAAGTGAGTCCCAGGAAAGGCGCAAAGCTACACAGAGAAACCCTGTCTCGAAAAACCAAAAAAATAAAAATAAAAATAAAATAAATAAATAAATAAGAAACACAGAGCCAATGCAGAGATGAAAGCCCAAGAAGTCAGAGTAATAGCTAACCGCTAAAAACCTTACCCTTCACTGTGGCTCCTGTCCTTCCCTCCGCAAGAGACCTCCTTCCTGTGTCTCTGTCTTTTTTATAGACTTTCTTTTCTGCCTTCTCATTGGTTGTAAACCCAACCACATGACCTCCTCGTCACTGTCTGTCTGTATAGACCTCCAGGTATTCTATGGTTGGTATTGAGATTAAATGCATTTGTCTCCATGCTGGCTGTATCCTCGAATGCACAGAGATCTGTCATGTGGATTAAAGGTGTATGCCACCACCGCCTGGCTTCTGCTATGGCTTGCTATTTGCTCTGATCCCCAAGCTACTTTATTTATTAACATACAAATAAAATCACATTTCAGTACAAATAAAATATCACCATAGAGACGTTCTCACTATGTAGCCCTGGCTGTCCTGGAACTCGCTTTGTAGACCAGGCTGGCCTTGAACTCAGGGATCTGCCTGTGTCTGCCTCCCAAGTACTGGGGTTAAAGACATGCGCCACCACAGCCTGGCAAGATGTTATTCTTAAATCGCTTAAAAACTTACTTGGTACCTTAGTATGATGGTACACATCTGTAATCCCAGCACTCAGGAGACTAAGCAGGAGGATCACAAATTTAAGGCAACCTTGGCTGCAGAGTGAGACCCTTTATAATAAAACTAAAACAAAAGTACATGAAGAAAAGAAAATTGAATTTCTCAGCCAGAAATCTTGGTGGTTTTATGTATTGCAGCCACGTATGGACCAGTACTTTAACCAGATGGAGAAAATTGTCAAAGAAAGAAAAACTTCATCCAGGATTCGATTCATGCTTCAGGATGTGATAGACCTCAGGCTGGTATGTTAGGTTTCTATTGTTTTAATAAACACCATGGCCAGAAGTAACCTGGGGAGAAGAGGGTTATTTCTGCTTACAGTTGCACAGTGTAGTTGATCATCCAGGAAGTCAGGGCCAGAGTCTGGTGGCAGGAACTGGAGCAGAGGCTGTGGGGGTTGCTGCTTACTGGGATGGGGTGTGTGTGTGTGTGTGTGTGTGTGTGTGTGTTTCAAGACAGGGTTTTTCTGTATATCCCTGGCTATCCTGGAACTCACTCTGTAGTCTTAGGCTGGCCTCGAACTCATTTAGTTTCCCTTGCCTCTGCCTTCCAAGTGCTGGATTAAAGGTGTGCTCAGGACCAATTGCCCAAGGTTTATACACACTTACATTAACCAAGAAAATGCCTACAGACAATCTGGTGGGAGTTTTTTCTCAATTGAGGGTCTTCCCAGCTGACTCTAGCTTGTGTCGGGGACAAAAAGAAAACAATAAAAAAGAACAAACACGAGCTGCTGAAGCCCCGCCTTTGTACGGAGTTGAGTAATGACGACGACGATGGTGATGCTCGCTCCTTGCCCAGCTCTGCACTGACAGGAGGGAGGGAGGAGCTGCCTGTTGAGCGTCCCTTCCCACATGGCAGCTCTGACCCTGGTCATCTGAAGTCAGCGGTGCTCACTGAGAGCCAGGCTTTGTTTCGTCTCCACAGTGAGCATGTTCAACCCCTAAGCCTTGTATTCCCTCCCCACAGTGACGCTGTGGCTGCTCTTCAGGTCTTAGGAAAGTGCAGTGAGAGATGTGTACAGTGCCCACTCATGCTGTTAGTGTTGGGTGTTCTCTGCACCTGGCGTAGCAGCTGCAGTGCTCATCTTTTCCTCCTGGGTTAACCCGATGGTGCCAGCTCAAAGCATAGGCCCCGCCTCTTCACACCCAGTCTTGTGGCATTGATGAGGCCTCTTTGTCTCAATAAACCCAGGCATGACCTTCATAGCAAAAGCCATGATCAGAGCCCACACGCTAAATTCAGCCTGTTCTCCACCCATCTCAATTTCAATTTTGAGAGGTGGCCTGGATGGAGTGAGGCAAGTTTTGTCTCCTGAGGAAAGAGAAGCAGCTTTGTGTGGCCATTGTAGGTCAGGTACCTTCATGTTATTGAAGGAATAAAAATGATTTCTTTCACCTTTGACTCAGAATCCTCTGAACCTGGTATGAACCCTCATGTCATACACGGTCCTGGGGAATCCTCTTCCAGTCTAGACACTAAAGACGGCTGTACCGGGCACCTGTACCCTCTGACTTTTATCACCAGTTGTCGGAATGTGCACTGCACACAATGCTAGAGTCCATCATTTTGTTAGCTCGAGTTCCTAGAGCACACGTCATCTATGAGCAGCTGAGAAACTAGCATAATTCTCCATTTTGTAGGTATTGTATTTGCTTCCTTTGGTTCCCGTGATGGAAAGCTATAGACTTGCTATAGGCTTTTTTTTTTTTTGCGGGAGTGTGTGTGTGTGTGTGTGATGGGGGTGGGTTTTTTTTTGGGGGGGGGTTGTCAATACAGGGTTTCTCTGGTGTAGCCCTGGCCATCCTGAAACTTGATCTGCAGATCAAGCTGGCCTCGAACACCCAGAGATTTACCTTCCTCTGCCTCCGGAGTGCTGAGATTAAAGGTGTGTACAGCTAACAAAAGTATAGGCTTTTAATATATTTGTATTTGGAAAATTATTGTTCTTGTGTGGTGTCAAGGACCAAACACAGGGCCGTGCACCAAGCCAGATTCCTGGCCCTTTTGGTAAAATTCTTCATTACTTGACTGGTAACCCTTTTTGCTACTTTCATAGTGTAATTGGGTGTCCCGGAGAGCAGATCAGGGGCCAAAAACTATCGAACAGATTCACAAAGAGGCCAAAATAGAAGAACAAGAAGAGCAAAGGAAAGTCCAGCAGCTGATGACCAAGGAGAAGAGAAGACCAGGTGAGGGCAGAGATGACCGGGGTGGGTGGAGTGCTGGGCACTATTAGGTACGACCTAGAAATCAGGTCACAAAGGACAGAGAGTTGGCTGTCAAGCAACATCAAGGCACCTGAGACTAACCATTGAATAAGAGAGTGCAGAATGGAAATTTTATGTTGATTGATTATGCAAAGCCAGGCGTTCATAGGCCTGCAGTGAGCATCTCCCTTCCACACTGTCCCGTGCGAGGTAAGAGAAGCAGTAGAAAGCTCTCTCCTCCAGGAAATCCTGTCCAGTGAATGCATGGGATGTCCTCCATTAAGGGTTTTAAAGTTTAGACTTAAGAATGATGTGAAGTTTGAAGGGAAGAGAGAGATGGAAAATGGAAGAAACCTGGCTGGTATTTGAAAGGATTTCAGTTGTGAAATGAAATAAACATTCACTTCCAAAAAGAGTAACAAGCCTGATTGGAGTGTGATTTCAGTGTTTGGACGGGGTGGACAATGTTTGTTGGGAGAACTGAGATCGCGGACTTAGTTTTCATTTCTGCCCATTTTAAGTGTGTAAACAAAGGAAGGGTGTCAAGAAAGTGGTATTTAACAAGAGCTGGACTATCTCTGCGGGGTGGGGTGGTTCTGAGTAGAGTCTTCTACCTTCTGTCTGCCAGGCAGGCTAGCTGCACATGATCTCCTGTTAGCTCCAGCCAGACAGGTTTGTTGAACTCCACTGTAGCAGGCTTTCTTTTGGGTCACCGACTAGCACCCAAATCATGACATGGAGGCTTTGTATTAGTCATGAATGCTGGCCTTGGCTTATGCTTGTCCCACTAGCTCTGATAACTTAAATTTACCTGTTTCTCTTCATCTACATTTTGCCTTGGGGCTTTTTACCTTTCTTGTATTCTATATGTCCTACTGTGTGTCTGGGTGCCTGACCCCAGGCACCTCCCTCTTTTTCTCCCTCATTCTTCCCCCACCCCAGCCTAGATTCCTCCTCCTACTTATTCTCTCTGTCTGACAGCCCCACCTATTCCTCTACTGCCTGCCTATTGGCCGTTGAGCTTTATTAGACCAACCAGTCAGGTACCTTAAGCAGGCAAAGCAACACATCTTTACATCGGTAAACAAATGCAACATAAACAAATGTAACACACCTTTACGTAGTTAATTTTTCACAACACTCCACCTTGTGACAGTTTTCTAAATCCTGTGTGTAAGGAACTGAGACTTGGTAACAATAGAAATAGATGGAATCAGAGCAGGAGAGATGGGTCGGTGGTTAAGAACACTGGCTGTTCTTGCTAAGAACCCAGATTGTGTTCCCACCACCACCCAGCACTTCATAAGCATCTGTCACTCTAATATTAGGGAATCAACCACTTCTGGCCTCTGAGAACACCAAGCGCATATGGTTCATAGACATACATGTAGGCAAAACTCCCATACACATAAGATTAAAATAAAATTTAAAAAGGAACAGGCTAGAGGATGAGACAGGTGCAGCTGTTTCAAGACAACGCAGAAGACAGCTTCTCTCTGAAATGGACCTCCGGCCGAGTGTTCAGAGCAGCAGAAGCAGAAACCTTTCCAAAGAAACCTTCCAAACCTTTCCCAAAGAGTCATTTTCTTTTGAGCTTGTCAGAGGGGAATATAGGTCGTGTTAGTGTGCCCTGTGGTTCAGTGAGCATGATAGCCACAGTAGTGAGCATCTCTGTGGAGAATTGCTGAGTGGTTGACATGTGTGCTTGGGGTAAGGAGGGCAATGGCTGAAAACATGAACTTTGGAGCTGCCTGGCTCCAAATGTCAGCTCTGCTGTTCCACAGCTCTGTGATCTTGCACAAGGCACTGGATTGCAAGGTGGACTTGAAGAATTGTACCTCGTCCTGCAGGACATCTGGCTCAGAGTGAGCATTCAGTTACTATTGGCCAGGACTTAGCGGAGATAGTGTCCTCCATAATAGAGGAGGCAGGAGAGCTGTAGCTTCTAGAGAGAGCAGAGTTTACATTTGCGTTACATGGGCTGCCCCACGGAGACTTAGCAGCTTGCTTTTCAGGTAATGGACTTTATTTACTGTTGAGCAAAATGGAGAAAATCAGAGATTTTCTTAAGGCCTAATTCATAGGAAATGCCCATGTGTGACTAAAAGAAGAAAGTGTTGAACAGCAAAGTGATGAGAAAGAGCAAGGATGTAAGTGTCACTGAAAGAAAAGACAAGTGTGTTGATGGTCACTAACATCCAGTAACACAGTCCATGTGTGGTTCACAGCAGCTCATCAAGTTCCAAGTGCCTGTCACTTAACTAGGTCATGTGCTGAGCAGCAGTAAATAAATACTGGAGTAGAGTATACCACTTATCAAACAACTGTGTCATGGAACAATTGAGAAGAGAAATGTGGGGAATGCAAGGTTTAAAGGGTAGTGGGTGCAATTTTTGAAAGTTTTTTTTATTACATAGCATACTTCGGAGGTCAGAGAAAAACTTGAAGGAGCCTGTTTTCTCCTCCTACCATGTGTGGGTCCCAGGATCGAACTTGGGTCCTCAGGCCTGGCAGCAGCTGCTTCCACCTATTGAGCCGTCCTGCCCTCCCAGGTGATTTTAAGCAGGAGGCTGAGGGAGCCTGAACCCCGGGAGGCCGGGCAGTCGTGTGCACATCTGTGGACGGACAAATAGGACGGGGTAGAGAAGGCACAGAGGCCTGCAGCCGTGCCTTCCGAAACAGGAGTAGTCCATGGTTAGAGCTCTGGGCCTAGATGGCAAAGGATCACACCAGAAGACAGGACAGAGGCAGCGGAGACCAGAAAACTCAGAGCTCGGTGTAGGCCTTTTGTACAGAATCTTGTCTTCTTTTTTTTTCATTAAGATGACGACAACCAGAGGTGTTTCAAACAAAACAACAGCAAGATTTCTGTCCTTTATGGAATCACATTGTTGGCCAGGACAGATCGATCAGAAGCTAGGAAGCCACAGCAAAGCTTCTTACCTGATCTGGGAAGCTTAAGGAGAGCTGCTAACGTTGAACTCGGCAACGTAAAAATCCATCCTGCATTATATGAGGTTTTGAGACAGGATCTTGCCATGTATTATCTATCACTAGTCTGGAAGTCACTGTGTAGCCCAGGCTGGCCTAGAATTCCTGATTCTCCTGTCTCTGAGGTGGCTTCACATATATTTTAAAGGTGGGCCTGGCAAGGTCTGACAATTAGAAATGAAAACTGAGAGAACAGAAGTCAGGATTTTTCCTCCTGAGCACCTACAGGTCAAAGAGAGTGGAAAATTTAGATGGGAATCCATCCAACTCTTCCCAAGATGTAGATACAGTTATGATTAACTCTGCCAATACCAGACTTTGCCCTGCCTTGGCTAATACCTAGTAGTCATTTGTGTAGGTTTTTTTTTTTTTTTCCCCCTAAATCAGTAAATTTTCTTGAGAGTCAGAGTGCCTGTTTCATGCTATGCAGATTAAAGATTCTCCAGGCCAGGTTTAATGGTACACATCCATATGCAGCCAACCTGGTCTACACAGTACAACTCAGTCTCTAAAAAAGAAAAATAAACTTTCTCTTAACAGGACTACCATTAATATTTTAATAGCTTCATTTGTCATGTCCTTGGTTTTGACTGGCGTCAGTCAGTTTACAGTACTGCTCACTCAGTGCCAAACTGACTTGAGGTGATGAGGGATTGACATATTCTGTCCCCCCTGCAGGCGTTCAAAGAGTAGATGAGGGTGGATGGAATACTGTTCAGGGCGCCAAGAACAGCCGAGTTCTGGACCCCTCCAAATTCTTGAAAATCACTAAGGTAAGTACGACGCTTTAAAGGATTTATAAAACTGACTGCATGCTTGTAATCCCAGTACTTAGAAGGATCAGAAACTTAGGGTCATCCTCAACTATGTAGCAGTTTAAAAACAGCCTAGGCTACATGAGACCCTGCCCTCCACAAGCTGCAGACGTGTGTGCGTGTGTATTTTGTGGCAGCACACACCTGTAATTCTAGCACTTAGGAAGTTGCTGCAGGAGGATTGCTTTGAGTTTGTGAGCAGCCAGGGCTATATATACAAACTGATGGGGCGATTTGCATATCACTGGGCATTGTATTAGAAGAATAATTTGAAACTGTATTCCATTTGGCAAGTTGATAAGCCGTTTTGAGCAGAGGACCCATGTACACCCTGGAAATCAGTGTGGCCTTCATGCTGTTCTCTGTTGCCCAGTTCAAGATAAGGTTTAGAGACCTACCTGGACTGAGTCTATCAGGTTGATCCCAGTCCTCGGGGGAGACCTTGATCTGGAGGAGGTGGGAATGGGGGGAAAAGGAGGGGGGCAGGAAGGGAGAGAAGAAGGGAATCTGTGGCTATTATGTAGAACTGAATAGTATTGTAAAATAAAAAAAATAAAATAAAATAAAAAGATAAGGTTTAAAGGCCCAGGGGTCCCACCTTAATGAGCACAGCTCCAGTTTATGATTGTTTTACTTTGAGGCAGGGTATCCAGGCTGGCCTGAAGTTGGTTAATGTAAACTAGGCTAGCGTGGAGCTTTGCTTGATGGTGTGCATCACCACTGCCTGGCTAAATTCATGTTTCTTAAACTTAAACTGAAAGAATGTGTTGCTAAAATTGTTTATCCCGCACTGAAGAAAGCCATTCTAGAATTGATCTGTGAATGACCCTTGGCCACTTTGATTGCAGCCCACCATTGATGAGAAGATCCAGCTGGTTCCAAAGGCGCAGCTGGGCAGCTGGGGCAAAGGCAGCAGCGGTGGAGCAAAGGCGAGCGAGACGGGTATGTGCGGCGGCCTCTCCAGCTGCCTGGGCAGTAACGCCATTGCCTTGCCTTGCATTCCCAGTGTCCAGAACTGTTAGGAAAAGAAAGGTCTGTAGACTTATCTGACTGGACTTTGCTTAGTGGCTCTCGATACCATGACATATAAAAGCTTCCTTTTCTGTAGGGTTCTTTGCAGTATTTAAAACTTTTTTAGATTTGTTTTATTAGTATGAACATTTTGCCTGGAGGTTTGTGTGTACACCAGATATATGCAACTTGCCTGCAGAGGTGAGAAGTGGATCTGGAATTACATGTGGTTAGGAGCCGCCACATGGGTGCTAGGAACTGATGCGGGTCCTCCCGAAGAGCAGCCAGTGTTCTAATCACTGAGCCATCTCTCCTGCCCTCTCCATGTTCACTTTAAGCATGTGTTTGTTTGTTTTGGTGTTTGGGACAGGGTTTCTATGTGTAGCCTGGCTGTCCTGGAACTTGCTCTGTTGATTGTGCTGGCCTCCAACTCAGATCCATCTGCCTCTGCCTCCCAAGTGCTGGGATTAAAGGTGTGCCATCACACCTGACTAACATTTAAACTTTCAAGAAAATATTTTTTCAGTTAAGCTGTTTGTTTTATTTTTAAGTATTTTGTTTTTGTTTTGTTTATTGAGACAGGGTCTCACTCTGTATCCCTGACTGGACTGGAACTCACTACATAGACCAGGCTGGCCTGAAACTCAGAGATTGGCCTGCCTCTTCTTCCTGAGTGCTCAGATTAAAGACGTGCCAGGCTAGCATCAAGTGTTTTTTTCAAATTCCTGAACTCCTAGAATTTAGGAGATGGAAGACTGGAAAAGATCCCCTGTTCATGCCTGCCTGACTTGCAAAGCAAGACACTAACTGTCTTCAAAAAGCTAGTTTGCAGCTAGGTGTGGTGGCACACATATAATGCTAGCACTTAGGAGGCTGAGGCAGGAGGACTGCCATAAGTTTGGGACACCTAGGCAACCCGGTAAGTACCAGACCAGCCAGAGCTACAAGGTAGTAAGACCTTATCTCAAAAACAGAAACAAAGAGCAGGCTGCGTATGTGGCTTAGTGATGGAGCGCTGGCCGAGTTGCACAAGGACCAGTCCGCAGCAGAGGAGGAGGAGGAGCAGGTATTCTATTTGCAGGCTTGACTTTTGGACTAAGAATGAGTGCAGTTTCTTATCTTTGACATTCAGACACAATATTATCATCTACAAAGCTCACATTCCCCTCCCTAATTGAAGAACTACTCACCTTTGATGGTCTTTGAGGGAGTGAGAATTAGTTTTCTCTAAGAGTTGGGCAGTGGTGGTACACGACTTTAATCCCAGCACTCAGGAGGCACAGGTAGGTGGATCACTTGAATTCTGAGTCCCAATTGAGCCTGGTCTACAGCAACAGTCCAGGACAGTCAAGGCTACACAGAGAAACCCCAAAAACAAACAAACAAAAGTGTGGCCCCTTGTAGGTCTGCCTCGATCCAGTTGAAGGCTCCACACCCCTAGTATGTAAGGAGCACAAAGTGGAGTTGGCGGGTTGTTGTTGTTGTTTTGGGGGTTTTGTTTTGTTTTTGAAAGACAGGAAGTTGAGAGGGGTTGCGAGTAGATCTGGAAGAATTTAGGATGACTTGGAGCTAATTATTTAAAGTTCACATTCAAGAACCATACAATCTAATTGCATTATGTGCAAAAAACAAAACAAAACCTCACAATATTGTTTTTTGTTGTTTTGGTTTTGGTTTTTTTTTTTTTTTTTTTGAGACAGGATTTCTCTGTAATAATAGCTCTGTCTGTCCTGGATCTTGCTCTGTAGACCAGGTTGGCCTGGAACTCACAGAGATCCACCTGCCTCTGCCTCCCAAATGTTGGGATTAAAGGTGTGCGCCATCACCATCCGGCATCTCACAATGTTTTTATTACAATTATTATTTTATCTTGGTCCAAATTCATACCTCCAGCACACGTGACCAAATTGGAAAAAGTCATAAACCTGTCTTGACAGCTGGAGAAATGCAGCAATCCAAAGGAAAACTAGGAAATTTCAAGTTTTCTTAGATTATTTTAAATCCCATTGTTTATTTGTATACTTTCAGATAAATCACAGCATTACGTTGGTTAATTTTGTGCAGTGTCTTGGTTTGTTGTGGTGCGTTTCTCTCTCCTGCTTACCACACCTGTTTTTGTCCTCTGCACAGGGTGTCTTACATACTTAGCGGCTGGTTGATTGGTAGCTTTGTTGTGTGTGTGTATCTGGATCCCATGTAGCCCAGGCTGGCCTGAAGTCACTGTGTAGCTGAGTTGATCTTGAACTCCTTGACTCTGCCTCAGTCTTCCTGCATCCTGAAATTACAGACCACCACACCTGAGCGAGCGCATATGTTTTTAAGGACAGAAATTTGTGGTGAACAGAAATCTAGGCTCTTGGATATGCTAAGACCCTAAAATGTACTTGTCAGAATATGATAGGTGTCACCTGCACTTGTTAGAAATCACTGTCTACAGCCATACCCCCTCCCTCACGGGGTGCCTCATCTTGGCTGATGCTAGCTGCTAAGCAATGGGCCTGGTTAGGACTTTGGATGGGAGGGCTTACTGGGCATTGAGCTCTAACCTTTCTTGGCTCTCTCTCTTATAAACTGTCTGTTTCCACTCTGTTGCATAAAGACGTGACTGCCCTTGGGCTGGGGTGCGATTCAGTGGGTAGAGTGCCTTCTTAGCGTGCACAGAGCCCTGGGTTTGAGCCTTAGTAATTCAGGAAATGGGTGTGGTGTAGAGTGCCTGTGATTCCAGCATTCAGAAGATGGGAGTCATGAGGATCTGAAGTTCAAAGTCATCCTCGGCTACATAGTGAGTTCCAGACTGGACTGGCCTATATGAGATCTTATCAAAAAAGGAACAAGGGTGGGGGGTAGGGGTGGAGTTCACCTGTTGTCCCAAGAGTCGGGGCCCACCTGGACAACATAGACCTGTTTCAAATTTTAAAAGAAAGAAATTCCTGGTCTTACTCCTTACTCCCAGTAGGCAGGAAAACAGGGTATTTGCATAATAACCATGTGATTCGTGTTTTTTTTCTAAATCTACAACACCTATAGATGCCTTACGGTCAAGTGCTTCCAGTTTAAATAGATTCTCTCCTCTGCAACCTCCAGCACCTTCAGGGTCCCCATCAGCCACACCTTTAGAGTTTGATTCCCGAAGGGCATTAACCAGGTGAGAACTTACTTTTCACATTTACTAATGGCTGTCCTCCTTGCATGCATGCCTGTCATCCCTAAAGTTAATGTCTTCTTTAATCTTGACACACCATAATTAATAAGGCAGGAATATAATCAGGTATTGGCTTTGGGGTGGGATGAGGGTAGAGCAGGTTATCTGGCCGTACTTTGTTCCTTAGGAGAGCCCGGCTGCCCAAATAGAGAACAATGCCGGCAGGTCTAGGCCTTGCAAAGCTCTTCCAGCATGGGAATATCCTTGCAAGCAAGGATTTGAAAATTAAGGAACAGAAGCATCCGCCAGCCAACCATCTACTCTGTCTCTGTGTTAAGTTACTTAATGCATTTCGTCAGTAACTGTCTGGAATGTGTCGCTGGTTCCTGAGGCTTCTGGAGCAGTCTGCTGAGCACACCACCGCTGTTCAGAAGCACCTGGACTGTGGTCCGCAGCTTCTGTGGACTCTGGTGGTTCTGATTTTCATGTGCTTGTATGTGTTCTTTGGGTAGACTTCTGTCCAGCCCAAGTTGTTCACCTCCACCCCTCACCCTTCACCCTTCTACAGAGTCACTACAGTCAAGAACTGTCTGAATAAACTGCCAGGGAGACATTCAGTGTTCTCGTAAGATAATAAAAAAGCACGTGGCTTTCACTGGTAAAGGTCCCTTCTGCTTCTCTCAGATAAATCACAGCCTTTGGAAGTTTCTGGAGTTTTTTAGGTTGTGAGTCTGGGCTTGTGTAATTTCATTTCCTGCCCTTCATTCAGCTTACACTTCATCACTGGCTCTTACTTCAGAGTTCTATAAATCAGTAAGGAATTGGCACTGACTCCTAAAATGTTTTAGTAGAGTTGGGGGCATATCTAAACTGCGTGGTGTATCTTAACCAGCTTACGGCCCTGGGTTTAATCCAGACCTCCACACTCAAAACCATGCAATTGAAAAAACATGTCTTAATCTGTGCCGTACGGGCCTGTGCACTTGTCACTGTCCAGAGCGTCTTGTCTGTGATGGACTCGGGGCTCCTGGAGGCGGGGCTCTGTGTCCTCCACACTTGTGTGTGGAACTCAGGACAACCAGAAAGAAGCAGTCCTGGAGCTCATACTCGAGTCGTTAGGTTGACAGCAAGCACCTTGACCTACTGAACCGTCTCATCATCTCCGACTTCAATGTCTTTTTGTTCATTATTAATGGTAGAGTCTTCGGTGTTCATATATGAATATAGTGGATTTAGATATATTCATTTCTGTATAAACCCCCTGGACCCTCCTCCCCCATCCTCCTCCCAACTTCATACCTTCTATTTTATATATTATATACACACATACATATATATATATATATATGTATATATACACACATACATACATATATATGTATATATACACACACATACATACATATACACAGATATATACATACAAATATAGAGATATATAAGACCTTCTTTGTAGAGTTAGAGCCGCTCATATGCTCTCTGGAGCATGGGCATCGCACCACAACTCATGTGGCTAATGAGAGCAGACTCTGCCACCCTCAGCAGCCGTCACCTATGAGAGACTCCTGACACTGGAGTGCTCATTTGTTTGGTTCTTTGTTATTTTCTTTGTTTCTTTGTGCAGCCTTGACTGTCCTGAAACTTGCTCTGTAGACCAGGCTGGCTTTGAACTCAGAGATCAGTCTGCCTCTGCATCCCGAGTGCTGGGATTAAAGTCATGCACCACCATTGCCCGGCTCATACTGCAGTTTTTACAGATTGCCTTTGATCCTTGCAAATAAAACTGTCATACTTTATATATAAGATCTATCAAATTATTTTAAGTAAAAAATCAGACTATTCACAAAAATTAAAAAATAATTAAGTATCATTTTTTCCTACTGAAGGTAAAATTAAAACATTTTAGCAAGTATTTCTTTGGAAACTCAGGTTTGTACCTGTTTTGAGAGTTAGTATACTTTGAAATACAATCGATGCCTTGTATCTAAAATCATGTGGGAAGCTGGAAAGAGGATCGGCTGGTCATCAAGGATGATAACCTGAATTTCACCCAGTACCCATGTTAAGGTGAAGGAGACATCTGACTCCCTACAGTTGCCCTCTGACCTCCACATGAATGCCACAGCATTTGTGTGCCCTCACAACAATAAGTTAAGATTCAAAATGAAGTTATGTAGAAACCTGCGTTTTCAGCAGTAATCGGTAATGTTTACAGTGTTGTTCTGTGGTTTGAATCTGAAGTGGGGACGTTGGCTTTTGAAACATGGTGTTTTGTTTTGAAGTCGTGGGAGCATGGGCAGAGAGAAGAGTGACAAGCCGAGTCCCGCCGGAGCAGCCCGTCCCAACACTTTCCTGAGGGGCAGTAGCAAAGATCTGCTGGACAACCAGTCTCAGGAGGAGCAGCGCAGAGAGATGCTGGAGACCGTGAAGCAGCTGACTGGAGGCGTGGATGCCGAGAGGGCCAGCTCCGAGGCGGACCGAAGCAAGACCAGGGAGCTAGGTGAGAGGGCTCTGGGGACACAAGACAGACCTGGCTGTTGGCCTTAAATTCAGAAGCCGATGCAGGGGCTGGAGAAGTGAGAAATGACACAGCGGTGTTGCACACTGGCTCTCCTCCAGAGGACCCTCTTCAGTTCCCAGCACTCGTGGTGGCCCACAGCCCCGGGTGACTCCATTCCCGGCACCTGCTTCTGATCTGACAGACATAGTCCTCACATGGTGCAGGCACAACTCTCAGACAAATAAAGGAAAATAAGGAGTAATAAGAAACCACGATGACTCCATGTATGGGTAAAATTCAAGGCCCACACTGGCAACACCTGCATAGCACCGTCATTTTCTGCTGTGGGTCTCTTTGTGGAATGCTGTCTTCACAGGGCTTACCGTCATCCTTGTCTCTGGAATGTCATGATGACATGGTCCTCTTTCTTTATGCTCATCCTTCTGAGTTTCTCACAAGTCCTTTCAACACCTCAATGTCCATCGTCCTTAGAGGGTTTGTGCTGGCTAAAACCCCTGCTTTATTCCTGATTAACAAAAAGAAGGTACCAGAGTGTTTTTTCTCTTTTGTCTCCCTGGTAACTTCTGTGGAGTGAGCATACATGTGCTCTAAACTTGCTCTGGTGATGCTGTGTCTTTAATCTGAGCTGTCTTTATCTACACGCCTACACTCTACAGTTCCTAGAAAAATAAAATGAGATGTTAACGTGGAGAAATCCTTGGAGCGGAGATGATCCAGTGGTTTTGAGTGGTCGCAGAGCTCATGAGGCTGACTCGTAGAGATGAGCAGAGCGAGGGGGGCATTGCTGAGGGAGCAGCATGCACACAGTTGCAGTGGGAGAAGCCGGCGTGTTTGCACAGGTCCCACGCTGGGCCAGGGCAGACAGCGCTGGCACGCAGGACCTCAGTCCTCGTGTGTGCTGTAGGCCTTTGAGTACCCATTCTTGAAGCAGTTGCAGGGAAACAAAACACAGAAATGGCCGAGCTGTGGCTCTGAAGGTTCACATTGTCCCTGACTCCTGTTCCTGACTGTAGAGCAGACCACAATGTTACTCCGTGCCTATCTGTTGTAATGGAAACAGCTTCTTGATTCTGCTGTCATGTGTCTGCCTGTCAAACTGCTGTCTATAAAACATCTCCATGGCAAAACCAGTGTAAGAGCATGCAAATCTTACCAGTCATGATGCTAGTGTACTGAGACTTCTTGCTCTTTTTCATCTCATTCACAGTGAAACCAGACATGTGTACAGTGTCACCCCCTGACAAGCCTGCGCTGTCAGAAGAGGAAGTGGAGAGGAAGTCCAAGTCTATCATTGATGAATTCCTACATATCAATGACTTCAAGGTAGATGCTGGTAACAAAGGGAAACAGCTCCTAGGCAGCCCATGTTGGAGAGCCATGGTAACTTGGCTTGGGTCTCAAGAGTGTTATTATGAGCAGATAAAACAAAGATTAAGTTATCCAACTCCTCAGGGTTCAGTTTGCTCAGCTCATGCATTTTGGCCAGGTACCATGTTTTAAATTGATGGGGGTGGGGGGCGGAGAATGGATCCTAGTCAATGTCATCAAGAGGAGGCCAAACGGACCGTGGCGTTAGGGGCAGAGGCAGCATATTACCATGAGGCTCCCAGGTCCACCTGTCGGGCCCCTAGACGTATCCTCGTCATTCTTAGGTTGACCTGAATTGTAACTGCCATCTCTTCTCTTTATTTTGTAAGTGGGAAACTGAGGCACAAAAGGACAGAGAGTGTTCAGAGTCAGGGGGCCTGAGACACTTGAAGACCCTCCTGTAGCTTGCCCTCTGATCTTTCCACCCAGACTTTACATGGCAGTTGGTAGGACAGGCCTCCTGCCTGACAAAATCACCTAATCAGTGTCCAGGGACGGAGACAGCAGGTAACACCACAGATGTCCTCTGAGCTGGAGGACCTGGCACACAGGTCATGTGACACAGTCTAGTTGGCTGCTCAAGGTCAGGAAGTGTCCTTTCTGTTAGACGTTTGTCAGAGAGTGTGAATACTTTGGCTTTAGTATCTCCTAATTCATTTTTCTGAACAACACAGTCCTTATCTGCTTTTTTATACAAAATCACTTTGATTATGTATATCCCAGCTTTTCAACCTTTATACCTCTAATATTATCCAGAATTTGGAAGTAGGAAAAGTTTCAGTTTCGAGGAGTTCTGGTTTGGTTTGGCTTGCTTTTGCTTTGGTTTTGGTTGCGTTTGAGGCAGAGCTTCATGTCACCCAGGCCAGCCTCCACCTCCCTCTGTAGCCAAGGCTGGCTCTGACTTTTGGTTTCTGCCTCCACTTCCCAGTTGCTGGGGTTGGACCACCAGCACAGGGTTTTGTTTCGAGACGGGGTCTTGCTGTGTAGCTCAGGTTAACTTGGAGTTCACTATATAGACTAGGCTGGCTTTGGACTTGAGGCAGTCTTTCTGCCTCAGCCTCCGTTTTCCTGGGATTGCAAGCATGGGCCACTAGACCCAGCTGGAAAAGAACCTTTTGGTGATGATAAAGGTAAAAGAGTGTTCGCATAGACTTGACAGTGGAGCGGAATAAACATTGATTTGGGGCTGGAGGGACGGCTTAGCCGCTAAAGGCTCGGCTCACAGCATGGATTGAACAGCAAAGAGTTCACTGCCAGGCTGTTAACTCCTCAGCCACCTTCCTAGACAGAGAGGGTCTGGGGTCTTTCTTTTTTCTCCTGGCATGGAAGTGGAGGAATGTGAAAGACTTAGGAGAAATTGAAGAATTGCTGTAGGTGCCAGGGAGCAGGTCAGGAAGGACGTGGAGACTGGCTTCAGACTTAATTTGAAGATGGTCAGAGTTAGTGAGTGACAAATCTTTGATCCTGCAAACTGAGAGTCCATGGGGAAGTGCTTACCGTCCCTTGGGAAGAGCTGAGCCACTTCTGCCGGATGGGATGGGTAGAGTCAGGTAGGCTTCATTGTTCTCTGCAGGAGGCAGCTGTGTGTACAGATGGGCTGTGAGGACTGAGCAGTGATGGAGACATTTCCTGGCTGCTTGCTGGGTGCTGGCTGCTCTCCTGTGAGTCTTTATGTGTTGCTTTGCGTGATCCTTACACTGCCCTCCTAAAGTGTTTTTGACCTCAAACTCCCTATGTATCTAGCCAGTGATGACCTCAGCCTCCTCATCGTGCTGCCTTAACTCCATAGAACTAGGGTTACAGGCGCATGCTACCATGCCTGGTTCGTGTGTTCACTGGGATCAGAATCAGTGCTTCGTGCGTATGGGACAAGTGCTCTGCCAGTAGAGCGTGAGCCCTGAAGTTTCCATTATGGTGAAAGCCATGTTTACAGAAAGAACCGAGCTGTAACTTGTGGAAGGTCAGCTGCAAGCTACAAATGGCTTTATCTCATTTCCTATTCAGTGTTAGTATGCTAGAACAAAGACTTGCAGAACTCACTCCAGGGGAGGGCTTTCTTCCTTTAAGTGCTATTGTTATCGATTACTGTCATCAGTCCTAATGCAGGGTAACATTTGCTGAGCCTTTATTTTGTGACTGGCTGTTCCAAAGTGCATATTCGTGTACATATATATGTGCATACAAACATACCTTCATTCTCTTAGGAAATTGGGATGAAGAGTTAGCAGACTTGGTAGGGTGCACCTGCAATCCCAGTGCTCAGGAGGTGTAAACAGGAGAAGGAGCTGGTCAGTTACATAGTGAGTTCAAGGCTAGGAAGTGGAGTGGTGTATGTGACTAAAAAATTATTATACTCTTGCAATCACATAGTAATAATAGGCAGAGCCAGAATTTAAGACTTCCTATTTGTCTTGCTCTACCATACATGTTTTTGTTTCTTATTTTGATACGGGGGTCTCACTATGTAGCTTTGGTTGTCCTGGAACTCAGTGTACACCAGGCTGGCCTCTAACACATAAGTTTTTAGCCTGTGCTCTCTATACTTACTGCATTCCTTCGAGCGTTTCAACCTCATTTTTTAGAGACTGCTACCTCGATTTACTACAGTAAAATGATAAATAGCATAGTGGGATATTGTGGGGGGAAATTGACCAAACTGTGAATATAGATAATAAATAAGCAGAAGCTAGAAAAAGGAAAACAGGGCCAGTGAGAACGTTTAGCAGCTGAAGAGGCTTGTCGCCCTGCAAGTTGTCCTCTGGCTTCCATACATGCTCCGTGGCTAAGCTGTCTCCCCAGCCCACGTCCTGCTTTGTGATATGACATCTGCAAATGCGTTGAGTCACACTCATGGGTCTCCTGGGACACACTGCAGCGGGGCTTCGGTTGTGCACAGGGACCCAGACAGTAAATAGTTACTTCAGGTTTTAGCCTGGAGACTGAATAGTTGCATTCCTGCTTTCTCCTGCAAAGAACAAGGCGAGCAGAAAGAGCGACCGTAAGACAGCTGGCAAGAGTGTGTCGAGATGTCAGTATTGTGGAAAGCTAGAGGGCTCTAAAGAGACGCCATGGCCTGGGGTGTCAGTTCTCAGTTGAATTCACCAACAAAAAGCTGCATTGTGCTAGGGGCAGGAGTGGAAACTTGAAGACATCCTGTGCACTAGTGTAAGCTCTTTGAATGTTCGGGAAGACAGAGCAGAGACAGTTGTGGACGGACACTCTGTTCTGCTGCTGTCAGTGACCACCCTTCTCGCCTCCACCAGCCCTTGTGGTAGCTGAGGGCAGAGATGCACTGGAGACTGGGCAGGCTAGGCTGACGGGCTTTTGTTCTCCAATGCAGAGAATTGCCTAGCCAGGTCACTCCATGCTCCATGTAACATTCTGTAATGGAAGATTATACCAGTGCTGGCATTCTAAGGCAGGATAGCCTAGTTAGGTCTTGTTTGTGTTCGCAGGGGTGGGGGAGGTATGTTTGTTCGTTTTGGGGTTTTTCCTCTGTGTAACAGCCCTGGGACTAATGGCGTGCACCACCACTCCCAACTCACATTAAGGTTGTTGAATCTTGGTATTGAGTTTCTGTTTCATAGTATCTTGTTTTCAGATTTTTAAAATGATGTATGATGGCACACACCTTTGCACCGTCCATATACATTATCATACATGTTAATTAAATATTTTTTTCAAAATCAGTAAGCACAGTATAAAATAATATATATATATATATTTATGTTTTCTGTTTTTGTTTTTTGAAACAGGGTCTCATACTGTAGTAGAGACTGGCCTCAAAATCTGTGGCAATCCTCCTGCCTCAACCTCTTGAGTGCTAGGAGTACAGGTATGAACCATCACACTCTGTTTAGAAACATATTTTGACACTGGTCCTTTGAGTTACCTTTAATAAAACTGTTCACCTAGGGGCTGCAGACATTGGTCAGCAGTTCAGAGCACTTACTGCTCTTGCAGAGGATCCAGGGTTAGTTCCCTGCACCCATGTGCCAGCTTATAACCAACTTTTAACTCTGATTCAGCAGATCTGATACTAGCTAGGCTCCTACACACATGTGGTATACATACATACTTTCAGGCACATGCATATACACATATGTGTAATACAAAAATAAATCTAAAAAGCACCCAAAGTGTTGGCCATGTAAGGCTATCCTCTTGGAGGGGAAGAGAGCTCAAATTCCCACTGTATTACCCAGTCTCAGTTTCAAAATGGATAAAGCAATCTTCCAGCCTTCCAACCAGCTGAGCACAGCTAAGACTTACAGATGTGTGCCACCATGTTCAGATTTTATATATATATATAAAATACTTTTTATTTACTTATGTGGGACCTTACTATGTCACCCTGGCAGGCCTTGTACTTAGTGTATAGCCCAGGATAGAGTCTAACTCAATAGCCATCCTTCTGCCTCAGCCTTCTTTGTACACATCACCACACCTCAACATTTTCTTTCTTATCTTTTAGCAATTTGATATAAAATTCTTTTTAACATTAAATAAGATAAAGAAAAAACTTAGATTTGAAAACTGTCCTGTTTATAAAGCTTTGTTCTGCTTTTAACATAAGTAGATTTTGAAGCAAGCCTTTATTTGTTGTTTGAACAGGAGGCCACGCAGTGCATAGAGGAGCTGAGTGCCCAGGGCCCACTGCATGTTTTTGTGAAGGTGGGTGTGGAATTCACCCTGGAGCGGAGCCAGATCACCAGGGATCACATGGGCCACTTACTGTATCAGCTGGTGCAGTCAGAAAAACTCAGCAAGCAGGACTTTTTCAAAGGGTTGGTATCCTCCCACCTGAGCTGATGGGAAATGGCTTCCATCAGTGACCTTTGTGTACACTGTAGTATTTTAACATCATATGCAATGCTGGTTGATGTAATGGCAGTTTGTAGACTAGGCTAGACTAGCCTCTTCTGGTTTTCTCCGAGACCTCCGTCTGGTGTCTGTAATGTAAAAGACCTGACCAGAATACCCACAACTCATTATCACAAGGCTTTAAGTCAGTGATCCTCCTCCAGAAACCTCTAGGTCTATGTGAAATGATCTGGAGGTCTCAGAGATTACCTGAGACTAGAGTCCTTGCTGCGTAGCCCAGTCAGACTAGCTCCTAATCCCACTGCCTCTACCTCCCCAATGCTGGGATGACACACAGTAGAAACTGGTTCTTTCTTGGTGGTGGGTAGTGAAGAGTTCTTGCTCAGCTCTAAGTGCTGCCTGCTGTTCTGTGAGTCTGTCTGTCCACACCTTGTGCTTCCTTCCCTTTGCTCTGCAGTCCTGTTCATTTAGCGCTGCTGGGGTTGTCTGCACCCTGGAGTTGCCTGGGTTAGCTCTGTGGCACCGCTGCCTTGTCTTCTGATAGTGCCAGGTCGTTAGCCCACTTTCTAGGTCATTTTTCACGGGGTGGAAGATCAGCCTGGTCTTCTGCTTGTGGAGACCATCCTGTCCCCACTGCGTCCTCAGCCCTGGGCTGACCTTGAACTGGCTGAGTGCGGGGCTTATTTTGTTTTTTTCTCTTCTCTTCCATTGGTCAGTGTGTCTCCTTTTATCCAGTGTCACTCTGTTTTTCTTACAACTGCTTTATGATACTTTTTTGAAATAATTTCTTGAAATCAGAGATAATTTCTTTCGAGACATGCTTTGTTTAATTTTGTTTTGTTGTTTTGGGTTTTTTCCTTCAACATTATTTTTGCTGTTTAAGGTCTTTTGTGATTCTAAGACATTTTAAGTTCTGGGCTTTTCAAAACCCTATTTTGAGCTATGTATGAGATTTTGATACAGGTTGCATCGGATCTGTGGATCACTTTAAGTGATAATGATGTTTTATCATTTTAATTTTTCTAATCCATGGTCTGAAGATGGCTTTTCTTTCCCTCATTTTTCTTCAGTTTCCTCAAGGTTCCTGCTAGGGCCCCAGTGTGGAGGTCTTTACATTGTCATCAGTGTTCTTAAGGTTCCCGCCAGGGTCCCGGTGTGGAGGTCTTTTACTTCCTTGGTTAGATTTAGACCTAGGGATTTCCTTCTTCAGTGGTTTGCTGTTTGTTGTATAGAGCAATGGTTTGCTGCAGCCTGTGCAGTCCTGTGGACATGGTGATACTGCATGCATGGGCACAGACATGGACCTGCTTCTTGGTCACTTAACCCACAGAGGATACTACCCTTTAGTAGTGCAAATAGAAGCAATTTACGTACCTAAGAATTTTCTTCTAAAAGGATCTTAACAATGTAAACTTGAAAAGAAAGTACTGCCAGGCAGTGGTAGCTCACACCTTTAATCCCAGCACTCAAGAGGCAGAGGCAGGCTGATCTCTGAGTTCAAGGACAGCCAGGACTACACAGAGAAATCCTGTCCCGAAAAAAACAAAAAAAAAAAAAAGGAGAAGAACAAGAAGAAGAGAAAATATCTGTGAACCTGTGCTATGAAACCCTGTGTTCAGAAGGAAAAGAAGAAAAGGTGTTTTTATCAGCACGTAAACTGCTCCATGGTAAACTGGCTGACTGCAAAGTGGAAACACAAGTCAGAGTCAAGAATGTGTGTGTCTTCTAGTTGTGATATGAGATGGAAACAATGTATTGTTGAATGACCAGGACAGCTCCAGTTGTCCACTGGGGACATTACATAGCTCACTCTATGCTGAGAGCCCACAGAAGATGAGTGGGCAGGATCAGGTGGTTAACCCAGTTCCGCCAGATGGTGTCCCCCAGTGACACATTAACATCAGTCAGAGTGAGTGTCCGTAATGAGAGCATGGGCAAGTCTCTCCTGCATAGCAAGTGGATGTCAAAGCACCGCAAGCTGTGAGGTCAAAATGTTGGCATCAGGATGCCTGACCACCACAGTTAGATGATGTAGCTGCACTACCAAGTGTTTTGAAATGGCAGCTCAGGAAAGGCACCCTGCTCTGGAGAGAAAGCTCCTTTTACATGAAAATGAAGTCGTGTGGAGGCCTCTGGACTGTGGAGTTGCAGTGGAAAAGCATATGTGTTGTATAAGGACATGGACACGACAGTCACCTGCTCCTGGCTTGCCCTTTGTTCCCTCTCCTCTTGACACAGCTGACAGATTTCTGCATGTCTCTTGCCTCTGCTTTTAAAATGTGTTACTTATGAAAACCATTGCTGGGCGGTGGTGGCGGACGCCTTTAATCCCAGCACTAGAGGCAGAGCCAGGCAGATCGTGGTGAGTTTAAGGCCTGCCTGGGCTACAGAGCAGGATCCAGAACAGCAGTTAGACAGAGAAACCATGCCTCAAAACACCAAAAAGAAGAGAAAAAAGAAAGAAAGTAAGAAAAGGGAACCGTTAACAAAGCTCTGAATTGTTTGCACTAAGCATGCAACTGCAGCTTTCAGCCCACACGACTGTGCCGACTCTCGAGAAGCCTTTTCTCTCAAGTTGTTTTCTTTTTTTTCCTGTGTTTATGAGATGTGTTAAGCTCTGTTACAGCTCATGTTAAATTTGAACTTAGCCTCCAAACAGCTGGGGATGCAGGAATGTGGTGCTCAGCTGCCTTCCTGGGTTTTATATTTAATTCCCCTTATTTTACTTCACATTAAGAACATTTTATAACACAAAAGCCAGCAAAATTCTCAGACCCCCGTAACGTGTAACCTGTGGTGGTGTTTATAACAGCATGCTCTCAGTTCTTCCAGCTTTCCCATCCTGTGGGTCTCTAAGACTGACTCTCCTCCCTTGTGTCTCTGGCTATATGCCAGCATGTGTTTAGTCCATGATTTTGTGGTAGCTCTTACCCACACTTGACATGGCTATCTAAGTGTTTCAGAAGTCACTTCCAGACAGAGCTGTTCTGCCCTCCCTCTGGTGCTACTGGTCATGCTGAAGCACTGAAGTGCTTAATGATAAGGACAATTCAGGCTTTCCACAGCCCCCTCCTGCTCATCCACAAAGCCAGAGGTGAGCAGGAAGTCTGATTGGCTAGCCTGTGTACTCTGTATCTGGCACACATTATCCCGATGTTCACTCAGTCTTCAGGTTGCCTTTACCTGTTCAGGTCTCCTCTCCCCAGGCTAGTGTGAGCTCCAGAGTATGGAACCTGTCTGTGTATTCCTCTGCAGCTGACCAGTCCCTTCACGTAAGACATGCTTAGCACACACAAACTTGTGCTTTACTGTCTTGGGTCTCTATTTAATTTTAACTTTTAAATTCATTTTTAGTGAGTTTGTTTTTTGTTGTTGTTGTTCTCTTTTCAGTTTTTCTGAAACCCTGGAATTGGCAGATGACATGGCTATTGATATTCCCCATATTTGGTTGTACCTGGCTGAACTGGTCACCCCCATGTTAAAAGAAGGGGGAATTTCCATGAGAGAACTTATTCTGTAAGTTGTATTTGTTCTTTTCAATGTCTTATCAAGTTAACTGACTCAAAACTCCCTTACTCTGTGGCATATGCTGTCCATTGGCACCTCTGGACACTCATGGACACAGCCTGTCACTCTTAGCCTTTAGTTTCAAGGAGAAATTGTTACATTGTCTACACTGGAGATATGTTGGGGAAACAAGAGCTGTGTGGTCCTTGGAGGGTGTTAGTCATTGCAGACACAGCTCAGAGTTGGGGGGTGGGTTGTTTCTGGATGTTTCCTGTAAGTCTGGGTTTGTGCCTGCCTTTTCCAAGCTGGGTGTAAATTGGGATCAGTGCTGCCTTGTGTTATTAACTAATGCTTCTCGCCTTCAGAACACTGCTGCTCATACAGCAATTCACACCATCCCACTCTGCAAATCACATGACCCTCCTCTTAAAGATTTGCAAAGTGCACATTGGGGATTGTGAGACCCTCATGGGAAACAAGCAAGAAAGATGATTTAATTAGGCATGGTCTCAGTTATTGTCAGAAGAACCCTTTTTTGAGGAATTTATAATAGAGAACTTAGTTTAGGAAAGGAGGGTGTAGACTATGGAAAAATGGTCTCTTTCTGCCTCACTTAGAAAATACCATAAAGAAAAGGAAATTCTGTCTTAAATGTCCTTATTACTGAGCCTTAAATGAGTGTCATGCTTTCATTTGATGTCGTAGGTAAGTAGTCACTGAAGTGCTTAATGATAAGGACAAATTCAGGCTTTCCACAGCCCTCTCCTGCTCATCCACAAAGCCGGAGGTGAGCCGGAAGTCTGATTGGCTAGCCTGTGTACTCTGTATTTGGCACACATCATTTGTCTGCTGCTCTAGAGCAGAAACTATGTTGGTACTTACTTGCCGCTCCTGTTCGTCCTCTACAGAGAATTTAGCAAGCCTTTACTTCCCGTTGGAAGAGCTGGGGTCCTGCTTTCTGAAATACTGCACCTTCTATGCAAACAGATGGTGAGTGTTAGCTGAGTGTCGGCCCAGTGATTTGGTCAGAAGGACAGGGATGTGGACAGTTTAGGGCTCCATGTGCGAGGACTTGTGTCCTTTCTTGATCTTGGGAAGACGACGAGAACTGCTTGATGCGACTCTGCCAGCAGCACCGCCTCTGCTCTCGTGTTAGCAGGATCTTTGGGAAGAACTGTCCAGTCTCAGCCAGAATGGACTGCTGAGGTTGGAAAGATTCTCACGATGCTTATTGTCCTTGTCAAGGAAGTCTGTCTTTCCATAAACAAAACGGCTGTATTAATACTTGTAATGGATTTCAATAAGAAACCTTGGAGAGTGGAGCTGGAGAGATGGCTCAGGGATTTAGAGAACGTTCTGCTCTTGCAGAGGACCCCCATTTGGATCCCAGCACCCACATAGTGACTCCAGCTCCAGGGGTTCTATATGCCCTTTGGCCTACATCAGTCAAAACACTCATCATTCACAAAATAAAAATAACCTTTTGAAAAAAAAACTTTGAGACAGGAGTGACAAAATGGTTGATTTTATTACTTTTGATTAGTGAGTGAGGTGCTGTTCTTACCCTGTTAGAAATAGGTGGTGAGATGATGGTGCAGGATGGTGAAATTTTCAGTTAAATGTCTGCTATCTAAAGATAACTAAGCCTTCCAAGTCTGTACAGGCTGGAGAAGGTATATAGTCAGAGCTGTCTGGGAGGGGGAAACAGTGTAAACATGTAAACTTCGTGTGTTAGGATGTTTAGTAATTGTTGGCAGTTGCCTAACTTAAGCATCTAGTAAATGAATAGTTGACTCATAAGCAGTTATACTAATTCATTCACTATTTTGTTTATTTATTTATGTATTTTTTTTTTTTAGGTTTGTGAGACAAGGTCACCTCTGTAGCACAGACTATCCTGAAACTCATTATGTAGTCCAGGCTGGCCTTGAACTCAGATGAGTTCACCCTCCTAATTGCTAGGGTTATCTGTGTGGCCACCATGCCAGAATCACCATTACATTTACATGTATTCAGACATCTCTGTTTGAAAGATTATCATCCCATTAGTAAGGAATAATACTGAATTTTAATTAGTCTCTAGAGGTCTGCACTTTTTACGTCCAGCAAACCTTTTTTCCTTCTTTCAAAGAAAGCTGATGCATGGTTTATCTCTGTTCTAGAGCCATAAGAAAGTAGGTGCCTTATGGAGGGAGGCTGACCTCAGCTGGAAGGACTTTTTACCAGAAGGGGAAGATGTACATAACTTTCTCTTGGAGCAGGTGAGTAACAGTTCCTTTTGATGGTGTGAGGTTGTTAGAGCCCTTGTGTAACATTCATGAGGCCCTGGGTTCTCTCCACATCACTGCAAATGATGACAATGGTAATGATAATAAATAAATCAAAGTAGTACTGTTGAGGGGCTAGGATGTTGCCTCAGTAGTAGAACCCTGGGTTTGACCCCCAACATTTCAGCAACAAAGACAAAAATGAGAGCCTTAGTGAAGGCAGCGTTTGAAGTTTGTGTTTTCAGGCTCCTCTGAGCATACAGTCAGAATACAGCCAGAAGAAAATTTTAGGTGTCAGGAACCACATCCAGTATATCTCAGGAACAGACATGACTGGGGCCGTTTTAGATGCATATAGAGCAAAGTTTCATTTGATTGGACTGACCTTTCAGATGGAGAACCTTTTCTACCCTGGAAGCTCAGAGTGTTGGTTATAGAGGGTTGAACAGAGTGGTGGGATTTTTGCATTCAGATAAATGAGGAGACAGGTTTAATGAATCTCAGTAGGAGCAGTCTCTCTAGGGGGATATCTTCAGGGCATAAATATCTCAGGGGGAAGGCTATAGTGGACATTTCTGCACACACTATCAATATATATACATGGACCAGAAAGGAAGACTCTGCCATTTCCCTCAGGCATCTCAGTCCTTGAGATGGTGCACATTCACCAAGGACTTCACACACTCAGGGCTTCATCAGTTCCCCAACACCAGGAAGCTATGCAAGCATTGAGGACCTGAGTTTGATCCCCAGACCTCCTGTAAAAATGCCAGGTAGTGGTGTGTACGCTTATCCCAGCACTGGGGAGTAAGAGATTTAAGATTGGTAAAGCTTGTTGGCAATCTAGCCTGAAAAGTGAGTTCCAGGCCAGTGAGAGGCCCTGTTTCAAAACAGAGTAGATGGGTGTTCCTTAGAGACAGAACCCAAGGTTGTCCTCTGACCTACACATGCATACACGTACGTACACACACACACACACACACACACACACACACACACACACACACACACACGTACACACATGACTGTACCCATGTATACACACACACAGTTTAAAAAGAATACATAGCAAACTCTCAGTGATCCAGAGGTGGACTTGATAAGTAGTGATATCACAAACTTCCAGTGTTCTGAGCTCCAGTTTGAAGCCATGAGGTACGTATTGGGGGGGTGGGCAAGGACTAGAATGCCACTTATAAGGCAGAGAATTGTAGACAGGCTGTTTAAAAACCCATTGATAAAAATTGGAGGGGCATTAAAACCAGAACCTCCGATTTGATAGCCAAATGCAGAAATTTACATGCCAGAGTGCATCATCAGTGCACTCTATTGCTAAACAAGCAACTGTGGCATGCTAAGTTGAGGCAGACAAGACTCCTGCAAATTCAAATCCTGAAACACTTGAAGTTGAGCATTGTGTGCTAGAACCTGGAATCCCACCTCTTGTGGGCTGAGGTAGGTGTTATTTATTTGCGGCACTATTTACCATGCAAGAGAAAACATGAGGTACAACAAAACCCACTATAAGAGTTTTTATTAGGGGAGGGTGATGAGGGGGTGTGCAGTAGGCCTACTAGGAGCAAACTGTGGAAAAGGGGGGCGAGGGAATGGGGGGGAATCTGCTTTTATGGGTCCCCCCTTCCGAGCTTGCACATATGGGCTTATGTGATCACAATGCTCACAGATTTATATGCTCAGGTAACACACGGATTATATAGGACACAATGCCCTGGGATGGCTAAGCATTCTGCCTGCCTGATGGACAGCGCATGTGTGGTCATGTAGTTGGGGAGTGGCTAGGAACTCTAACAGTAGAATCTGCAGGTAATCAGTCTCAGACAAACAAAGTTACTTAGGGAAAACGGAAGCTAAGGCCAGTTGTACCATAATCAGTAATGGCGTACCTACTGGTGCACATAATGCTAGCACACAGGAGTTAGGCAAGGCCTCTCTGTGAACTTGAACGCTATCCAGAGCTACCATGTCTCCAAGGGGAAAAAATTAAACCAACAATAAAACCACCATAGCAAAATAATGTCAGTTTAAATAAGTAAATGTCAAGCCCATGGCTTCGTAGCCCATTGAGTTGTGCACTATGGGATGCTCTTGGAATCACAGCTGTTCAGGAGCCTGGTGCAGGAGGATTAATTGTTTATCAGAAATTTGAGGCCAGCTTGAACAGTAGAACAGAGCAGAAGAAAGGAACAGTCATCTTGGGCTAAAGACACCATCGGTTGTGATGCACTGGCTTTAGTTATGGCTGTCTATAGTCTAGGTACACAAGGGATGTGCTCATCTTAGGGGTGAGATCTGTGGAGCTGGAGAGGTGCCTGAGCAGTTAGTCTTCAACTCCCTAGGTAGCTAAGGCTGTCCTTGAGCTCCACCAGTGGGCACATGCCTTTAATCCAGCACTCAGGAGGCAGAGGCAAAGGCAGGCGGATCTCTGTGAGTTTAAAGCCAGCCTTGTCTGTAGAGTGAGCTCCAGGACAGCCAGGGGTACACAGAGAATCCCTGTCTCAAAACAAAACAAAAAACGTCTGCACCACAGGGCTAGAAGAAAAGTTTTAGGAAAAAAGTTAAAGATAAGGCAAAAATGATCACTACTGCCAGTGAAAGAGGTCACACTGTTAAGAGTTCTGTTCCAAAAGTGAGTAAATGTTGATGAGTAAACTATGCTGATGCATTCATTAGCTTCATTTGAAGTGAACAAATACCTAGAGCAGCAATTGAGTGTGTAGTTAAAAATGTTCCTACAAAGAAAACTTGAGGGTCCATGGTCTGTCTGTGAATTCTACCGCATATTTAAAGACTAAGTAATATTACATACTACAGAACTCCACAAAGTAGCCTGTTCCTGAAAGTGGCCCTCTGATTCAGGTTACATTCTCTTTGTTGCCTGTGATTTAAAAGACAGTGCAGTCCGGCATCATAATCCACCCCTTGGGAGGTTCCGGGAAGGGGGTAAGGAGTAAAAGGTTATCCTTGGCTACATAATGAATTGGAAGCCAACTTGGGCTATGAGACTATCTTAGTTAGGGTTTCTATTGCTGTGAAGAGACACCATGGCAAATCTTATAAAGAAAGCATTTAATTGAGGGAACTCGCTTACAATTTCAGAGGTTCAGTTCATTATCATCATGGCGGGGAGCATGGAATCGTGTAGGCAGACATCATGGTGCTGGAGGAATAGCTGAGAGTCCTACATCATGCGGTCAACATGAAGTGCTGAGACACCTGAGTAGTATCCTAAGCATAGGAATCCTCAAGCCCGCCCCCACAGTGACAAATTTCCTCCAACAAGGCCATACCCACTCCAACAAAGCCACACCTCCGAATAGTGCCACTCCCTATGAGGTTATGGGGGCCAATGACAGCCAAACTTCCCCAGAGACCCTGTGTCAAAACCTGGCAGCAACAAAAGGTGCTGTGGTGAACTCAGGTATAAGTGAAAGCCCAGGCCTCGAGGCACTGGAAGAGAGGTCACTTATAGCAACACAAGGACTCTACGATGCAAGTGTTTCCTTCCAGTTTTACCTGTGTCAGTGGTAATTTAAACCTTTGTTTTTAAATTTTTCTACTTTTATTAGCATTGTAATACTGTTGATTGCTTCATAGCTCAAAGTAAGTTTTGTAAATTCTGGTGGAATGTTAGGAGGTTTTCTTTGTAGATGCTTTAATCCCTCAGAGCATTAGAATCATGTTGTGGAAATCTTAAACTATACAACACTGGTAGCTTTTATTTTACATGTATTGGTGTTTTGCCTGTATGTATATATGTACTCCAGGTGCATTCCTGGTGTCCAGGGAGGCCAGAAGAGGGGGTCAGATCTCCTAGAGCTGAAATACAGATGGTTGTGAGCCGCCATGTAGGTGGAATTGAACCTCAGTTTTCTAGAAGAGCAGCTCATAACCACTGAGCCATCTCTTCAGCCTTTGATGGACTAGCCTTCAAAAGGATGGCTGCTGTCTTATGATTCTGTGTGTGTATTAAAGTGAAGAGTGGGCTGTTACCAACACTGATTCAGAAAAACCTTCGAGAAAAGTACTCCTTAACAGTGTTAGGCCAGGGATGGTGTGGCTCAATGACAAAATGGTTATATTGACATGTCCACTCAAACAAAGCCTGCCAAAAGGGGGCGGATGAGAGATAAAGGGGAGAGGCGATTATGTGAAAGAAATGAAACATTGGGATAAAGAACTGAATTCAAATGAGTTGATTTTTTTTTAATCCCAAATTCTTAAAAAGCACTGGAGAAAACTTGATTTGGATGATCTTTAGTAGTTCTTTGTTTGTTTATGGTTTTTGTGTAAAGATGATGTAAAGCCATAGCCATATATCTTATTGCCTGACTGAAAAGTATGTTTTTTGGTTCCTGATTTGTCAGCTCCCTGTTACCATAACATTTGATAGCATCGTTTCTCGCTCTTGTGCTTAGCATGGTTAGGGTCCTCAGGACCTGGAGCTGCCGCTGTTCTCCTCAGAGCTAACCCCAGACATGGGTTACAGAGAAACTGCAGGCTTAGCCCTCGCGGACTCCTGTGTCATAGCTCCCTGTAAGACGACAGTTCACAGTGATCTGGAGGGAGTAAGGCAGAGAAAACCATAGGGAGCTAGTTTGCCCTTTTATGGGGAATAGAAATGCATAATATAAAAGTTCGAAAATTGGCCTGGCAAGATGGCTTCAGGTAAAGGCCCTCGTTACACAAGCCTGGTGACTGACCTACACCAGGAGGAAGGACAGAGTCTGGAGTGGAATGATAGCTCAGCAGGTAAGAATGCATGCTGCTGCTGTAGAGCTCAGCTCCATGTCAGGCTGCAGCCAGCCACCTTAACTCCAGCTCCAAGAGGTCAGACGCCCTCTTCTGGACTCGGTCAGCACCTGCACTTGCATGGACACATGCCCACAAAGACATATAATTAAAAATAAAAAACCTTTTAAAGTTATTCTCTACCATGTATACGTATAGATACAAATATTAAATAGATTTTTTTTTTTTAATTTAAAAATAGATTCAGTTAGGTGTATGTGTCTCTGAGTGCAGATGCCCTCAGGCCAGAAGTGACAGATCTCTATGAAGCTGAAAGTTATTGGCAGTTGTGAATTATACCCTAGTGGGTACTAGGAGTCAAACTCAGGTCCTCTGCAGAACATCATGCACTCTTAACCACCGAGCCATCTCCCTGTCCCCCATTACAATTTTTTGGAAAGGTTGGAAACTCATGGAAATACTGCTGAAGTAACAGTCATTCACGGCTCTGTGTGGAGTGGCACCTGCTGCTTATTTTCTCTCGGACGGAGCAAGCTCATGGCTGGCCTCGCTGACCATGTAATTGAACAATACCGATGACTCATGTAATCGCCACCTTCAGTAGTACCTCTGTCTCATGTAGTAGTCAGATTGAGCAATACCTATGTTCGTGAAATCATCACACTGAACAATATCAGTGTTTCATATTTGGTTCCAGAAATTGGACTTTATAGAGTCCGAAGGTTCCTGCTCCTCTGAAGCACTTTCAAAGAAAGAACTCTCTGCTGAGGAACTGTCTCAGCGGCTGGAGAAACTCATCATGGAGGACAGAGCGGACGACGAGCGGATATTTGACTGGGTAGAGGTACAGACACGGCCCATGCTCTGCTGTCTCTCAGGAGAATGGCCAGTGGGGTCCTCAGAGTTCACATGGCAGTTCTTTACTTCAGACCTTTTATCCTTGGTGCACTGTGGCTTTTGTGTCGATGTGTACAGAGTGTCTGAAATTCAAAGACCATTTGGAGGGTTTTTATAAGGGCTGATTCTTTTTTATCATTTTTATTTTACTTATTTGTTTATTGGCTTTTTTTGAGACAAGGTCACATTATGTATAGCCCTAGCTAGCCTGGAACTTGCTAAGTAAACCAGGCTGGCTTAGAACTCATAGAGATCTCCTTGCCTCTTCTAGTGTACTCCCCCATGCCCAGTCAATTTCAGTCTTTAACAAGTCAAGTAAAAATCTGTTGCCGGGCGGTGGTGGCACACGCCTTTAATCCCAGCACTCGGGAGACAGAGGCAGGTGGATCTCTGTGAGTTCGAGGCCAGCCTGGTCTACAGAGTGAGTTCCAGGACAGGCTCCAAAGCTACACAGAGAAAGCCTGTCTCAAAAACCAAAAAAAAAAAAAAAAAAAATTCTGTTCAGAGCACAAACCCATTTCTCTGGGTCTCATTCCATTAGAATATATTCCATATTTTGTCACTTGCTTACAACTAAAAGGAAGGTCTCTATGTAGACCAGGAGGGCCTGGAGCGCAGTCTCAGCACAGAGTGCTTCACCATGGCCAGCTAAGTCCTTTTTTTGTTTGTTTGTTTTTGTTTTTGTTTTTCGAGACAGGGTTTCTCTGTATAGCCCTGGCTGCCCTGGAACTCACAGAGATCTGCCTGCCTCTGCCTCCCAAGTCTGGCATTAAAGGGTGTGTACTACTACCACCAGGTACCGGTCCAGCTAAGTACTTTTAAAGAGGCGTAAAGCAGGTGCAGCACATCTTCTCAGCATGTCTCTTGTCACCTGCTGTTCCCCACAGTGCCTCCCCAGATGTGACAATGGCTCCACATGCTTCTGTTTCTCTGGTTGACCTGGCCGTGAAACCTCTAGGTCCTTCCTAGCTACTGGTGTTCCCAAAAGCTGGCCATCTGCCTGCCTGCCCTGCTGATCCTGGAAGTTCCTGCAGAGTGGAATGTGAGGGCAGGTGTCAGGAAGAGGCTGCCTTGCTCTGTCTCAGTTATAAAGCCTGTCAACACTGGCCTGTCTCTAAATAGCCTTAGGTGGTTAAGCTTTCAAAAACAGAAATGGACAATGACATCTTCAGTATTTCTTGCCAGACACTGTGTTCAGACTGCCTTTCTGTGGAAAAGACCATAGGGTACTGTTGAAACGCTTGAAACACTTTCTTAGTGCAAGCCTAAGCAACAAGATGCACACAGTGGAATTAAATCTGGGGTCCCCTTGACTTCATTTGACAACTGTTCATGCTTGTTGTCATCCTTAGAAAAGAGGAACAAGTTTCTCAACACCTGAAGGCTTTGTTCTAGGCTGTGCTAGAAACCAACCCCATTTGCTGTAGATGAAGATGAACAGCAGTATTGGTCCAAGTACGCAGTCGCACAGTGCTGAGAACATGGTCCAGGCTACACTGCAGTCAGGTGCAGCTTCATCCTACTGTGTAGCTCTGGCTGGCCTCAAGCTCACTTTGTAGACTAAGCTGCCTAGAACTCAGAGCATCTGCCTCTGTCCTCCCTCCTTCCCCCTCCCCAACCCCCAGTGCTAGAATTAAAAGACATAGGCAAGCACACTCACCTGTGGTGTGGTTGGCTTTAAATGTGTAGACCTGAGTCGGTCTCCTCCTGTGGGGTGTTGTTGAGGAGTGCTGTTGTTGAATGCTTACACTTCAAATGAGCATAGTACACGGTGCTGTGTGACTGTGCACAGGGGGGGGAAGTTCCTTAAACTTGAGTGGCTGCCTGGAGCGTTTTGACAGACACGTGTGTTCTGTGTTCATCTCAGGCTAATCTGGATGAAAGCCAAATGAGCTCACCTGCATTCCTCAGAGCTTTAATGACGGCCGTTTGCAAAGCAGCTATCATAGGTGAGTGACGTTTGTTGACAGCAGTTCTGAGCATCTGACACAGATTGTTGGCTTTGCCTTCATCATCTTATTTTATATTGTCTTGGCACTTGCAGTTCCTGCGCAGATGGTGGCATCATATCATGCTACCTGCTGTCTCGATCATGGGGTGGATAGTTGCTTTCTCAGTAAGAACCCAGCCTCCACCTCACCTGCGTGCCTCATGCTCTGCAGTTGAGCAAAGTTGTTTAATGCTTTTTGGGTCCACATAGATCTTTCCTTCCACTTTTCTTTCAGTCATCAAGGCCATATCTTCCATTCATGAATGGGTTGAATATTTTTTATGTTTTTTTTGAGGTGGGGACTAATGTAGCCCAGGCTAACCAAGGTCTCCTGCTTATCCCTCCCTTGTGTTAAAATTATAGGTCCATTTGACCAAGTTTGGCATACCCTTTAAATATCTATGCCTTATAAGCATGAGCACTTAACCATCAAGCTATAGCTCCAGCTCCCAATTTTGCTTTATTTTTGTATTTTTAAAGTATTTATTTGAATTTATACATTATTAATTAGTAATATTTTTAATTGATATGACAAATTATAATTGTACACATTCATAGGGTAAAAGTGATGTTTTGAGGAATGTCTGCAATGTGGAATGTTTAAATCAAGCTAATCAGCATATCTGTCCGCTCTCCAACTTAATGGTGAGATATCTGATTAATGTGGCTCTCTTAGGTGCCATAAAACCTTGGTGCTGTTTCATTATAATTACAAATAAAAGTTGGGAAATCTGTCCTCAACATGCATTTCTCCTTCAGGTTTTACATCACTTTTTATAGACTGTACCATTACAAATATCTAGTGTCAGAGGCCTATAATCCCAACTATTGAAGAAGCCGAGGCAGCGGGATTGTCAGCTCGAGGCCTGCCTGGACTATGGAGAATGTTGAAGGCCTTACTAGGCACCTTAGTGAGACCCTGTCTCAAAATGAGAAGTTCAGGGATGTCTGGAGATGTAGCTCAGTGGAAAGTGCTTGTCAAGTGTGTCCAGTCCCCCGTCCCAGCAGAAGAACATAGAGATTCGGGCTTTGCTTTCCTTGCCTCTCACAGCTGTGTTTGTCTGCTGTGCTCAGAGCAGTGGGTGTACACAGTTGTGTGCTCATTCTGGTTCCTGTGTCTCTCCAGCTGACTGTTCTACCTTCAGAGTGGACACTGCTGTGATCAAGCAGAGGGTGCCCATCTTACTCAAGTACCTAGACTCAGACACGGAGAAGGAGCTACAAGCACTTTATGCACTACAAGCATCAATAGTCAAACTTGACCAGCCTGCCAGTAAGTGTCCAGCTTGGTGCCGTGAGCCCAGCTGATCGGGGGACTTGTGAACCCTGAAGTTGGGATTTGGACATGGACAGTAGGGCGACTTGTGGGCCCTGAAGTTGGGGTTTGGACGTGGACAGTAGGGCGACTTGTGAGCCCTGGAAGTTGGGGTTTGGACATGGACAGTAGGGCGACTTGCAACCACTTGTAGAACCAGCAGTTAGAAAACCTGTGTGAGAAAATGCTGATAAGTTTTGTTTAGCAGGGCATGGTGTCACACGCCTGTAATCCCAGCACTCAGGAGGCAGAGGCAGGCGAATCTCTGTGAGTTCAAGGCCAGCCTGGTCTATAGAGCAAGTTCCAGGACAGCGAGGGCTATTACACAGAGAAACTCTGTCTTGAAAAGCCAGGGGGGGAAATGTCTAGTTTAGGGTCTGGAGAGAGAATTCAAGTGTGACGAGTACTGGCTGCTCTTCAGTGGACCCAAGTCTCAGTTCCCAGCACCCATAGCCACTCACAACTCTCTTTAACTCTAGTTCCAAGAGATCCATCTCCTTCTTCTGGTCTCCACAGCCACCAGGCATGCACATGGTGCACAGATGTATATACATGGAGGCAAAACACCCAAACACATAAAATTTTAAATATAATTTAAAAAAAAAGTCTGGTTGAACTAGGTGGGTAGCTTCCCCCATCATCCCAACATAGCTGGGACAGGAGGAGCAGGTATGGCTGGGACAGGAGGAGCAGAGCTTAAAGGCTTTGGCTGCTGTGTAAGAATATATCTCAGAAGCAAAGGCAGGAAGTAAAACTCGTGTAGAGAGTTGATCCTCTCCGTAGGCCACGTCTGATGGACCTCTGGTCAAGGTGGATGTGTATACACTGCTCAGTGTGGCGACCTAGTCATCCTGAGATGCTTGAGGCCATGGTGCACATAAACATGGCTGTTGTGACTGAGAACTTTCCATTTTGTTTAACTTGTATTGAAGTAGCCCCATGTGGGCATATTGGATGCATATTAAATATCCCTGAGGCTGGCCAACGATCTGAGCATCCTGAGTCACCTACACACCCCAGTGGTGGGTGCTACTGTCCAGAGAACCACTGATGTCCTCAGGAATTTACTGCAGTTTGTGCACGTGGATGGAGCAGGCTTATTTCGGGGATGGCCTTGAGTGGTTCCCAGATGCTTTGCTTGTGTTAGGACATTTGCAAAGTTTTCCTTTGTTGAAAGTGAAAGTGCTTGTAGATCTTCCTGGGATATCAAAGAAAAGCAAGTTTCCCTCAGAGTTTAATCAAGGAGGGTATCAGAAACTGTAGTTGTCCTCCTTCTCTCAGAGTCATGTGTGGTCATGTAACAGGATAGTGCTCTTCTCTGAGCTGTTGCAGAAGAGGACACTAGCTTTTCAGATGAAATGCTTGCCGTCTGATGAAGTGGCTGCCAAGCTAACATTAGATATCCCGTTATAGCGACCTCAGTCATCTTGGGAACTGTTAGTTTGGGATCCAGCTGCCATCAGACTTGTGGCCTCACTCCATTTCCCTGTAGATCGACTGGAGTTGTTTTGGTTTTATTTTCGTTGGGTTTTTTTTTTTGGGGGGGGGGGGGTGGCGTTTATTTCAGTATTAAAAATCAAATAGATATAGAATTACAAAGACTAATCTAAAAAATGTAACTATCAATCTCTCTGGCTCTCATATTTATTGGCATTTATCACTTATCGCTGCCTCTTCCATAAGTGTGATGATCAGGAAGCTGGCTGCAAGTGAGTCTTAAGTGCCAGGGATGATGGCGCACACATTTAATCCCGGTCCTCAGTGAGCAGAGGCAGGTGGATCTCTGTGAGTTCAAGGCTACCTGCTCTACATAGTGAGTTTGTGGCC
Organism: Peromyscus leucopus; assembly: GCF_004664715.2. Taxonomy (NCBI): domain Eukaryota; kingdom Metazoa; phylum Chordata; class Mammalia; order Rodentia; family Cricetidae; genus Peromyscus; species Peromyscus leucopus. The sequence continues at coordinate 139,157,545 of NC_051064.1, forward strand.
AGCCAGAGCTACATAGTAAAACCCTGTCATGAAGGAATTTTCTTTTTCTTTCTTGTGCTGTGGGTTGAACTCAGTTCCAAGGAACTATTTGGAAGAATAAATACATGTAAAGGAGCTTTATACCTCTACCAATGTTCTCCCTCTTTTGAGTAGTAATACAAATTTCCACTGTAAGAGAAGAATAATTCAATTATTCAGGCAGTTGAGACATTTAAGACACAAAAATGTAGAGATCACTTCATCCCATGTTTTTCATATAAAGTCACTCTTTGTTTTTAATACAGCCTTAGAATGTGTGAAGTGTTTAATTTGCTATCTATTAAATAGGAAACAGCTTCCCCGTATCTGAACATAGTTGGATTTGAATTTTTAAAAAAGATATAGCCGGACAGTGGTGGTGCACGCCTTTAATCCCAGCACTTGGGAGGCAGAGGCAGGTGGATCTTTGTGAGTTCGAGGTCAGCCTGGTCTACAAAGCAAGTTCCAGGACAGCCAGGATTGTTAACACAAAGAAACTCTGTCTCGAAAAACAAAAACAAACAAACAATAAAAGATATAAAAGCAATGTAGATTGCTTAGGTTTTGTTTTGTTGTTGTTGTTGGGTTTTTTTTGTTTGTTTTTGTTTTGTTTTGGTTTTTTTTTTTTTTTTTTTTTTTTTTTTTTTTTTTTTTGGTTTTTCAAGACAGGGTTTCTCTGCATGGCTTTGCGCCTTTCCTGGAGCTCACTTGTTAGCCCAGGCTGGCCTCGAACTCACAGAGATCTGCCTGGCTCTGCCTCCCGAGTGCTGGGATTAAAGGCGTGCGCCACCACCGCCTGGCGATTGCTTAGGTTTTTTTCTCCGCAAATGGGTGTTACATTCCTCAGCATCAAGAGTGTGTGGTGCATGGTCCTGGGAAGTGAGTATTTGTTCACTGTGTTGATTCACTTATTGACCACATTCATTCATTCGTTCACTGCATGCATTCACTTACTCATTCGCACATCATTGCTTTCCCTTGCAACTGCAGTGCCCAAACCAATAGCACTTTTTACCTCCTTGCAGATTTGCTCCGGATGTTTTTTGATTGCCTGTATGACGAGGAGGTGATCTCAGAGGATGCCTTCTACAAATGGGAGAGCAGCAAGGACCCCGCAGAGCAGAGTGGGAAGGGCGTGGCCCTCAAGTCCGTCACGGCATTTTTCACGTGGCTGCGGGAAGCAGAAGAGGAGTCCGAGGATAACTAAAACTTCAAATACACAAACGAAACAAAAGAAACAATTTAAGTATTTTTTTAAAAAGTTTCACGTCTTCGCCAATCACAGTGCAGCAAGGCCAACTCTCGCAGAAACCCCACGTGTGCACGAGTGGGTGAGGGCAAAGGAGACAGGTGATCATGGAGGCTAAAGGTGCTGGAGCGCGGAGCCAGTACCCCTGAGGGCGGGAGCTCGCAAACCAAAATACATGTACTATTTATAGAAAATATTTTCTGTTTTAATCTTTTCTTTTTAAACGAGGACTCATACTTTAAAAAAAAAAAAAAAAAACACATTTAGCAAAAAAAAAAAAAAAAAAAGGAAAGGAAAAAAAAATTGAGAACTTTTAATTTATTTTAAGGACTGCAAATGCCAGTGTGTAATTTTTTAATTTGCAGTTTCTGTAAACAACTTGTATAATAGAAAAGCAGAGAAATAAATTTCCCCTTCCCTTCAGATGCACCTCACATTTGTATTAAGACATAGCTGTTAGTCCAGATTTGAGAAGGTTTGGGGTGAACAAGGTAAGAAAGATCCTTTTCTCTCTCTCTCCTCTCTCTCTCCTCTCTTTCTCTCCCTTCTCTCTCTCTTACACACACACACACACAAACACACACACACCACTCCCACCCCTGGCATCAGATCTTTCTGCCTGCCTCTCAGCTTGCTTCAGAAAATTTAAAAAGTACACTAGTAATCAAAACATACATCACTTTGGAACAGAAGAAAGTACTGTGGACCATAAAAATTCAAGAATTGTTCAAAAAAAGTACCACCCTGGAAAATACCCTGAATACCGTTGAAATCGTTAGAGCAATCTTAAGGCTTGTAAATACATAGAACAAATATTTAAAAACATAAAAAGGAACTGACTCAATACTATTTCTTTTCACTTTCAAAATATAAGGAGCAAAATAAAGACAAACCTTGCAAATTTAAAGTAAAGGACGTCTCCTTTGACGGCCGTCACGTGCGTGCCAGCGGGGAGGCGGTCTGGCCGCTTACTGCCTAATCCCAGTTGCTTCTGACCCTGTGGCGTGATGATGTGTGTACGGGCCATGTGTGAATCTGTCCAGTGTGGAAAGAGGGTGCTTTTGCCTAGGTAGGAGTGCGGCTGTGTATATTACGACTCCGGGCAAGCAGATCACCCCATTAATACCACTGGTTTTTAAATCTCCCATTAATCACTACAGTGGTTAGAATCCAAACGGTGGGGCTGCAGAGGTGGCTCAGCGGTTAAGAGTACTTCCTGCCTGCTCTTCCAGAGGACCCAGGTTCAGTTCCCAGCACCCACATGGCACACTCCAGCTCCAGGGGATCCAACAACTTCACATAGATGCATTCAGACAAAATAGCAATGCACATAAAATAAAAATAAATCATTTAGGAAAAAAATAAAGACTCCTAAAGTTACCTTTGGAAGGAATGTAAAAAATTGAGCCAACAAGATGTCTGGGCGGGTAAAAGTGCTCACTGCCAAGCATGATGACCTGAGCTTGTCCCCTGGGTCCACATGTGTGCTTGTGCTCAAGGTAAGTGTGTGTGCATGTGTGTGAACACACGTAGGCATGCACACATAAAGTGAAAAATCCAGAGCTAAATGCTGCTTTATCATAAGTGTGGAGTTTAATATCACACCCACCTGCAGGGAAGACCTCATCATTCCAGGCGGTGCAGTGGGTGGGGAGCCTCTGGTGACGTGCTGGGTCTGTGTCTGCTGCCGCTGCTGCCTTGCTTCTTCTCTTCCCCTCCATGAAGTGGCACTCGGAGATGGAGTCTCCGAGTTTCTGGGCTTTCACCCTACGAAATGATTTATGAGCAAAGCCAGGCTGATAAATAAATAGCCACCCAAATAAATACTTTGTATTTCATATCCACATAGTGTAGATTTGTGCTGGCTTCTGTCTGACAAAATGTCCACAGGAGACCTTCCGACGGTGGCACCAGAGCAGCCTTCCACCGTGATAAAGTGCTTTCCTGGACTGAGGCTGAGCACACTCAGAATCCTGCCACATGTGGTCACAGAGCCCGTTCCCCTGTGGTGGAGCGCCAAGTGCTAAACGTCCCGGCGCCCGGCAGTGTCAGCCATGAAAATGGACATGGGGCGTGGTTTGGGAGGGTCTGAGTGACTTGGAAGCTTCAGAAAAGTCACCTGATTGAATGGTGTCATGTGGTAATGTCTCCGGGACCCTTGGGCAGAGGATTCCCATTAAGGAAGCTCCTGCAGGATGCAGGCTTTCTGAAGGATGTGATGGCAAGTGTGGGGTTGGAGTAGATGCAGGGAGAAGGTAGGATAGTGACTACATCTTGGAAATCAAAGGCTGTTTGCAGACTGGTCCGTTCATCACTATTTTAAATTTAAGTTGATAAGAAATAATCAGGTTAACACATCCAGCACAATGGTAGAAATATGGTTTGGAATGTCATCCGATGGAGCAGGGGTGTGTGTGTGTGTATATATATATATATATACCACGAGGTTGCTTTGGGCTTTCTTGATGCCGTGTTGCAATGTTTGATAAAATTAAAGCCATTCCTAGACCATGTGCCTGTTATCCCAGCACTCAGGGAGAATGATGACAGCCTGAGGTATATGGGGGAGGGGGGCTCTCTGGAAAGATGCCTCAGTGGATAGATCACTTGCTGCGCAAGTATGGAGACCTGCATTCAAATCCTCGGCACCTCCAATAATAGCCAAGTGGGATAGCATGCCTATCTTTCTCCAATGGCTTTCACATTGAACCTAAAGGTTGACTGGTGGCCAGTAAGCCTCACCGATCCTCCCCCATCTCTGCTCCCACAGCCATTGGAGAAAGATAGGCAATCCTCTTCTGGCCTTGCATGCATGTCTACATGCAGTGACTAAGTGGTGTGACTAATGAGAGACTGAGACAGAAGACTTGCTTTGAGCCCAAAGTCATTCTGGAATAAGAGTTCTCGGTTCTAGACTCAAATGAAATTTTGAACAAAGAATGTTTTTTGTTAGGTGAATGCATAGTCTTGGGATTGCTACCCTCGCAGGCCTCTTCCAGGAAAGCATGGTTTCATGGGATCCAGTTTAAAATGAGTAATGCTTGGATATGGTTAGCTTGTGCCTGTAATTCCAGGACAGAAAACCCTGATACAGGAGAATGGCTGCAAATTCAAAATCAGCCTGGGTTAAAGAGTGAGAATCTGTCTGGGGGGAAAACAGGGCTGAGATGTCCTCCTGCTAAGAGTGCTTGCTCTGCAAGCTAAGGAACCTGAGTTCAATTCCTCAGCACCCACGGAAAAAGGTGAGCATGGTTTTGTGTGCCTGTAACTGGGAAGGGGGAGACATGCCGATCCAGAGTATGCTATGACCAGAGGTGACAGGGAACGTTTCAGCATTTAGTGAGCAAGCCTGTCTGAAGGTGGTAAGTCAGAGAGCTCTTAAGGCTCCCTGATCAAATCTGCACATACTGCATGGGTGCACTTAGCACATTCATGTGCATGGAACATACACAGTCACAAAACCCTGAAGCAATAATAGGCAACAACTGGCTTGCCTTTATTCCAAGACACAAAAGCTCTCTGGGGCCTGTGGCTGTGACTCATTGGTAGAACACAACGTGGTTTTACATACATCTTTACCTCAGGAGCAGTTAATTAAATGTCTAGTTAAGTGTCTCAGGTGCACTGAAAACAGTTGACAGTTGTTCAGTAACTTGAAACATGTGTCTCTCTCTCTCTCTCTCTCTCTCTCTCTCTCTCTCTCTCTCTCTCTCTCTCTCTCGACGGGGTTTCTCTGTAGCTTTGCCGCCTTTCTGGAACTCACTCTGTAACCCAGGCTGGCCTCAAACTCAGAGATCTGCCTGCTTCTGCCTCCCAAGGGTTGGGATTAAAGGTGTGCACCACTACCACCTGGCTGAAAGATGTTCTTTTTAAGGGGAGGGCAAAAAATGCAGGTTTTCAATACAAATGCATTTTAGATTCTTGGGTAGATCACAGCTGGGTCATGAAGTAGTTTTTAAAGCAGACATAAACAGACGTTAACAGGCTGAGGATACAGGCAGTGGCAATGTGTATTAGCACAGGTGAGGTCCTACGTTCAATTCCCAGCACCAGCTAGAAAGAAACAAACATGAAACTACTTAGCATCTAGTAAGGGCTGCAGCCTCTGCTCTTGGGAAATTCCTGTTCTGCATAAAAACAAAGCTTGAGCAGGGCGTAGTGGTACATGCCTTTAATCCCAGCCTTCAGGAGGCAGAGACAAGCAGATCTCTGAATTCCAGGCCAGTCTTGTCTACAGAATGAGTTCCAGGACCCAGGGCTACAGAGGGAAACCCTGTTTTGAAAAACAAAACCAGAAAGGTGGGGGTTCACACTCTAGTTTAAAGTATAACTTCCATTGTCTAAACCTTGGCATCGGCTCATTGGTGTCGTTGGTGTCTAACACCCTTTTGTTCTCAGCACTTAACTATGTATTTTACCTGTCCAAACCTGGAATCAAGGCCTGGCATCTGGTGCGGGTGGTTTTAGAGACCAAGACAACCTACTGTTATTGGGCTGCCTCAGCATCCTGGTGTGCAGACTCTTCACACTCTTGACTGAAGGAAATGCCTTGCCACAGAAGACATGGGCCTCAGCCAACAGACTTAGGAGCCCTGAAGTGCTGATGATGGAGATAAGAGGGTGCTGTCCTGGCATGTATGAGACCCTGGGCATGAGGGAAGGAGAGATGGGTGTGTGTGTGTGTGTGTGTGTGTGTGTGTGTGTGTGTGTCTGGGTATGTCTCTGTGATCTCTGATAATGACAGGAATTATTTCTCCTTCCTGGTATGATGGTTTATCTTTCCCTCAGCTGGTAATATCCAGAGTCCACTGAAATCTGTTCACTGCAGTGTGAAAACGTTACCCAGGGATGGAGAGTCAGCTCAGTGGGTGCAGGGCTCCACAAGCCTGAGGACTGGAGCTCCATCCCCCAGCACCCACAAAGCAGGGTAGGTGTGGAAGCTTGCCTGTAATCCTGATGCCCAAGAGATGGGATTCCTAGGGCAAGATGATGAGCCCTGGGTTCAGTGAGAGGTCCCCTGCCTCAGTAAATACAGTGAGAGTAATCAGACTTCCAGCTCTGGCCTCTATACAGTAGTGCTCCTGCATATGCACTATGTATGCATGAGCATTCATGTTGTCAGACTTTGGACTGCTAACTCACAGAAAACAACAAAGACTTATTAATTACAAATGCTTGGTTGATAGCTTAGGCTTGTTTTAACTAATTCTTTTAACTTCAATTAATCCATTTCTATTCATCTATGTGTTGCCCCAGGCTCATTTACCTCATATACGTACTTCCCATCCTGCTTGCTCTGCTTCCCTCTGACTCCACCCTTCTCCCTAACATTCTCTCAGTCAGCTCTTTATTAACCAATGAGAGTAATACATACTACAGTGTACAGAGATTGTCCCACAGCATTTCCCTCTTTTTGTCTAATTAAAAAGGAAGATTTTAACTTTAACACAGCAAAACTATATATAATCAAAACAGTTATTAAGTAAGAATTACAGTAAGCCGGGCGGTGGTGGCGCACGCCTTTAATCCCAGCACTTGGGAGGCAGAGCCAGGCGGATCTCTGTGAGTTCGAGGCCAGCCTGGGCTGCCAAGTGAGTCCTAGTAAAGGCGCAAAGCTACACACAGAAACCCTGTCTCGAAAAACCAAAAAAAAAAAAAAAAAGTTACATTTGGATTTGGCAAAATTAGAGAAAATACTCTTACCTGTCTTTGTGAGTCTAAAGTTTTGTGCCTAATTTACTTATCATTATAACTAAGGAAAACTTTAAGTCTAATTACTTGGTCTTTAACTCCATCAAAGACCCCAGAAGGGTGGAATGTTACCTAACGACAAAGACTTCTGGCTGCCTGGACAGTTACTCAAAGTTCTTCTGTAACATTGGGGCATCCAACTTGGGCCTACAAAAATGTCTGACAGAATTTTAAAGGACTGTCCTACCTTGTGTTGGCACAAGTTTGGCAGTCATTTTCTTTTACATTCTGCTGGTCAGTTTGGACAGTAACTATCAGCAATTGAGGCAAGAGCAGTTTCTTGCCCAGATGGCTAGCTTTTGCCATAAAGAAAGCAAACTCCATATGGATGTTCTTTGATGCTGATCTCTTGATGTACATTGGTGCTGTCAGGAGCAGACATGTGTCTCACTGTCATGAAAAGCCTTATGTTATTAAAAAAATTTTAATGCCATATTTTGTATATATTTGAAGTGTTGAAGACCATGTATCTAAATATATGTTTAACTTTGAAAACATACCTAATATGACTACAAGTTTGATTATTATAAATGACTACTAGCCTGTATTTCTTAGTTATACATTACATTTTTAAATAAGCTGCATGAGCAAAATACCCCCAAACAAGAGTAGAAACATACATACAGTATAACAAAACTAACTTTGAATTTGTTATCAATAAACCAAAACTCATACTAATGTAAAATATTTTCAGATTAGGAGTTGCTTTTTGGATTAAAGTAGATTCAATAATCTACCCTTTTATCTCATCATTTCTATATTATATTCCCCCTTTTTTTTTTCCTTTAGAAAGAGATCTTTGAATTAACTCCTTTACTTAGCTATTTTCCTGACTATGATCAATAGCAACTTGTAACCAACCCTGCTTAAATGATGACAAATATCCATAACCCATCTTTGGGAATGTGGGCATTATTGCTCTAGAAATTCCTGTTGTCTTCTGGCACTGGCATCTTTGGGTGACCGTGAGAAGAATTAGAATAATGGTTAAGTCTTGGCTGGAGTAGTCTGTGAGTCTGGATCGTCTCAGCCAGCAACCTTGAAGCTGTTCTGAATGCAGAACTCTGAGAAAACTGCAACAGAGGTGCTCTGAGATGTTGGATCACCTGGGCCATCCATTTTCATTGTTCTCTGGTCTCCTTGTTCTGAAAATACATAAACTTTTAAAGGTAACATATATATTTGAATTAACATAAGTATAGACTGTGTGTTGTATGCAAGTTAGCCACAGATGATTTTTTGTTTTATGTTTGAGTAGGTAAAATATATGTTACATGTCTTGTAGTTTTTGTAAGTTTATTTCTTTATAGCTGTAGCTAGGACTTTCAGGGGGTCTTCCTTAATCAAACTTGATCAAACCTTGAATGAATCCACAGCCTTTCGTTTTCTGTGGAAACCAAAGCACAACCTCTTCCCCAAAGCAACACATCTTTTGACTTCCATTTTGAAGTCAAAGACATTTTTAAAAGATAAAGGTTGGTTTAATCCAGCAGCCTTCACAATCCAGTGTCTCTTAGCAGCTAACATTCCTTCATTAGCAACCAGATAATCTAAAGACAACACAATAACATACAGAATCCAGACTCCCCATGTATTTTCTATCTTTGTGTAGCTTTTTCCCTTTCTTTAAAGACTATCATTTTTAAACTATTTTTTATGACTGTGTATACCATTTCTCTATTCTCTCTCAAACCTATGTCCATTTTTAAACATTTAGAGGTGTAATCCATTTAGAGGTTTGTTTCTTTTTTTTTTGTTTCTGTTTGAATCTCTTTACTGCATTTCTATAATCTTTTCTGTCTGCAGGAGCAAAACTTAAACCTGCCATGAGGCCTAGTTCATGGCGTGTTGGTGGGGCTCACTCTGGCAGCATTCACACTGGCAGCTGAAGTCCACAGGCATTGGCCGGGAGATGCTTCTCTGTACCATTGCCAGCATGAGAGAAATGAGTCTAAGAAGCCACATTTGGCTCTGTTTTTGTGTGGTTAGAACTTTTGTGAAGCTTTCTCAGATCTTATATGAATATAGGTGCTGGACATTTGGGCACCATCTGTAGTTGGACCTTTTTTGGACTGCCAACTCAGAAAAACTGACACAGAGACTTATTATTAATTATAAATGCTTATCCGATAGCTTGGGCTTGTTTTTTAACTAGCTCTTATAACTTAACCCATTTCTATTAATCTATGTATTGCCCTGTACTTCCCATTCTGCTCACTCTGTATCTCATAGCATTTCTTCTGACTCTGCTTTTCTCCCCAGCGTTCTCTCTGCCCTGAAAATCCTGCCTAGCCATCAGCCAGCCAGCTCTTTATTAACCAAAGAAAGTAATACTTATTTGTAGTGTACAAAAATTGTTCCAGAGAACACTCATGCATGTGTACTGTGTGTGCATTAGCAAGTGTATACACATGCACATCACAGTTGTCTGCATGACCCAAAGGCATACCTCTGTAGTGCCAGCTACTCCAGAAGGAAGATCCTTTGAGTCCAGGTTAGAATCAAAGTGAGATTTCCTACTGAGGCAAGCATGGCATGGGAGGGACAAGATGGCACGTGTCTGTAATCCCAGCACTTGGGAGGTGGAGGCCGAAGATAAGTTCAGGTTGCCCTTGGCTAAGCAATGGACCACTGTCTCGAAAGGAGGTGGAAGGGCCAGGTGTGATGATTCAGACCTTTAATCCCAGCACTTAGCAGGCAGAGACAGGCCTGGTCTATCTACATACTGAGTTTCAGACAGCCAGGGCTACGTAGACCCTGCCTCAAGAAAAGAATTAGTTGGGGGTGTTGTATCAGTGTATGGGTGGGTGGGGGGTCAGTTGTTACTTGGATGACTAAATAGTAGTGGGAAGCATGAGTTGCTAGAAATGAATTGACAGAGCTGGGTGGTGGTGGCGGCGGGAAGCAGAGGCCAGTGGAGCTCTGAGTTTGAGGCCAGTCTGGTCTACAGAGTGTGTTCCAGGACAGCCAGGGCGCTTCATAGACCCTTTCTTGAAAAAAACAAAAACCTGAAAGTTTATCAATAAAAGTGAAAAATAAAGATTAAAAACTGAAAGCTGGCCAGACATGGTGGTATGTGCCTTTAATCCCAGTACTCAGGAGGTAGAGGCAGTAGGATCTCTGTGAGTTCAAGCTTAGCCTGGTCTACATTGTTCTAGGACAATGTAGTCAGGGCTACATAGAGAACCATCAAAAGATAAACAAACCTGGAAGGCGGGCGTACCACCAACTGTACATGGCCATATACCGAAACTTTCACTGTTTTCTTGCAAAGATTGCCTTCAGCAGTAAATAGAATGATACCAAATTCAGAAGCTAGACAAATAATGAAATCTCTCGCTTTTGAAAATGCTAATTCACAATGCAAAAGGGTAATTAGGCCATTAAAAGCAACATCAACACCCTTGGAGGAATTGATCTGAGATACAATCAATATTCAATCTCATGACCACAATGATGCTTGGATAGAAAAGGTGATTTCCAGAGGTTTGAAGAAAAATCAAAATGTCAAGTGTTTCAATTGTGGTAAACAAGGTCACCTAAAAAGGGTTGTAAGCAGGGCATTTCTAGAAACAATGTTTTTTTCTAAGAGTAATCCCCACAGAAAGCCCCTATCTTCTAGAACATGCAGAAGGTATGGCAAAGCCAGGCACTGGACTAATGCAGACCAACAAGGGACAGTCAAGGTAACCCTTTGCCATTGGGAAACTCCTTGAGGGGCCTCCCGAAGGTCCCCATGTCAAATGCAGTTTAGTTGTTTCCTGTCATAGTAGATAACAGTGAAACAGCTACCTCTCTCAGGACTTGACAATTAACCCAAATTTTCTTTTCAGGATCCCCTAAAGATGCCTTCACCCCCAGACAGCAGGAAGTAAATTTAAGAACAGAATATCCACATTCCCAAGAGGTGGTGTGGGTGGTTTCTGGTTGTTCAGTGTGTTACCTATATTTGTCATTGTTTAGGGTAGTTACAAGTCGTTATTGGTAATGGTCAGGAAAAAAGCTGAACACAGATTAGACTCAGAGTTCTTGTTTTAAAAAGAAAAAAGGGGGATATAGAAATGATAGGATAGGATAAAGATAGATTATTGAATCTACTCTGAAAAGAAAAAGGGGGGATATAGATAGAATAAAAGGGTAGATTATTGAATCTACTTTTAAAAAGCAACTGCTTGTTTTAAATACTTTACATTGATATGGGTCTTTGCATATTGATACAAAGTTGAGATTATTTTTTAGAACATACTCTTCATATATTTCTAATCTTGCTGAAGGTATTATACATCTTGTTTAACAATGTAATGCAAATTGCTAGTCCTTGACAGTTATTACTGGGGGGGTGGGAGGAGGGAGGACAGGGGAATCTGTGGTTGATATGTAAAATGAATAGAAAATCTCTTAATAAAATAAAAAAATTAACTCTGAAAAAAGAAAGTTATTACCAACTATTTAGGATAATAAGGAAATGCAGGTTAGTAATTAGTCACCTATTACAATCGAACTTGTAGTCACTTTCGGTATGTTTTCAAGGTCAAACAGATATATTTTAGATAGGTCATCTTTAAACACACAGAAATCTACAGAATATGGCACTTAAAATGTTTTAATAACATAGGTTCTTCATGACAATGAGACATGTCTACTCCTGGCAGCACCAGTTTACTTCAGAGAAGATGATGGGCACTGAAGAAACTCCACATGGAGTTTACTTTGTGGCAAAAGCCAGCCACTGGACAAGAAAGTGCTCTTGCCTCGACTGCTGACAGTATGCTGTCCAAATGGGACAAGCAGGACACAAAAGAAAGGACTGCTGAACTTTGCCAAAACAAGGTAGGATAGCCCCTCAGATAATCCTGCTTCACAGATAAGTCTGTCAGATATGATAGGCCTGTAGGATGAAGATTGGTGCTCCAAAGTTACAGAGGAACCTTGGGTGACTGTCCAGGCAGCAACTGTTTCTGTCATTTCTCACATTTTTTTGGACATCACTTGCTTGTACTTCCTGCTTACTCAGGTAATATTTCCTTCTTGGGTCTCTGATAGAGTTGAAGACTTTATAGTTATAGTTTTCCTTGTTACCAGATTCAGAAAAGACATTCACTAAGCCGGGCAGTGGTAGCCGGGCAGTGGTGGCACATGCCTTTAATCCCAGCACTCAGCAGGCAGAGGCAGGTGGATTTGTGTGAGTTCAAGGCCAGCCTGGTCTACAGAGCAAGTTCCAGGACAGGCTCCAAAACTACACAGAGAAACCCTGTCTCAACAAAACAAACAAACAAACAAACAAAAAAAAAAGACATTCACTAAAGTGTATAAGGTTGAGAGACATTAAAAGATAGTTTGAGTAATGCAAATTAGAATAGAGAATTAGGTATAACCTTTTGTCTCACCAATATAGGATAGATATGGAGTCTTTTCTCTAAATTTGTCAATTGTTAATGGCCTAGACATTATCAATGTATTTATTGTCTGTATATATAGTATATAGTTATTATACTTATTGGTTTGTTTCCACTTGCTCCATCTTTATGCCCGATGCTCCAGAGCTACCTGTCCTTTCCTATACAAACATAAGGTTTTAGTCCAACAGACTTACATGCCATACATCTCTAAATCTCACTAGGGAGGGAGAAAAAAGAGAAATTATTACCTTAATAACAGACTGTGGATTCGGAATACTTGCTGCATGCTAAGTTACATACACCTTAGCTATCGTTGAAAGTTAGATAGGATGCAATGACATTGCCTGCCTTTGTCTTCTGCATGCTAGTATCAAAGGGGTGTGCCACCGCACCAGGTTGCAAGTACTATCTTGATACTTACAACTTCAGTTTCTAGCAAGTACATGGTTGTATGTTCTTTACATTTTTGTTATATCATTCTTCTTGGAAACGTAATTATATATTTTAAATTTTAGATATAAATCTGTGGAGATGCTGCCCAATTCTTATTGGAATCATCTTGCATGAGGAAGGACTTAAAAATGAAGGAAGCAGCAGATGACATTGAGGCCAGCCTGTCTTTATAGTAAGTTCCAGGCCAGATAAGACTACAGAGAGAGAGCCTGTCTCAAAGACACACACATACCAATGCAGGAAGTTTTCAAGTATATCAATACATAAAAGTGGTGCCTTAGTTAGGTTTCCTATTGCTGTGAAAAGACACCATGACCACGGCAACTCTTACAAGGAAAACATTTAATTGGGGTGGCTCGCTTTGAGTTTCAGAGGTTCAGTCCATTATCAACATGGTGGAGAGCATGGTGGTGTACAGGCAGACATGATGCTGCAGAAGCTGAGAGTCATTATCTTACAGGCAACAGGAAGTCAACTAACACACCGAGGGAAGCTTGAGCAAAAGCAACCTAAAAGCCTGTCCCCACAGTGACACACTTCTTCCAACCAGGCCACACCTCCCAATAGTGCCACTCTTGGGGGGCCATTTTCTTTCCAACCACCACAAGTGAGATGGGGACAGAAGGTGTCTCAATGGCTTAGGTCCCTTGTTCTTGTAGAGAACTTTAGTTTGGTTCTCAGCAGTTACAACTGACTGTAACTCAATTCCCAGGGGTGCAATCCTCAGACACCTGCACACAACTGGTACACATACAAACAGGCATACACCCATATACATGAGTAAAAACATTTTAAAGAGGTTTTTTTTTTTTTTTTTTTTTTGGTTTTTCGAGACAGGGTTTCTCTGTGTAGCTTTGTGCCTTTTCCTGGAACTCACTTGGTAGTCCAGGCTGGCCTCGAACTCACAGAGATCCGCCTGGCTCTGCCTCCCGAGTGCTGGGATTAAAGGCGTGCACCACCACCGCCCGGCTAAAGAGGGTTTAAAAAGGAATAGAATTATTAAGAAAACAATCCCTCAAAATGACCAAAATTCCCCCTTTAACATTTTTATTTAAAATTTTTTTTCATACCATATATTTGATCGTTTTCCACCCTCCTCCAACTCATAAATCCAACTCCGATCTCCCCAGGGAATTGGTAATGTCACCAGTGCTGACACTCACCAGGGAGGAATTTTTAATGGTGGAGATTTAATCGACTTAGAACTTTTGGAGTGTTGGCCGCTATGGCAGGGTCAGAGGACTGGAAGTGTTTGGTTTCCTAAATAAGCCCTTAGAAAGATGGACCTGCGGTTGAGTGGTCCGCCCGGGTGAGCTTCGGGTGCAACGCATCAGCTACTAGCTCCATATCCACAAGACTCGCGCTACTTTACACACATTGGATCTTTCCAAAACTGGCTTTGAAGAATTACACCTACCATCTTTCCTTTACTTCCCTTTCCGTATTTCAAGGAGCTCTCATGCATTCCAAGCGGGCCTCAAAATTGGTTGCGTACCTAAAATGACCTTGACATTTTGATCCTCTACCTACTGAATGCTAGCATTACAAGCCTGCGCCATCACACTAGTCTTTGTGAGGTGCTGGCGAATGGAACCTCAAGGCTTTCTTCATACTAGACAAGCACTCCTAACCACTGAACTACTTCTCCAGCCGCAAGAATTCGTTTTCAACAGCGGTGGTGTATAAATTGCCCGAATTAGCGGATCCCAACGTAAAGTGCCAATTCAAAGGCATCTCCTTCCTCCTAGTTCCGTGGTTTCTTTTCGGAGGGAAGTGCCGATCGGGAAGCTCGAGCAGACCAGGCTCACGATGGAGAAAACCATCTTCCAGTCCTTGGTCACTACACCGCCAGTCCTCAGGATCGTGGATGGTATTTAGTCTAGCGCCGTCTTCCAGGGTTTAAGGGAGGCTGGAGTCCCAAACAAGAAGGGCTCTGGGTCGGCGACCGAGGATGCACCGAATGCGCAGGACACAGCCGGGAAGCTCCCGGCCGCGCCGCGCCCCGCCCCGCGCCGCTCGCCCGCCCGCCGTCCCCGAGCGCCCTCTCGCGCCCCCGCGCGCCCGCCCGGGACCCACGTCGAGGGAGCGCGCGGGGGGCGGGGCCGGCGCGGGGGCGCGCGCGCGAGGCCGCGGGCAGGGGGGCGGGGCGGCAGAGCTCGGTGCCCGGCCTGGAGGACAGCGGTGTCGGAGTCGGCGTCGGCGGTCGGCGGCGGCAACGCTGAGAGGCCGTGTGGGACGCGGGCGCCGGGTCGCCGGAGCTCAGAGGTAACGCGGGACGGACCTGGCGCGAGAGAACTGGACGCGGGCCCCCGGCACGAGTGGCGGAGGCCTCCGGCCTGGGCGCTGACGCCACTGCTGCCCGGGCGCAGGGGCGGGGCGCGGGGCCGGGAAGCCGGCGCCTTTTGTCCGCCCGCCGCGGCCGCTGCGCCCTCTCGCGTCGCGCCTGCCACCTGGCCCCTGCCCCTGCCGCGCAGGCCTCCGGGGCCCTGCGGCGCGCGCTCCCGCCCTTGTTTTGTTTGGATTTGGGGAGGAGGGGCAGCTCTTCCCTGGTCGTGCCCCCCCCCAGCGTGTCCCAGCGCGCATGCGCCGGCGTGCCCCGCGGCGCCTTATTGGCTGCGAACTCGCGCATGCTCTGAGGCCCGTGGCCCGACTTCCGGCGCGCCCTCCCCTCCGCCCACTCTCAACGGTCTTCCAGCCGGTTCGAAAGATGCCGGCGGTAGTGACTGGCTGCGGCGGGCCCGCCCCTCCGGGTTCTCCGCCCCCGCCGCGGCCGCGGCCGCCATTACGGAGCTCCCAGTGGTGAGTGTGCGGAGCTGAGGCCCCGCAGGGTGCTGCCGAGTCCCCCGCGGATCGGAGCGCGGAGCGGTCACTGCCCCGAGCCGCCGCTGCCGCCCTCGGCAGCCCCGCGCAGGTCCCGGCCCCCGCTCCCCCGCTCTGCGCTTCCGCCACCGCCGCCGCCACTGTGTCACGCGACCGCTCGCGCCTTTGTCTTCGCTGCTCCTCCCGGCGATGCTCATCTGGGCGCTGTCGCTTTGCTGCCGCCGCCGCCGCTGCCATCGCTGCCATGACGGCCTTGCGCTTCCGTGTCCCCGCGTGCCTACAATTCCTTCAGCCCCAGGGCGCTCCCTAGGCCGACGCAGCTAGGGTTGTCAGTGTCAGCCGCTTTTTTTTTTTTTTTTGCCCGGGCCCGAGTTGATCCAGACTTAGCCAGTCTTCACGCCCCTGAGGCTAAGCACAGCCTGAATCGCTTGTCACGTCTGCGGTTTCTTACTGCACCTCTCCCACTGTCGATTGCTTTGGGGAGGAAAAGACAGAGTCTTTTATACCTGCGACCTCATGCGCAAGCATCTTAGAGTGACATAGTCATTTTCACTTGATCTTATCCTAAAGGCCTAGAAGTGATTAGAAATGCATTACGGTTTTTTGTTTTTTTTTTTTTTTCTTAGTCAGCATAGGCATAAAACGGTTACAGGCTTTTAAAAAGGCTCGTACCCCTTTCAGTTTCACCGTAATTTGTTCAAAGCTTATTTCAGGTTTTGTTTTAGAGGTGGTCTCCCTATCTGTACTCCCTGCTGCCTTGTGATCCTCCTGTTTCAGCCTCCTCTTTTCGAGTCCTTGGGGGGATTGGTGTGAACTGTTGTTACCTCAGAGTTCATGTGTAACAGCTTGAAGATTGGGGTTTTGACCCTAGATTTCAAATTAACGTGGAAGATGGACGACTGGAAGTTGACTAGGAAGTTACTGAAGCCTATGTCGATGCCAGCCTTAACTCCAACATGTGGAGTCAGTCCTGTATTATCGGCGTCTGGCCCAGTCAAGATAGACATCACTACATGCTGATTTATGAGATGGGAAAGTTGCCAGCCATTACGATGGTTTATCCGAGTGTAGTGAGAAAACTCAGACTGAGCTGTTGGAGGTATTTAGTGCTCTCTATTAGTGACATTAGAAAGTATGTGTATTATATGGAGTGTGTAGTAACTTATGAGATGCTGGTCCCTTTTCTAAAAACACAAATTGTAAAGGATAGCAGTAGTTTGAGACACATGCTGCAGCCCTAGACATATTGCCCTTTCTAATGGAATAAACTACAACCATGGAATTGGGCTTTTTATTTCTGCAAGTCCTTTATTGCCTATAATAAAACAACTTAGGCATTTAGCTTGTCAAAAGTAAATCTCTGTTACTATTCTAACATTCAACTAAAAAGAACCCAAAAAACTCGTGGCCACAGGAGAACTTTATAAGCCACAGGTGAAAATACATTTTGGTTTCCACATGTTAAAAAACATAATTTTCATTCTTTGGCAAATACATTTTAAACTCCCATTCTGACCCTGCTGTGTTTTAGGCACTCCGTTTGTATCCATTACTCAGTAAAAAAAATACCTGCCTCATTTCCAGAGTAGCATGCAGTTGTACTACCAGCATTGGGAAGGTGGATTAGGAACTCAGGCATCCCTGCTACGTAGCAAGCTTGAAGCCAACTTGGGCTACAGGAAACCCCCCCCCCCCACGAAAATCCCTATCAGGGAGCTAATTAAGCTGTCTGAAAGATCTCATCAGAGTACTGTAAAAAAAAAAAGTTCAATTACAAGGTATGCTGATAATGTTAATTAGAACAGTCCTGGCTGACCATCTATTTGGCTCTGTTAGCTGTTAATGAAAAGTGAATTTAAGCAGGGCATAGTAGCGCATACCTTTAATCCCAGTACTTAGGAGGCAGAGGCAGGTAGATATCTATGAGCTTGAGGCCAGCCTGGTCTACAGAGAACAGCCTGGTCTTCCAGAACAGCCAGGGTTACACAGAGAAACCTTGTCTCAAAAACAAACAAAAAATGAATTTAACAACTTACTAACCTATTACAGAACAAAAAAATACTACGGGTTAGCATTCTATGGCCCTTAGTAAAGAAATTACGAGCTGAGGCAGATGTTTTTAAATATTTCCCCCAAATAGCTATAGGTGTTTTTGGTTTTTTTCAAGACAGGGTTTCTCTGTGTAGCATTGGAGCCTATCCTGGAACTCCCTCTGTAGACCAGGCTGGACTAAAAGCATGCACCACCACCACCCGGCTATTTTAATTTTATTTTATGTGCATTGATGTGAAGGTGTCAGATCCCCTGGAGCTGGAGTTACAGACAGTTGTGAGCTGCCATGTAGGTGCTGGGAATTGAACTTGGGTCCTCTAGATGAACAGTCGGTGTTCTTAACCACTGAGCCATTTCTCCAGCCCCTAACTATAGGTGTTTTATGACTTTTTTTTTATTACATGCATTTATTTGGGGTGTTGAGTGGGGGGAAATGTGCTCAACACCATGCCTGTGCTGAGGTCTGAGACAACCTTCAATAGTAGATTCTCTTAACCATGTGGATGGATACTGTACTTGGGAGCTTTGTGTGTTTCTGTATGTTTTCCTGTATAGCATGTTCACCCACCTAGTGATGTTGTACATTAGGAAGAATTCATCAGCCCTGCCACTTTACAAAGGATCATGTGATCATAGTGTTTTACTTCTGTATCGTATTTGCTTGGGAAAATACTGCCTTAGTTTTAATTATAATTTTCAGGGGAAGCACATTGCTACATAAATACTGCTTGTTTGCATTGAAATCCCCATGCAAACAACCCAAGTAATGTCCTGAGCCATCTTGGCCTTTTTTATTTTATTTTTTAAGGGGGATTGGAGGATGAGGTTTGAGGCAGGTTTTCTGCGTGTAGCCCTGGCTGTCTTAGCTGTCCTGAAACTCACTATGTTGGCCATGCTGGTCTCAAAGTCAAAGATCTCTCTGCCTCTGCTCCTTTACCCTCTAATGCTGAGATTAAATAAGTGCACTACCATATCCAGCATGCTTTGGGCTGTTAGGAATTTTAAATATTTCTTTGTAAATATTTCTAATTCACTGTTGTCAATAAGATATTTGTATGTTTGGGGAGTGGGCAGATTGAGGTAGTAGGACCCAGCATGCTCCCGATCATCCTATCTCAGCCTCCCATAGTGCTGGGGCTTATAGTTGAGTACATTGTCCCAGCTTGCATTCTTTCAGCTCTCTTTGCAACTGATAGAGAAGTATGGAATTGACACCTGTGTTTGCAGAAGATTTTTCTCTAACTGAAAGCACTCTGTTTAATGTTTTAAAATTTTACCCTAGTTTGTTGTGGCCTGGGACTATTACATAACAGGATAAAAGGTCTTAGATTTCCAAAAAGTTAGAGATTAAAGAAGAAATTAATTATTCCCCATTATTGTTAGTTGCTCATGAGCATGGATTCTTAAACACTTAAATAACCATTTTCCTCTACTAAGGAATTTTTATTATAGAATATCAGGGTCCAGCCGGGCGGTGGTGGCGCACGCCTTTAATCCCAGCACTCTGGAGGCAGAGCCAGGCGGATCTCTGTGAGTTCGAGGCCAGCCTGGTCTACAGAGCGAGATCCAGAAAAGGCGCAAACCTACACAGAGAAACCCTGTCTCAAAAAACCAAAAAAAAAAAATCAGGGTCCTAGATTAGAGTTGTGTGGAGGTCAGAGGTCACAGACAGGAGTCTTCCTCAATTGCTTTCCATCTTATAATTTGAGACAGGGTCTCTCACACTGAACCAGGACCTCACCATTTCAGTTTCACTGGTTGGCTGTTGAGCTTTGGGGATCTGCCTGTCTGTACTCCCAGTGCTGGGGTTACAGATGGGTTCCAAACATGAAGCTTTTACATGGGTGGTGGAGATGGAATTCAGATCCTCATGCTTTCATAACACTTTACCCACTGAACCAACCCCCCCCATTAGTGGTTTTTTGTTTTTGTTTGTTTCCTTTTTAAGGCTCAGGAGTGTTACGATCAGGTAAATTTGGGTGAGTGCATGAGGGTTTTTTTTTTTTTGTGATTTTGTTTGCTTGTTTGTTCACTTGTTATGAAAAGATTCCATCCTTTAGCTCACGATGGCCTAGAATTCAGAATTCATATGTATCCCCTCCTGCCTCAGCCTCCTGAGTTCTAGGATTGCAGGCATGTGCCACCATGCTTGACTTTCTCTGTGGCTATTTGATTATGCTCTTTTTTCTGTGTGCATTTGCTTATGTTACACTAGGACAAGATCTTGGATGTATACTCTGTTGTCTAGGTGGTGATCTAAACTCACCTCCCTGGCTCTGGAGGTTCTTCAGTGTTAGGTTCTCAGTGGAAATTTTACCCTTCAGTTTTCCCTTTAATGAGGGGAAAATTTTTACTCTCTAATGGTAAAGATTACAGTTAATTTTCTTGACCTCATAAGAATGATAACAAAAATCATCTTTACTAAACTGCTCCTTGGCTAGACCTGCGCTTAGTCTCCTTCCTGAAGTCCAGATGGATGGCAAGAGGGGTTGGAGTCAGGTTCCTTAGCCCACCCTTGCCCTTGCTGCCTTTGTTCCTGTGGAAATTGCAAAGCTGCTGTGGCTTACGCATTCCTCTTAGTTATTGCTTTACATTGTTGATATGTTAATAATGTTATCTTTTTTAGTAATAACTAAGTCATCTAACGTAAAGTTTTAGTTGTATTTATTCCCTTTGGAATATTGAATTGAGACGTTTTAGTTTAGTTTGTTTCTGTTGATCTTCACACCAAGTCTTTTCTGTGCTTTAGGTTGACTCTCCACACTGAAGCCATTAGGAAAAACCCTTGTGATTAACAGCAGAGGCTTCAGAGTGTCACCAGTGTTCAGGCCTAGAAATTATTTTAAATGGCGACTGATATGTCTCAAGGTGAACTCGTCCATCCTAAAGCACTCCCACTTATAGTAGGAGCTCAGCTGATCCACGCGGACAAGTTAGGTGAGGTAGGGGCTGATGCATTCTTGAAGCTCACTCTTGGATCAATCCCTGACTTCAGGCTCTGCTGGGTTCTTCATAGATACAAAGTTCTGTTCGTCTTCCCCTTCTCCTTAAATTTTTTATAAAACTTTCAACCTTCTAAATTGATTCCAGATTACCTATAACTTTCCATTTGAAGTTCTGTCTAAAATAAAATATTTTGAATATTTTTAAAATCATCTTTCACTTAAAAAAATTAACTCGTTAATAGTAATTTGCATCAGATCCTAGAGTTGACTTGAAGAATTCTCCTACATCTTTAACACCCAGTTAGGTCCCTTGAGAGAGACAGAAGAGAACTCTATCCTGTGTGATTATGGGCATCTGTTTTCTTAGAAGGCAGAGGATAGCACCATGCCAATACGACGAGCTGTGAATTCTACCCGGGAAACTCCACCCAAAAGCAAGCTTGCTGAAGGGGAGGAAGAAAAGCCAGGTAAAGTAAATTTAAAAAGACAGAACACTCCAATTTGAAGTATTCCATAAATCTTTTTGAACTTAATTATTCTCGTGTTCATAATGCAGTGTTAAAGAGTATTTGAAGAGAGAAATAGTAGATGTTGGTATGTCCTGCTGGACTGTGTGGGTAAAGAGTGCATTTTCTATTTGAAGGCCTTTAGAAAGTAAAATATAATGTTCTTGGAATTGAAAACAAAAATGAAGAACAATTGGTGTGACATTTTAGACATAATGCCCTGGGAGAGATGGCTCTGGAATTAATTCAGGAAGGCCTGGGCTTTCAGGATGGGCAGTGGGATCATCAGGAGGCCATAGGGAAACACGTGGGTGTGATCTGTTAGTGGAGAGAGATGAGCCGGTCAGGTAGGAGGACAAAGAGTGGAGGACAGAAAACTAGGCCCATCAGCCTGAGAAATGTTGTTCCTTCATGCTCTTTCTAGCCTCCTCTTCTGGCTCCCTGTTAGTCTTTGTCATGTGATCTTTTTGCTTGCTTTCTTTATCCCTTTCCTTTTTTTCTTCTATATCTTGGGTTTGCCAAAATGAGCATACCATTCTTTCCCTGTCTGGGCTTTTTTTTTTTTTTTTTTGAACCTGGATTTTGTCTCAAAATCTTTAAGTGCTGTACCCCGTTTGGGCATCCATGCCTAAGGTGTAATAAGGAATGTGAGAATCAGAATTTAAAAAGTGATGTGGGCAGGTGAGTTGATTACCACTGCATCTCTGGCCATGTGGTAGAATGATGTGTGGTACTGTGAAGACTGAAAGGTGGTTTTGAATTTGAGGCCAGTCAGGGCTATATAGCATGGCACTGCCCTCAAAACCAAACCCTTACATTCTTTGCTCACTCATAAGAAGTAGCTGATCCAGGTTCCATCATGAATTTTCAGAAATTATGTCCAAATTTTAGGTTCTACTTCTTTTAAAATATTTTTTTGTTTTGAGATAGAGTTTGGGCTTGACACAGCGATCCCAGGAACTTGCTGTGTAGACAAGCGTGACCTTGAAACTCCTTTGCTCACCTCTGCCTAGCTCATGCAGTGGTGGGTATTTCTCACATAATGGTCTGGCAGCTCAGATGACTTAACAGGATGAAGAGGGCGCCAGGCGAGGGTCGTGTAACAGTGACACTCCTGCTCCACAGCTGTGATTGACTTTGGAATGTGTCTGTGAATTTGAACAGTTGGCAGGTCTGTTAAGTAACATGTCTGTGACTTTTATTGACTACCGGGTGGGTGGGGGTTTGTGTTTTAGAACCAGATGGAAGTTCAGAGGAATCTATCTCTACTGTGGAAGAACAAGAGAATGAAACGCCACCTGCTACATCTAGTGAGGCGGAGCAGCCCAAGGGGGAACCTGAGACTGAAGAGAAGGAAGAGAACAAGTCTCCTGAGGAAACCAAAAAGGAGTAAGGGTCCTGCTTTCTCACTCTTTATACTTGAAGGCTGTGTTCAGGTTGTGAGTGTACAGAACAAGCCGTTGGTGCTGGGCATGTACTATTTGCTTTTTAAAATTACTGTTTGATCAGGTTTTCCTATGCACTTTTATGCCTTTTAGAGTTCCTAGTGGTTAGTTAGCGTGGTAGTCTGAGTAAGCATTTCCTGTTTGCTTGGAGTATGCCTTTGTGCATTAAAGGAACATTTGATACTTTTGAAGCTTTGATGGACTCAGTAAGAAATGGTAAGTAACTACAAAAACCTGACTTGAAAGACACTTCACCATTTGTTCCTGCCTCTGTGCCAGCAGTGGATTGTTTGTGTGTGCTTGTTGAGTACTCAGTCACGTCACATCAAGAGCAGCATAAGCCCTCTCTCTATCTGGTGACTGAGCTCTGGAAGTAAGATTTGCAGTTGGTTTATATCTGTGTGCAGTGGTGGCAGTTGTTTAAGTTGTTTTGTTTATTCTTGGGTGAGGAGGGACAGGCACATTGTGAGCAAGTCTTACTGTGTAGCCCTGGCTAACTTAGAACTCACTATGTCAACTCTGCTGGCTTCAGACTTGCAATCATGAACCTCATGCCTCTGCATCTCGAGTGCTGAGTTACAGGTATTTACCACCATATGCCTAGCTTCCTTCTAAAAGAAAAAGGTTTGCAAGCAATTGAGGAAGACAGCCAGTACTGACCTTTACCTCTGTGAGCACCCACATCACAAATGCACAAACAAGAATTCCTGTTTAACTAGAGTAGTAATAATTACACTTCTCCCATGTGCTACTCAGGAAATCTCTTATTCCCATTTTTTTTCTTTGTTTGGTTTGTTTTTGGTTTTCCTTTTGTTTTTCAAGACAGGCTTTCTTTGTGTAACACTCCTGGCTGTGCTGGAACTCACTATGTAAAACAGGCTGGCCTCGACCTCACAAAGATCAGCCTTCCTCTGCCATACTCCCAAGTACTGGGAGGAAAGGCATGCGCCACCAACCCCTAGCTAAGAAGAAGTGATTTTATACCTATTCTTTTGTTGTTGTTGTTGTTTTCAAGACAGGGTTTCTCTGTAGCCTTGCGCCTTTCCTGGAACTCACTCTGTAGCCCAGGCTGGCCTCGAACTCACAGAGATCTGCCTGGCTCTGCCTCCCGAGTGCTGGGATTAAAGGCGTGCGCCACCACTGCCGGGCTTCAAATTTTTTTTATTCTTTATTTTACTTTTTATTCTTGAAGGTAGTTGATGTTGTTTTACTGTTTAGGGGACTGAGATATCACATGCTAAAATTATATACTTAGGACCTTAAGATCTTTTTCCATATCCCATTGCATCTGTTGTAGTGATTGCTAATTTTTATTATTTTTACCATTATATATTTTTTTATGTGTATGGGTGTTTTGCCTGCTGTTTGTGCATGTGTGTGCCTGGTGTTAATGGAAGCTAGAAGACAGTGTTGGATCCCTTGGAAATGGAATTACAGATGACTGTGAGTCATTTTATAGGGACTAGAATCAAACCCAGGTCCTCTGGAAGAGCAGCCAGTGCTCTTCTCACTGAACTGTCTCTCCAGCTAGAATTTTCACTTCGTTTTTAGTGACAGTTAATGTGATTGCTCTTGCCTGTTCCTGAGAGAAACAGCTTTCTAGCTCATACCTAAGAGGAACCTCTTGATTCATTTATAGTATCAGGAAGTTTTTAATGCTATAGTTTGTAGATTTTTTGCTTGTTTTATATATCATCTCAATGTAAATAATTAAAACTTTCCCCCCAAGACAAGATGTCATTTTTGTAGCTGCAGCTATCCTGGAACTTGCTATCTAGCCTAGGCTAGTTTAGTCTCGAACCTAGGGTCACTGTGATTCTTGAGTGCTGGGATTACAGCCCTTACCCCTGGCTCTCCCTCTGTGGCCTTTTCTTTTTTTCTTTCTGATTGTTCTTTGATGTTAGAGGGCCATTGGTTCTAAGACCCCTACAGTACCAAGATCTGTAGATGCTCAAGTCCTTCCTGTAAGTTGGTCTAGTGTTATGTGTAACTGAGGTATATCCTCCTGTGTAGTCTAATACCGAATACACTGTGGGTGCTTTGTATACAGTTGTGCTGTGTGACTTAGTGACTAGTAATGAGTGGGAAAGAAAGTTGTGTGTTCAGTACAGATGCTGTTGTCCCTTAATATGTGTGTGTGTGTGTGTGTGTGTGTGTGTGTGTAGATAGATAGATAGATAGATAGATAGATAGATAGATAGATAGATAGATAGATAGATATAGATATAGATATAGTCTTTGGGTGCAGAATGCAACTGTGTGAGATCTGTGAATACAGAATGTTGACTATCTCTGAAGAGTTCATCTTGCATAATGAAAACTCTTTGTTTTTAAGTGAGAAGGAGCAGTCTAAAGAAAAAGAGAAGAAAGTGAAAAAAACGATACCTTCCTGGGCTACTCTTTCTGCCAGCCAGCTAGCCAGGGCCCAGAGACAAACACCGATGGCTTCCTCCCCACGGCCCAAGATGGATGCAATCTTAACTGAGGCCATTAAGGCAAGTTGTTATTTCCAGCAATGAACTCAGGTTTACCCTCTTCATCTTTCCTTATTTGAAAATAGCTTATTTTGTCTGGACATCAGCAATCCTGCTTTGCTTCCTAAAGGATATACATTATAGGAGGCAAATGTTTTTCTACTGTAATTATATTTGATGAGCACTTTTTTTTTCTTCTAACACAGGGCTTCTCTGCGTGGCCCTGCCTGTTCTGGAACTTGCCCAGTAGACCAGGCTGATCTTATAGATCTGACTGCCTCAATTTCAGAGTGGGGTGGGGTTGCTAAAGGCGTGTCCCACCATTCCCTGAAAGCACATTTGTTTTTAAAACTCATGTTAAGGGGCTGGAGAGATTCAGTAGTTAAGAGCACTTGCTGTTCTTACAGAGGACCTGGTTCTATTCCTAGCACCCACATTGACTGGCTCATGACTATCTGTAATTCCGGTTCCCAGGGTCCAGATGCCCTTTGTGGGCACCTGTACACACTTCACAGATGTGTGCATCATTAGAAAACATGCAGAATTTTTATTAAAAATTATTTCCTAGTTTTGTTTGTACAGCTGAGCATCTGATATATAGCAATTTTTTTCTTTTCTTTTTGGTTAATCGAGACAGGGTTTCTCTGTGTATCAGCTCTGGCTATCCTGGAACTTGCTCTGTAGATCAGACTGGCTTCAAACTCAGAGATCCGCCTGCCTCTGCCTCTTGAGTGCTGGGACTAAATGCGTGTGCCACCACTGCCTGGCATGTATAGCACTTTTCATACCTAAAATAAGAAACTTCTAATCCTATTGCTTTGTTTCTTCACTGACCCTTTCAAAATGTTGCAAAAAGAAGCCTTCTTACATAGCCTTATGACTTCAGTGTATTCATTGGCTTTCATTAGCATATGTGACTCTCAGATATTGT
Organism: Peromyscus leucopus; assembly: GCF_004664715.2. Lineage (NCBI taxonomy): Eukaryota > Metazoa > Chordata > Mammalia > Rodentia > Cricetidae > Peromyscus > Peromyscus leucopus. The sequence continues at coordinate 139,183,588 of NC_051064.1, forward strand.
TAGGGGGTCAGGGTGGATTTCCTGATGGAGCACAAGCTGGTTGGCCTTGAACTCCCTGTTGTATAGTCAAGAATGACTTTGAACTTGGGGTTCTTCTTCAAGATTATAAGTTTTTGCTGCCATGACAAGCACCAAATGAAAGTCTAACCTTACACTGCCTTTATTATGTAACTATTCTCAGTATCCCCCTGCTGGGGATCATACATCAAGCCTTATGCAAGTTAAGCCTAAATCCCCCACCCCCACCTTGTATTTAAAAGAAGATGATTTATTTCATTTTTTTATTTCCATGGAGTTCATTGTCTTCGTATGTGTCCAGGAGCCCTTGGAGGCCTGAAGAAAGCATTGGCCACCCTGGAATTGGAGTTACAGGCAGTTGTAAGCTACTGTGTTGGTGCTGGGAACCAAGTCCAGGTCCTGTCCAAGAGCATATTGAGCTAGCATTCCAGCCTTGTGATCTCTCTCCTTTACATAGCCTCTCTTGAAGAATCTCATGCAGCCAAGACTACGTAGAGAGACCCTATCACCAAAAAAAGAAAAGAAGAAGCAGGTGGTGGCTTTACATCTGCTGGCCGAAGAGCAATAGATGCATGTATTTGCTCAGGTGCCTTTCTAGTTATACAGCCCAGGAAGTCCCTGCCCAGGGACTAGCCCCACTCAGAATTTAGATGGTTTGGGGTTGACTATTTTTAGTTTTTGATTGTTGTTTTTCTGAGACAGGGTTTCTCTGTGTAGCCCTGGCTGTCCTGGCACTTCCTCTGTAGAACAGGCTGACCTTGAGTTCAGAGATCTGTCTGCCTTTGCCTTCGGAGTCCTGGGATTAAAGGTGGGCACTACCACTACCCAGCTTTTTGTTTTGGTTTTTAAAGATGGTCTCACTGTGTAGCCTAGGCTGGCCTTGAACTTGCAGCAGTGCACCTACCTCTGCCTTGTAGAGGTGAGATTACAGGTGCGAGCCACCATAACCAGCAGTTCCTGTGGTTTTGCAAAACTAAAATTGTTGCAGAAGTACCTGTTAGTGTTGTTTGTTTCTCCACGGCCTTTACGTGCTTCAGTTGAGCTAGCTGAAGCACTGTTCATTCTTCCCTACCACTTTGCCATTTAGTTCATTTCTAAAAGAACTTATTTTGAAGATGATTCAGTCTCTAATAAAAAAATAACTAGTTTAATATGTATGGTTTGAAAATCTTGTAGGCATGCTTCCAGAAGAGTGGTGCTTCAGTGGTTGCTATTCGAAAGTACATCATCCATAAGTACCCTTCTCTGGATCTGGAGAGAAGGGGCTATCTCCTTAAGCAAGCACTGAAAAGAGAGCTAAACAGAGGAGTCATCAAACAGGTACTACACCATTGTAGAAAGTGAGATGACGTCATGTATCCGCTAAGTTAGGTGTATACGTCATGTATCAGCTAAGTTAGGTATATACGTCATGTATCAGCAAGTTAGGTATATTTTTCTCTGTTAAAAGTAAGTACATGACTGAAATAATTCAACTGGATCTAGTCTTATTATGTGAGGACAGGCCTCAGAACACTGATGGCAGTTGCCTTTGTAGGTCACTCTTAATAGAGCAATACAATGGTATGATTTTTCTCTGCCTGTTGTACTGTTGGTTGGGTCTTTGGAGACTGGATTATGCTTGAAATTACATCGCTCTACAAATGATAATAAAGTTAAGGAATACTTTATTGCCATAACAGAAGGAGGCTTGCAGTCTTAGGTCTGTTACCTCTAAAACTTAATATACATGACTCAACTGGGTTGCTTTATAAATTGGCTTTTCAGTAGATTCACCTTAATTGATTATTATCTAAACTATTAATGCCTGAGTGCTAAAGAGCATCAGCTAAAGCCTAACTAGAATGACCCTGATTTCAGGCATAATCTGTGTTGCTTTGCTTAGTTCTTCAAAGGATTGCTTAGATTTGGAACAGCTTAGGGTAGGCATTGCAGCTCCAGCTAGAACACTTGCCTGAGCACACATAAGGTCCTGATTACCCTGTCCTGGGATAAAACCATTACAGCCTTAAGATGAAAATGGAGTTTATCTAATCAAGTACTCTTCAGAAGTCCACAGTAGTAAGAATAACCATTAAGATCCCATGGTAGCGCCGGGCGGTGGTGGCGCACGCCTTTAATCCCAGCACTCGGGAGGCAGAGGCAGGCGGATCTCTGTGAGTTCGAGGCCAGCCTGGGCTACCAAGTGAGTCCCAGGAAAGGCGCAAAGCTACACAGAGAAACCCTGTCTCGAAAAACCAAAAAAAAAAAGATCCCATGGTAGCAAAAAGAGCTAGTCTTAGGACCTAATTTATCACATTCCAAAAGCTCCTGAGGTTCTTTGATAACTTTCTACAGGTTGTGATGGGGTTAGATCTGTGATAGACAGTTAAACTCTGCCTAGGAACCCTCCATGAGTTGTTCATTTAGTACATAGATGTTGAGTGTGTTCTTTGCTGTGGATGCTTTGGGGTTCATCGATGAATAAAGTGATTCCTATTGTGTGGGGATTACTTGTTTATATGATTAATAAATAGATTTTATTTTTGTGAAATATTTGATCATCAAATAAGCCTGAGTTACAGGGTTTTCCAGGGTTGACTGGCTGGTGTGGTGTCTTATCTCTTCAACTCCATTGTTCTTTCCTCTCCAGAGTTAAGCAGCATTTTACCTCCTGCTCATAACCTTCTAGTGTGAAGTTACTAACTCAGTCCTGGAGTAACTTAAATCTCATGTACTTTAGGTAAAAGGAAAAGGTGCATCTGGCAGTTTTGTTGTGGTCCAGAAATCAAGGAAAACAGCTCAGAAATCCAGAAACAGAAAGGTAAGTTTGCAGCACTTTTTGAATGCTGAAGTACTATTACCGCTACTGAAGACAGCAGCATTAATCGAGGGCCTGTGTGAGTAGTGCTGTTTGAAGCACAGCCTTTCCACTGAGGGCTAGAGACATTGCAAGTAATTTCCCCAGATAAGTGCGAAGAACAGCCAGGTTGCAAAGCTTAGTACTCCGGCCTTGTTAAGCCTATGGTCTTCAATGCCTTATATTGAATTACGGGCAGCTGTATGAATTAGACTACTTTTTGTGAAATATGTTTTAAGCTAGAAGAGATATATAAGTACATTTCTGCTCCACCAGGACCTAAACTGTACTCAGATTCCTTTTGTTTTCTCTTCTTTGTAAGTACTAACACCCAAAACAGTTCCATTGATAAACAAATAAAAGCTAAAATTTTTTTTTTGTTTTGTATTTTTTGAGACAAGGTTCCTCTGTGTAACAGCCCTGGCTGTCCTAGAACTTGCTCTGTAGATTAGGCTGGCCTCAAACTCACAGAGATCTGCCTGCCTGTTCCACCCAAGTGCTGAGATTAAAGGCGTGTGCCACCACTACCCGGCATGGCTAAAAATTTTTAAGTGAAATAGTATTTGTATCATTGATTAGAATCCTGATAGTCTCTATCATTTTTACAACTCTGAAAGGTTTTTTGTTTTGTTTTTGTTGTTTTTCAAGACGGTTTCTCTGTGTAAGAGCTCTGGCTGTCCTGGAACTCGCTTTGTAGACTAGGCTGGCCTCGAACTCACAGGGTTCCACTGGCCTCTGCCTCCCAAGTGTTGAGATTAAAGGTATGCACCACCACCACTTGGCACAACTCTGAAAGTTTTATACCTTTTAAAATTTAATTTTAATTTTATTTTTGAAACAGGGTCTTTCTACATATCCCTACCTGTCCTGGAATTCACTATGTAAACCAGGCTGGCCTCAAACTTATAGAGATCTTCCTGCTTTGAGAATGCTGGACTAAGGCATGCAGCACAAGCTATAGCTTCATACTGATTTTGTTTTTTTTCAAGACAGGGTTGCTCTGTGGAGCTTTTGGAACCTGCCTGAAACTCACCCTGTAGACCAGGCTGGCCTGGAACTCACAGAGATCCGCCTGCCTCTGCTTCCCGAGTGCTAGGATTAAAGGTGTATGCTATCACCACCTGGCTCTCATACCATTTTTAAAATAGATTTTATAGCACTTGAAAATTAGCCTTGGTGGTATGCTTCCTGGTGCTGCACTTGATTCTTTGTTACTGGAAATGAAGAGTGAAAGTAAACCTTTAAATAACTCGATTCTTCCTTTTGATTTCTGTGTGTATTTTTACTCTTTGAATCTGAAATTATTATCTGACAATTGCTACAATCTGTACCTTATGCTCTGATTTATTTGAATATGGGAGAAAGTATACTTTCCTATTTGCCAGTTGACCTGACAGCGATGGCAAGCCCTGGAGTTGTAGGTAACGTGGGCTGACAGCTGTCTGTTGTGTAAGGATTAACTTTTGGTGCTGTGTTGCAGAAGGGTTCAGCAGTGGATCCAGAACCACAAGTCAAACTGGAAGATATTCTCCCGTTGGCCTTTACTCGACTTTGTGAACCTAAAGAAGCATCCTACAGTCTCATCAGGAAATACGTGTCTCAGTATTACCCTAAGCTTAGAGTGGACATCAGGTACTAGCCATGCCCTGGACTCCAAAGCAGGGCATGCTGTTCTTGAGAAAGGACATAGATGAAATATTAAGAAGGGTTTCTTTCGGGGGAAATAGAAGTAAAACTTCCTGTATGGTTTATTTTTTGTCTCCTAATTCCCCATGTTTTCTTTTTTTTTGTCATGTGTAAGGGCTTTTGTTGCTGTTCTTCTTTGGTTTGTTTGTTTTTTAAACCCAAACTACATATTCTCACATGATCCTACTAGAGTTTGGTGTCCCTCAATCAGTACCTGTGGAGGGTTTGGTTCCAGTAGCCTCCTTGATGCCAAAGTCCTACAAATGTTCAAGCATATGCTTTCCATAGTCCTGTCTGTCAGTGATACAGCATGCATCTTCATGTATAATTTCTGTTGTTGTTAAGATAGGAGCTCACTGTGTAGCCTAGACTGTCGTCAAACTCATAGTCTTTGTGCTTTTGCCTTAGTAATAGAATTATGCCTGGCTTCTGTGTGTTTACTTTGCAGTACTGAAAATTGAAGCGAGAGCTTCGTGCATGCTAGGCAAGCCTCTACAACTGTATCCTGGCCTTCTTTACATTTTATTTGAGACATGTTGAATTAAATTGCCTAGACATACCTTAAACTTGTGATTCTCCTGCCTCAGCCTACTAAGTAGCTGGCATTATAGGCCTGCACCATTGGTCTCGCCCTCCTGTATACTTTAAATCTTCCTTAGAACACTTAAAATACCTAATATAATTGTTATATAAATAGGCATTATAATATACAAAATAATGGTAAGGGAAAAGTGTGTGCATTCGTGTAGGTATAGCTTCCCCGCCTGAATGTTTGTGATCCAGTTGCTGCTGCAAACAGTGTGGTTACATAGAGTCATCTGTAACTTTTTCTTTTGTTGTTGTTGGTTTTCAAGATAGAATGTCTTTGTGTAGCCTTGGCTGTCTTAGAACTAGCTCTGTAGACTAGGCTGGCCTTGAACTCAGCAGTTCTGCCTCCCAAGCACTGGGATTAAAGGCCGGTGCCCCTACCACCTGGCTCTTACTGTGGTTTGGTTTTGTCTTGAGACAAGGTTTCATGTAGCCCAGGCTGGCCACAAACTTACTATGTAAGAGAGGATGGCCTTGAGTTGCTAATCCCCCTGCTTCCTCCTCCCAAGTGGACTCAGTGTGTACTACCACACTCTCACACATCTGTGCATGTGCATTTGGTATATGTATATGGGGGCATGTGTTTGTGTGTCCAGATGCATCCGCACACATTAGCCATCTGAAGTAGATGGTGAGTGTCTGTCTTGATTGTCCCACTGAACTCTCTGGCTAGTCTGGCTAACGAGCTTGATCCAAGAGTTTGTTTCTGCCTCCTCTAAGCTGGGAATACTGATGGACCACCACACCCACTGGGCTTTTACATGGTATCTGTTTATCTGAACTTGAATCCTTAGACTTATGTGGCAAGCATTTTACTCAGTCTTAGTTTCTTTTCTATTGCTGTGACAACACACCATGACCAAGGCAACTTACAAAAGAAAGTGTTGAATTGGGCTTCTTACAAGTTCAGGTGATTAGAGTCCATGATTGCACAGCAAAGGCACACTGAGAGAATGACACCGGTCCTTTGAAACCTCAGAGTCCACCCCTGTGACACACCTCCCTTAACAAGGCTACACTCTCTAATCCTTTCAAACAGTTCCAGCAACTGGGAACCAAGTATTCAAACATAGGAGCCCCTGGGAGCCAGTCTCATTCAAACCACCAGACCCACAGAGCCATCTTCCATCCCTTTCCATGGTGGGCTAGAAGAGAGATGGCTCCATGGTTAGGACCACTGGCTATTCTTCAGAGAACCCAGGTTGGATTCCCCGTACCCATATGGTCGCTCACAGCCATCCAGTTCCAGGGGATTTGATGCCTCCTCACATACCAGGCATTCACATTGTGAAGACATACATATATGTAAGCAGAATACCCATAAACATAAATATAAAAAAAAAACAAAAAACAAAAAATTTAGCCTTACAGTGGTATGCCATTAATCCCAGCACTCAGGAGGCAGAGGCAGGCAGATCTCTTGAGTTCGAGCCACCCAGGTCTACAGAGTGAGTTCCAGGAGCCAGAGCTGCACAGGGAAACCCAGTCTTGAAAAAACAAAACAAAAAAACAACAATTTTTATATCAGCTTTAGATACTCATTTTCTATTTGCTGTGATTTTGGGGAGCAGATGAGAACTTGGGCTTTATTTAATAGTAAGTAAAGGCCTCAGAGATGCCTCAGTGAATAAAGGCGCCCGCTGCCAACCAGACACCCTTAGTATATGGTCCCCAAGAGCCACATGGTAGAAAGAAAGAGCTGAGAACTTCGTCTTGATGATTGTCATCTGACTTACACACATGTGCCCACAAAAATCAATGTGATAAAAACTTGTAAAAGGGGAGATGGCTTAATAAGTATACAGAAATAGCTTATCTTTACCATTTAAACAAAAATTCTGAGTATGTTATTTTGTGTGTGTGAGTGTTTATGTGTTTGAGACAGGGTCTTGAATTCACGGAAACCCACTTGCCTTTGTCTTTTCCTCCTGAAAGCTGGGATTAAAGGCATGTACCACATCTGGCTTTCAGAAAATTTAGAACAATCACTTAGGTTATCATAATTGTAGACTAGGCTGGCCTCCAACTCACAGAGATCCACTTGTCTCTGACCCCCAAGTTTTGGTATTAAAGGCGTGCGCCACCACTGCCCAGTTTCTATCACTTTTTTTTTTTTTTTTTTTTTTTTGAGACAGGGTTTCTCTGTGTAGTTTTGCTGTCTGTCCTGGATCTTGCTCTGTATACCAGGCTGGCTTCGAACTCACAGAGATCTGCCTGATCTGCCTGCCTCTGCCTCCCGAGTACTGGGATTAAATGCGAGTGCCCGGCTCCATCACCTTTTTACTGAAGCTCTTTACCCCTTTTTCTTCTGGAAGACCGTATTGCTTTTCTCAACAGTCACAATGGAGTCCTCACAGCCTTTTTTTTTTTTTTTTTTCTTTCTTTCTTTCTTTTTTTTTTAGGTAGGATCTCACATATCTCAAGCTGTTCTATTTTATATCTGAATATTTGCTTGCATGTATGACTATGAGCCACCTGCTTGCAGTGCCTGTAGGAGCCAGAAGAGGGAGTTGGATCCCCTGGGATTGAAGTTACAGGTGGCTGTGAGCCAGCATGTGGGGATTGGGAATTCAACCTGGTCCTCTGGAAAAGCAGCCAGTGCTCTTTACATCTCTGGCCAATTTTTTTTTTTCTTCTTAAAGAAAAAAAAAGTTTTTACTATGTATTTGTGTGTATTTGTGTGAGGTGCAAATGCCACAGAACAGTTGTGGAAGTTGATCTTCTACAGTGTGAGTGCCGGCAGGTGAACTCAGGTCTTGACAAAGGCCTTTACTGGCTGAGCCATGTCATTGGCCACCTCAGGTCTTGAAAGTCATCGCAGTGGGCTGCTTTATTTGCTTTGTCGTCATCATCATTGTGCTGGCTTACACACAAGATAAGTTTGCTCCCCACAGTCCTACAGTTGGGAAGTCTGCGATCATAGTGGAGTCAGCATAAATGATTGCTATCTGCTTATTGTCCCATGTTAGGATGCTCGTAGGATCCCTTACTACCTTGTTTTTCCTTTGGGGGTGATTGGGTGTGCATGTGTGTGAGGGGGGTACAAACTCACATGTATGTACACGTATGTGGGAGGCCAGAGCACTTCAGGACCTATCAGTTACCTCCAAAATGACTTTTTTTTTTTTTTTGAAGTATTCTTAACATATCACACACATGAATTTGGCTGGTATGATTAAAGCCAAAACCTTGTGTGGCCTGGGCACCATAGCAAGTTAACCCCCATTAGGGGAAAAAAAAAATCTTTGCTTTATTTCATTGCTTAGGGCATTCATCTGATGGTACTAAATTACAGGGGTTTGGCACACTATGGCAATTAGAAAAGTTTGTTCTGTGTGGTAAGGATTATATATGTATCAATAATAGCTTCTTTAAGAGGAAAGACGTTCTACTTGTTCAGAATGCCATCAGCTTGGTGTTCTTTTGTTCATTTTAAAGGATATACACATGACAGGAATTACAAGTTTAGATCTGGAACTAGACCTGGATCTGTTTCTGTAGTTTCCTTTCACTGACAGATTTATGACTCTTGTTTCTCTCCGCAGACCCCAGTTGTTGAAGAACGCTCTACAGAGAGCAGTAGAGAGAGGCCAGTTAGAGCAGATAACCGGCAAAGGCGCTTCGGGGACGTTCCAGGTGAGAAGCCGGAGTCTTGATTGTTGAGAATGGTTTGCAACGTTTGGGTTTCAGAACCTCTTCTCTTCTCAAAACTGTGATGAGAATAAATGTGTCTTCAAGAGATTTTGTTTATATGTGTTAGCGTCTATCAGTATTTACTAAATTAGAAATTAAAACTAAGAACCAAACATGGTGGCACACACCTGTAATCCCAGGCTACAGGAGACGGAGGAGGTAGGAAGATTTCAAATTCAAAACCAGCAAGAGCTACATAGTGAGGTCATGTCTCAAAACAGAAAGAACTAGAAAGATGACTAATTCGAGAATCCATGGAGTCTTAAGGAGTATTGGGGAGATTTATTAGGGTAAATTGAAGCACTACACTCACGAATACAGAACCGAGAAGACAGCTGAAGACGTCCTCTGATCTGACTGGGAGCGAATCCACCTGGAAGTTCAATCACACCAGGAAGGAGGCGGCAGAGCCTGCCTTCTCCCTTTCCTTTCCAGAGGTCATTTAAAAGGCAAGAAGCACCGCCTCCTTTGGGCCATATAGCCCAAAGTCATGGGCGGAGCAAATACCACTACATGACTCAGCAGCTACCAAGTCTAATGACCTGAGTTCTGTCCTAGGAGCCATGTGGTAGAGTGAGAGAAGCCACTCTTGCAAGTTGTCCTCTGACCTCCACATGTCATGGCATGTGTGCATCCACATACATATCCATCAATAAATTAATAATAAAATTTTGGAAAACTGGACTTTCTACATTAACTTTTTTTGTTTTGTTTTTTGAGACAGAGTTTCTCTGTGTAGCCCTGGCTGTCCTGGAACTTGCTCTGCAGACCAGGCTGGTCTCAAACTCAGAGATCCACCTGCCTCTGCCTCTGCCTCCTGAGTGCTGGGATTAAAGATGTGTGCCACCACCACCTGGCTTCTAATTTTTACCTCTAGCTTCAGACAACCTATAAGGTCTGCTTCACATTTCATATGATGAAATTATTGTGTGGCCTTTTGTATTTGGCTTGTTACTTGGCATAATGTCTTTGAGTTTTTCCATGTGGTAGCTTCTATCAGTACCTAGTTTTATCCACCTGTGAGTTGCATATTTGGATTATTTCTACTCTTTTAGTTAATTATGTATACTACCGTGAACATTTGTATCCAAGTGCCTTGTGTAGATACATGCTTTATTTCAGTGAAGTCAGTAGCTAGGAGTAGACTTGCTAGCCATAGAGTGAGTAGGACTACACCATTTTTACATTCCTGTGGTTTCTCCATGTCGTTGTCACCAACCTTGTCATTTTCCTTGGTACAAGATCCATGCCAGTAGAGATGAAGTGTTCTTTCTTGAGGGGTGGATGGGCATTTTCCTAATGGTTACTAATACCAAGCTTACTGGTTGTTTGTTCATTTCCTTTGGTGAGATAGTTATTATTGTCTTTTTGCCCATTTAAAAAAATGAGCATTTGAGCAGGGCCATGGTGCTGTACACCTTTAATCCCAATACTTGGGAGGCAGAGGCAGGCGGATCTCTGAGTTTGAGGCCAGCCTGGTCTACATAGTATGTTCCAGGATAGTCAGGGCCACACAGAGAAACTGTCTCAAAGAAAGCAAAAAACAAAAAATTTGAGCATTTTTAGGGAACACTTTATTATAGATAAAAGTCCCTAATCAGTATAGAACTTGAAATATTTTCTCTGTTTTTGTGGCTTTTCCTCTTTTGAGACAGGCCCAGGCTAGCTTTGAACTTTATATATAGTTGAGGATGACTTTAAACTTCTGATCCTCCTGCTCTGTCTCTTAAGTCCTGGGGTTGCAGGCATATGCTACCGTCACTGGTTTATGGGCTGTTGGTGTTTGAACAACACCAACATGTATGCTAGACAAGAGTTTGCTGAATGAGCTACATTTTCATATATAAGTATGAGGCCAGACTTTGATACCTGAAGCCCTGTCTCAAAAAAATAAGTAAGCCAATACTATAAAGCATTGTGGTTTTCTTTTCCTATTTGGCTTATTGTTACTTTTTTTTTTTTTTTTCTGTCCTAGAACTCATTGTGTAGACCATACTGGCTTCGAACTCAGAGATCCGCCTACCTCTGCCTCCGAGTGCTGGGATAAAGGTATATGCCACCATGTCCATCTTCATTGTTAGTAATCTTTAATTCTTAGTGTCAGCCTGGAATTAGGCCATGTAATTTTCTGTTGTATGATCCCTTAAATATTTGTCAATATTTTTCATATGCACAGGGCATGAGGATGTCAATTTCTTTGGGTTTACAGTATCTACTGCTGTTTTAGGGTAGTTGGAGGGTTTGATGGAAGAAGAAAATAATCCAAGAGAGGGTTGGGACTCCTCAGTGAGGTTGAAACCTTGTGAGCGGGAGGAGAAAGCCCTGACCTGATAATTCATTGTAAAACATATCTGTGCTGATGCAGGAGCTCCGACCCACCTGGTGCAGAGGAGTCTTGTCTTGACCTGCTTTGGGAGAGTGTTGTCTTGATGCTTTTCTCTTCCTCCTTGGAAAACAGCTGAAGAAATCAGGGGAGAAACCCCTGCTTGGTGGAAGCCTGATGGAATATGCAATCTTGTCTGCCATTGCTGCCATGAATGAACCGAAGACCTGTTCCACCACTGCTCTGAAGAAGTACGTCCTGGAGAACCACCCAGGGACCAATTCTAACTATCAAAGTAAGAGTCAGAGCTATGTGTATTATATGGGACTAGAGGAATGTTCTCATAGAGATCATGCTACTAATGCTTAAGCATTTATTACTGACTGAAAACTAAGGGGGCGGGGGACACGCAGGAGAGATGGCTCAGTGGTTAAGAGCACTGACTGCTTTTCCAGAGGTCCTAAGTTCAATTCCCAGCAGCCACAACCATCTGTAATAGGATCTGATGCCCTCTGCTGGCAAGCAGAGCACTCATACATAAAATACAAATAAAAATTCAAAATTCTATTAAGAGGGGAGGCATTACAGATTTATTATTTATAAAAAGAAACAAAGCCGGATGGTGGTGATGCACGTCTTTAATCCCAGCACTCTGGAGACATAGGCAGGTGGATCTCTGAGTTTGAGGCCAGCCTGGTCTACAGAGTAAGTTCCAGGATAGGCTCCAAAGCTACACAGAGAAACCCTGTCTCAAAAAACAAAACAAAAGAAAGAAAAGAAAAAGGAAAAAAAGAATTAGAAGTAATCAAGACTTCTCTTTCACTGATTTTTATGCTTTTTAAAGAGATTTTGCTCTTCCATTATTTTTATTACGTGTATGTGTATATGTTTGTGTGAATGAATGTGTGCCACATGTGTCAGTACATGCAGAGGCTGTTAGATCACCTGTAGCTAGAGTTATCGGTGCTGGTAAGCGACCTGAACATGAGTGCTGGGGTCACACTCAGGTCCTGTGGAAGAGCAGAACGCACTTCTCACTGCTGAGCCATCTCTCCACCCCTTAAGGTTTCATTTTTGAGATAATGTCTCATTGTTTCACCTAGACTGGCATGGAACTCAGGATCCTCGGATGCTAGGTTTGCTGGTATTACTGAGGCTTTTGGTTAATTTGCAGTTACTCCCTATAACAGATGTAGTTTGTCACAGTACATTACGTTTACCAGAAGTAGTGCTTTGAGATTAGAGACTAATTACTAGACTGTAATTCAATACTTAGCAGCATTTTGGAATGTTCTGGGAGAGAGTGGCAAGGTTGACCCCTTATCAAGAGCTACTGGGAAAGCATGTAAGGATTTAGTGTCTAGAATATGGAAATTGTGTAACTAATAGAAGCGACAAACTAGTATATTTTATTTAAGTAAATTTTTAAAAATATTTATTTATTTTTATGTGCATTGGTGTTTTTCCTGAATGTGAGGATGTCAGGTCCTTTGGAACTGGAGTTATAGACAGTTCTGAGTGGCCATATGGGTGCTGAGGGTTGAACCTGGGTCCTCTGGAAGAGCAGCTACTGCTCTTAACCATTGTGCCATCTCTCCAGCCCCTATTTATTTTTTGCATGATGTGATGGTCCATGCTATATAGTCTCTGCTACTTGGGAGGCTTAGGTAGGAGGGTCACTCAAGCCCAGTCGTTTGAGGCCAGTCTAGTAACAATGCAACATCCCATCTTAATAAAAGAAAAGGAACATAATTTTGAAGTATGTGGGTTTTTGTGTTTTGAGAGAGGGTCTCGGCTATGAGCCCTGGCTGGCCTAGAAATCACTGTGCAAACCAGGCTGACCTCAGAATTAGATATCTGTATGCCTCCTGGGTACTTAAAGTAAGGGCATGTGCCATTACACTTGGTCTGAAGAATTTTCCTTTTTTTGCTGGGCAGTGGTGGCACATGCTTTTAATCCCAGCACTTGGGAGGCAGAGGCAGGCAGATCTCTGAGTTAAAGACCAGCTTACAGAGAGAAAACTGCAGAGCAAGTACCAGGACATCAAGGTTTTGCAGAGAAAGGTTGGCGGGTTATAGCCCAGACTGGCTTTAAACTCAAAATCCTTTGCCCTAGCCTCCCCAGTAGCTGGGCTTATAGATACCACCACTACAAGCCAGGAAGCCTATTTAGTAACCTTTTCAGTTTCACTGATACTAAGGCTTTGTCTTTTATTAATTTAATTATCTTATACTTTTATGTGTCTTTGCATGAGAATGAGAATTATAAGTCCTCAGGAGCTATTCCATTGTCTTGTCACTTTATTCCTCTTTTGTATGTGTGTTATGTCTTTGTGTGTATAGTTAGTATGCGTACTCATGTGAATGTGGCCACACATGCCCTTGAGCTCCATGAATCTGCCTATCTCTACCTCCTAGTTCTAGGGTTGCAGATGCGCACTGCCATGTCTGTGTTTTACATGTGTGCTAAGAACCTGAACTCAGGCACTTTACCAATGGAGCCATCTCTCCAGCCCCTGCTCATCTTAATATATAGTTCTGAGATGACATTGGTGTATAATAGAGGTTACGCATTAGATGCTTGGATGAGTAGAATTGGAAATTTTAATTCATAATTGTTATTAACCAGTTATGTACTGCCCAAGGACAAGATTCTTGACCTCTAGAATCAAGACATTGATTTCACTCTAAACACTTGTTATCCTTTTCTGTGAAAAAATTTTTTGACTCAATAGGTTCTATTGCCTCTTTGTATTTTTTCAATATATCTTGTCAAATTTATGGGCACAAAATAATTATTTTCTTTTTTCCAAGACAGGGTTTCTCTGTGTAGCTTTGCGCCTTTCCTGGAACTTACTCTGTAGCCCAGGCTGGCCTCGAACTCACAGAGATCCACCTGCCTCTGCCTCCCGAGTGCTGGGATTAAAGGTGTGTGCTACCACTGCCTGGCAGTATTTTCTGAACTAATTGATACATTTAGGCAGAAAGGACTTACATATACTAGTTACTGTGTGTGATCAGTGTTGACTTGGTTTGCATTTAATTGTGGTTGATTGACTGAATCTGAATATCTAAACTTTTTCTTTATTCTTGAATTTGTGGTAAAGTGCATTTGCTGAAGAAAACTCTGCAGAAGTGTGAGAAGAACGGGTGGATGGAGCAGATCTCGGGGAAGGGATTCAGCGGCACCTTCCAGCTGTGCTTCCCCTATCACCCCAGGTGAGTCCCCAAAGCGAAGCGCTGCCCGCTGTGTGCTTGAATCTGCGTCCGGGTTACCGCCTTGGATCCTTGTATTTGCCTCATTACTGTTACCCTGAACTGGAAATACCTGAAAATAACGACTACAAAAGGTTCACACTAGCACAGGCATCTCTGCTGTCCTAGAAGAGCTGCTGGTTAGCCAGCTCTTGGAGAGTTGACTGCTTATTCTTCATCTTCTGAAATGGTAGCAACAGTCAGATTACCGGAGAATGAAATACTATAATTGTCCAGAAAATCAGATGGGGAGAACCTTGCCTTTTTCCACGAATCATAACTCGGCCCTTTTCAACCTTTTATTGGAAAAACCTGTCTCCTGTTGATGACGTATTTAATTGTTGGAACAGAAACATACACGAAGCTATTAACAGCCGTGTATCTATTTGTGTGCTGGTACTGAAACTTTCATTTCTAGTAAGACCATAGCCTGTGCTGTGAGGCTCTTGCTTCTGCAGCTCTGCAGTGACACTTTATTACATAATTCTTAAAAACACACATGTATACTTGAGTTTTCAGACATTAAATAGTAAATTGAATAGTTAGGTCATATACATGTTTTAATGGACATACTAATAAGAAAAGTTAAAGAAGAGTTTAGAGGACAAGATTCTTGCCCAAATTCTCTGAAACTTTGAAGAGTTTTATTAGCCTTTGAGTTATTTGCTGGTACTGTAAGGCAAACATGGTCACTGCTCTGCAGACCATTCCCTGCTGTGTGTTTGGTTGCAGAGCCACATGGCAGGAGGTTAGTGACTGCTTACTGAATGAAGAAGAGTCCTTTTTACGACATGATGGGAGGAAGGAGACGAACTATGATGTGGAGCTTTCCTAGACTTATGCTGACTTTGTACATGTGTTCAAAATAAGTTACATTCTAAACAGATATTTGTAACCTAACTACATGTTTGAGGGTGTGTGACTAGAAGTGGGTATGTCTGGTGATAGGCTTTAGGTTCACATTACTTTCCTTATCCTACATGAGACTTTGTTTTACCTTTTCCCTCCTTAGCCCAGGAGTTCTATTTCCAAAGAAAGAGCCAGATGGTTCTAAAGATGAAGATGAAGATGAGGATGAGGATGAAGATGAAGATGAATCATCAGCAGACTCTGAGGATGAAGAACCACCACCCAAGAGAAGGTATGAAATGAGGAACCTGTTGAGACAGAATAATCAATATCTCAGAGCTAAAAATGGAGTTGGACCTGTAATTCCAGCTATTATGGAGGCTGAGGTAGGAGAATTGAAAATTCATGGCCTGTGTGGGCAATTACTGAAACTCTATCTCAAAAAGTAAAACAAGGCCCAGGGACATAGCTCAATGGTAGAGTGCTTGTCTAGTGTGTGTCTAGTATCACTCAAAATACAGTGGTACTAATAGGAGGGCTAAGCATAGGAATGTGTTTTAACTACTAAGATCCTTCTCAGATTCTTTGGGTAACATTTAAATGATCTCCTCCCTTGAAAATTCAGGCAGTGTGAATAAGTAATGTCGTCTTTGGTCAAACATAATAAATATGTCTATAGTTTATTCAAAGAAAAATAATTCCATATTATCCTAAGGGATTCAGCTGTAGACTTCTGTGATTCCGTTAAATTCATGTAATGCCTGTATTGAGAAATCAAGTCAAATTACTGGGTTTTGTTTTTTTGTTGTTGTTTTTTTTTGTTTGTTTGTTTGTTTTTTTTTGGTTTTTTTTTTTTTTTTTTTTTTTGGTTTTTCGAGACAGCGTTTCTCTTTGTAGTTTTGGTGACTGTCCTGGATCTCGCTCAGTAGACCAGGCTGGCCTCAAACTCACAGAGATCCGCCTGGCTCTGAGTGCTGGGATTAAAACCATGCACCACCGTTGCCCGTCTCAAATTTCTGTTTTTAACATAGTGATTTCTTTTTTCTTTTCTTTTTCTTCGAGACAGGGTTTCTCTGTGTAGCTTTGCGCCTTTCCTGGAACTCACTCTGTAGCCCAGGCTGGCCTCGAACTCAGAGATCCGCCTGCCTCTGCCTCCCTAGTGCTGGGATTAAAGGCGTGCGCCACCACCGCCCGGCAACATAGTGATTTCTATATAAGCTACTACTCTTTAAGCAAAAGGAACTTGTCCTGGCAAAGTGACTCTCTCCTGCAGTGAGTGAATACCTTTATTCTTCTGTTCTCACAGCTTACAGAAGAAAACCCCAGCCAAGTCTCAAGGAAAGACTGCATCCATGAAGCAGAGAGGGTCCAAGCCTGCGCGTAAAGTCCCTGCTGCACAGAGAGGGAAAGTGAGGCCGCTACCCAAGAAAGCCCCCCCCAAGGCCAAGACCCCTGCCAAGAAAGCCAGACCCTCACCCTCAATCATCAAGAAGCCTAGTGGGAGCTCCTCCAAAAAGTCCACAGCCAGTGCAAGAAAGGAAGTGAAACTGCCCAGCAAGGGCAGATCGACCATGAAAAAGGCTTTCAAGGCAAAAAAGTAAATTTTATAGGAAAAAAGGGTATCATGATAGAATTCAAAATCTTATTTTATAAGGTCAGTGTGCATTTGTTTTAGTTATGATGCTTTTAATTTTATTTTTTTCTTCCCGTATGAGCATTGTGGGAAGGAATATAAACAAACCAATGTAGACATGTTAGCTTAGGTGCTGTTCTCAGTGCCTGCTCTTCATCATTTAATTTCTGCAGTAATCCTGGACATTGCTGAACTCTGTAATCTGCCCTAGTCCTTTTGCTCCTCCTAACCCGAGCCCTCATGCTTTCTCTTTTTTTATGGTCCGATTTGGGGTTTTCCCTTCAAGTTAATCTAAACAATTGTAAAGATTTATATTTGTAGTGAGCACCGACAGGTCAGGTGCTGGAAGTCAAGAGAAGGCAGGCGCACTTCACAGAGGCATTGCCCCTGCCTGGAGACTAGTTAGAGTTGTGGTGATTAACCCTGGCTGTAAAATCACTCCACTCACCAGCTTGAGCCAGAGACGTTTTAGCTTTGGAAAGAAGCTCTAGTCTCTGTGGCCCCATAGATTCTGAAGATCTCCGCTCCTTTTGTCCTCTGACCAATTGCCAAGCACGCTTTGCTGCCCAGAGCATCGTCCCCTTAACAGCAAGCACAAGTTGTCTTCACCACTTGGTTTTGACTGAAGGGGAAGTACAGAAATATGAGGAATCTGATTCTGGTGTTGCTTATATTACCAAAAAATGACAGAATGTTCTCGATCAAATGTCTAGATATATTTTTAATATTTGGGGCATAAGTTGTCAACCCATGTTTGAGAGTTCCCATTGCTAATGTAGAAATGTTAAGTGGTAAAACATGTAATTTGCTAAAATAACCAGATTTCAGATTCACCTGTGTGTGCCCCCCTCCCCCATAGCACTTTTGATATCAGGCAAATGGTTTCCTTTTTGAGATATTTTAACAGAAGAGAGGAGGGGGAAGCAAATGAAGCTGTACTACCTAACCCTCTTTTTGTTTGTATTTGTTTTAGGATATTGTGAAGTTGTGTAAAATAGCACTAGCTTTCTACTTGAGAAATACAGTTTCTGCTTATCATTTATTCCTTCCCTGTGGCACTTGACATTTTAATTGTCTTAAACTTTTTGATGTACATCCTCTGGCCCCTTACACACTGCCAGAGGAGAAGGTGTTTGTTTAAGATTCATTCCACTTGCAGTGTCTCCTGGGATCCCCGCAGCTTACATATATGGCTGGGAAATGGACTTAAGAAAACGGGCTTGAGCCGGGCGGTGGTGGCGCACGCCTTTAATCCCAGCACTCGAGAGGCAGAGGCAGGCGGATCTCTGTGAGTTCGAGGCCAGCCTGGGCTACCAAGTGAGTTCCAGGAAAGGCGCAAAGCTACATAGAGAAACCCTGTCTCGAAAAACCAAAAAAAAAAAAAAAAAAAAAGAAAACGGGCTTGAATTGGATCATAACCTGTGAGATCCCATCATGAGTCATTGGGATTTGTGTTGCATGTAAGGCAATCTTTCCTGTTGTAAATCTTCCTTTTTTATGTACATATATTTTGAGAAATATGAATAAACATGAAGTTTTAAAAGCTGCTGAACTACAACTTGTTGAAAAGTGTTCAGTGTACTCAAGAGTAGCTTACATTGCCTGCCCTGTAATCTCTACTCCTGCAAGGGATACCATTGCTTGCTTCCTTTTTTTTTTTTTTAATTAATTAACTTACTTACTGTGCATTGTTGTTTTGCTTATGTAAGGTTGTTGGGTCCCCTGGAACTGTAGTTACAGACAATTGTGAACTGCCATGTGGGTGTTGGGAATTGAACCTGGGTCCTCTGGAAGAATAGTCAGTGCTCTTAACCGCTGATCCCTCCAGATCCTTTTGCTTCCTTTTTAAAGACAATCTCCAGCCTATTTTGATGGTCAGTGATGTTTCTTTTCTAGATATTTTGAATGCTGGTTATTTAATGAGTCAAAGGTTTCTTTCTTTTGTTTTGTTTTGTTTTGTTTTTTTGAGACAGAATTTCTCTGTATAGCCCTGGCTGTCCTGGAACTCACTTTATAGACCAAGCTGGCCTCAAACTCAGAGATCCACCCGCCTCTGCCACACAAGTGCTAGGATTAAAGGTGTTTGCCACCATGCCTGGGTCAAATGAAAGGTTTCTTAAAGAATCATCTTATATGAAAGACTTTTCTTGATAACATAAGAGTTTAATTAATATTCAGTATTCAGGGAAATCCTTAGACTAGAAAAAAATTACAGCACAGCCAAAGACAGTAGCCTACACTAGAGACCTTGTTCTAAAAAGCATTTGAATTTCTCCTGTGCTGTTTGCCAGGTAATGGTTACTCATAGTGTGTTGTTGCTGCCTGTGTCAACAATTTTCTGCTGTTTTGGAGTCAAAGTTGGAGGTTTGGTTTATCTTTTTTATGATATTGCTTCTGAAAAGGTTTGCTGAGTGATCAGCTGGTATCTGTTTGTACATCAGGTACTTAATGTGTAGTTTGAGAAGTTGAGGTCATTTAAGGTCTCCCTTAGCTCTGAATTCTATGCACAGAAGTTCTGGTTAGGACAGTCTGCTTTAACATCCTAGGAAGGGAAAAGACTGGATTATTCACTTGGAAAGTCCCAACTGTCAAGCACAGTTTCTTTACACTGGCATTGGAGAAAACGTCTTGACTTTTAATCTGTGCACTCAGCAGAACACATTTATAATTTTCCCTCCCGTGTTAAATGGGAAGAGCAAATGCAAGAGGCTGGTCTCTGGCCTTAGTGAGCTGATCTACAGTGTGTCATAGACTGAAGCCACCTGCTACAAATTCTTTGGTAAATGAGTCTCTGAAAGTGCTTGGAAGCAAGATGGTTGGCTTAAGCTACATTCTCAGATACCTTTCCATAGTAATGTGACAAGGCATTTTAGCATGGGTTAGACCTGGTCCACACGAGCCATAATTACAGGAGATGTAATCCTGTGTACATTTCAGAATAGACAGGCGTGGTGGTCCAGGCCTGTCATCACAGCAATGAGAGTGGTTTCAGTCATGTCTGATGGAAATAGTTTGTGAGAAATTTCTGTGAAAACAAGATCTAAACAAATGCAACACTTGACTTGGATATAAACTTGGTTTGCTATGTAATAATCTATAAGGAGGAAAGCCTTTAGTTTGTATTAGTTACTTTTCAATTGCTGTCACAGAAACGCCGTGACCAAGGCAACCTATAAAAGAAAGAAAGTGTCTAATTTGAGGCCCATGGTTTCAGAGGGTTAGAGTCCATGACCACCAATGGCAGAGAGCGCAGCAGCAGGCATGGTGCTGGAGCATAGCTGAGCGCTCTTCATCCACTAGCACAAAGCAGAGCGCTAACTGGGAGTAGCACGGGCTTTCGAAACCTCAGAGCCACCTACAGTGACACACCTCCTTATCCTTCCCAAACAGTCCCACCGACTGGGGACCTATGCACCCGTTCTCATTCAAATCATCACACACTGGCTCTCCAATAAGGCAGGGTGCAAGGGCACAACTTCTCCCACTGGACTGCTACCTATTAAAGGTTCTGCCACCTCCCAGCTACCTGGTGACCAAACCTTTGGATGTACCCAAACCACTTAATATAAATTCCATAATAAAAGTAGCCATGTCTATATGCCAGGCTTTGTATTGTGTTGTCGCATGCCTAGCAGTTCTGTGGTCATGGTTTATTGTCTTCAATTTATGGGAGGAAAAGATTCTATAGTATGTCACAGGTAGGTGGCAAGGTGGAGTTAGCACCTGTACACTTAAAAAAAATTAGTGTGGCCGGGCGGTGGTGGGTGGCGCACGCCTTTAATCCCAGCACTCGGGAGGCAGAGGCAGGCGGATCTCTGTGAGTTCGAGGCCAGCCTGGGCTACCAAGTGAGTCCCAGGAAAGGCGCAAAGCTACATAGAGAAACCCTGTCTCGAGTAAAAAAAAAAAAAAAAGTGTGTATTCATGTGCTATGGCACCCATGTGGAGATAAGGAAACAACTTGGAGTTGGTTTTCCTTCCACCATATCAGACCAAGGATTTAACTCAAGTCATCAGGCTTGGTGACAAGTGCCTTTACCCTCTGAGATGTCTTGCTGGCCCCAACCCTGTGCACTTTGAACCATTTTGATTGCTTCCCCCTAGACTTTTTTTTTTTTTTTTTTTTTTAAGCTTTTGAATTGTCCCAAGTGTCTCTCAGCCCAGTGACTCTATCTCCACCCTTGGAAAGAACTGTAGGCAGAAGTTTCTGTTCCACAAGCCGTTCCCAATTAACCACATAGAGGCTTAATTTAATTATAAATGCTTGGCCAGTAGCTCAGGCTTGTTACTAGCTAACTCTTACATTTTCAGTTAACCCATATTTTTATCTATGCTTTGCTATATGTGGCGTGGTAACTTTTCTCAGTACTGCATGTCCATCTTGCTTCTTTCTGCTGCTGCTCGCTTGTCCAGACTCTGCCCTCCTTCCCAGCATCCTCCTAGTCTGGCTCTCCTGCCCAATCTTTTTCTGCCCAGGTATAGGCCAATCGGTTCTTTATTGACCAATGAGAGTAATACACATTCACAGTGTATAGAAGGATTATTCCACAGCAAAAAACTATTTATTTATTTATTTATTTTATTTTATTTTTATTTTTATTTTTTTTTTGGTTTTTCGAGACAGGGTTTCTCTGTGTAGCTTTGCGCCTTTCCTGGAGCTCACTTGGTAGCCCAGGCTGGCCTCGAACTCACAGAGATCCGCCTGGCTCTGCCTCCCGAGTGCTGGGATTAAAGGCGTGCGCCACCAACGCCCGGCGCAAAAAACTATTTATGAACACTGGGAAATGAAGTCATCAGAAGGCAGGTTTGCAAATGAAGTCATCAGAAGGCAGGTTTGCAAATAAGTCAGGGTGGCTGGCAGGCATTTTGTTTTGTTTGGGGTTTTTTTTTTTGAGACAGTCTTGTTATCTATCCCTGGATGGCCTACCACTCCCTACAAAGCAGACTGGCTTTGAGCTTGCAGTGATTCTCCTGCCTCTGCCTCTAAGTGCTGGGTCTATAGGCAATAACCTCTATATCCATCTTCAGTGTAGCTTTTGACTGCTGCCAAAACATTAGGCTGTTTATTTCCTGGGAAATACTATCTGTGTGGCCTGAAGGTTTTGAAAAGATTTTTTTGGTTATTGGGGGGATAGGGCATATAGTCCCTCAGAGGCTATGTAGGTGACCCTAAGGTTTTTATAGGACTCTGTTCAGATACTCGGCCACTCTCAGCTGCCAGCCCTGGAATACTTTTTGTTAGGTACTCTCACAGTTTACTCCAGAACTAGTATCACCCAGTACACAGGATGAGCTTTCCCAGGAGCCATGGTGACAGTCAGAACCCCATGTTAGCTTGGCAGCTTCTTACACTTTATAAGTTTAAAAAAAAAAAAAAAATGAGCTAGTTTTCCATGATGCCCACCAAGAGAAGTTCCAGAACCTAGATGTATTCACTTACCAGCCATGAGCTGGATAGCAGTCCCCCACTACCCACCACCCATTTCCTGCCATCCTCCCCTTGTTCGTCTCCATCTGGGGTTGTGCGGCAGCCTCGCTCCCTTTCACCATTCTGGAAACTTGGATCTGATGAAATTCTTCTGTCAATCCTCTCTTGATTTACCTGTTTGTATAAGTCAGTCTTGCTGATAACATACGGTGGTGAAGAATTGGAGAGATGGCTCAGTGGTCAGAAACCCAGGCAGCTCCATGTGAGTTTCCAAGGCCTGTGCAGCCATCAGCAGGCATCCTTGTCAGCCTGGGTCAACAGCAGGGCTGAGGGCAGAACTGAAGGTGTTCGGTGTGCAAGCTACAAAACAAAATCCCATCTTAGCGGCTTCCGTTTTTCAACGTAGGTGTTACAGAGTGGGTTGGGTACTGCGCAGTCTTCCTGTAGGAAATGCATCCTCAGATGCCCAGTCTGTCTTAGCAACAAACTCGTATGTTTCTGGGAAGACGCCCCCCTCTTCTCAGACCTCTCCTTTCTGCTGGAAAAGTGTAAGGCCTGGTTGGAAGCACAGCATCTCTCCTGGGGCACTGGCTTCCCTGGGTGCTTGGGTAAAGGAGACGCACCACCCAGCCCTGTAGCCAGCTGGAGAGCAGCTTCCTGCTGATGTGCAGTTACTCCCACTCATATCCGTCAGCTGGCAAGCGCACAGCCAGATTCCGGGATTTTCGATAAAAGGGGAGATTGTGATAGCAAGCTCCCACTTGTGTGGCTTAGTGATTGTCACTGACTCATCAGGAAATAACCATGACTTGCAAGGTGCGCACTAATGCATGTGGCGATCATGACTCCCGCCCCGGCCTGTCTTTTTTTGACATCCCTCTCCATGCTCTATATGGGTAACACCAGGCTTCCTGCACAGGTGAGTCACCCATCCAGTTGAAATCTGCTTCTGGAAGCTCCAGAGAGCTTGCTGTTAGGAATGCAGGATTAGACACGTGGCAGACGAGGTGGGGACGCTAGCTTCATGCTACAGTTCTCAGTGGGACTAGGTCAGCTTGCCCAGAGATGGTTGGCACCTCCAAAGATTGTCACCTTTGAATTCTATGTGTATGGGTGTCTGTGTACCACATGTGTGCCTGATGCCAAAGGCAGCCAGAAAACAGTGTTGGATCCCCTGGAACTGGAATTACAGGTGGCTGTGAAACAAACAGCCTGTGGGTGCTGGGAATTGAACCTGGGATCTGGTAACCACTGAGCCTCTCTCCAGCCTACAGGATTTCCATTATTATTATTAATTACATCTTGTTTATTATTTGTATGTGCACATGTAAGGTTACGGGCTTTTGAAAGGCAGAGGACAACTTGTTAGGAGTTGTCTTCTTCCACAATGTGGGTCCTAAGGATTGAACTCAGGTCATCAGCCTTGGCAGCAGGTACCTTAACCCACTGAGCATCTTGCCTGGCTTTTCTTTCGTCAGTGCTAAGAACTAAACTCAGCCTTGGGCATGCCTGAGAAATGCTGTGCCACTGAAGTATATCTCCAGTCACTTTTTTCCTTTCTTTAAAAAAAAAAAAAAAAAAGGTTGTATTTATTGTGGGGGCTGGAAAGATAGCTCAGCCATTAAGAGCACTTGGTGCTCATGCAGAGGACCTGGGTTGTATTCTTAGCACCCACTTGGTGGCTCACAACCAGCTGTAATTCTAGTTCCAGAGGTGTGGCCCCCTTCTGTTCTCTGAGGGACCCAAGCATGCATGCAGACAAAATACTCATTTATCTGGGTGGAGAAATGGCTAAGTGGTTACTCTTCCAGAGGACCTGGGTTCAATTCCTAGCACCCACATGTGAGCTCACAACTGTATTTAACTCCAGTTTTAGAGGATCTGACTCCCTCTTCTGGCTTGCGAGGGTACCAGGCATGTATGTGGTACACAGATATACCAGCAGGCAAAACACCCATACTGATAAATAAAATGAAAGAAGGAATGAACCACCATAGCTCACAATTAAAAATAATCCAAATTAAAAAATGAAGCAAGGTACTTCAAATATTTCTTACTTTCTTTTTAAGAGTTGGGAGTTAGCCTTTTCATTTTTTACGTATCCTACGTTGCCAGTTTGGTAAACTGAGGTTGCCACGTTGCTGCTTCTTGGTCCTAGCATAGGCGAGTTGGTAAACGCTCGCTCGCCAGGACACAGACAAAAGAAACTCAAGGCTACAGTATCACTGTATTTACAGAACCTTCACTTACCAGGCAAGGCTGGGCCTTGTGCTCTGTCAGCGCCTTGCGGAATCCTCACCTGGCTGTGAGTCAAGGGTGGCAACAACCTTGTGGAGAGGCCCTGAGGATTCACGCGATTAAAATGTTTACCCAAGTCCCACTTGAGAGCGAGGAAGCGCCCCGTTGTGATTTGGGCCTCTAACCATCACACCTCATCATTGCCTCTGGGACGGTGCCAGGAACTCTGCAGAGACAAGTGATGCCCAGTCCCCAGCCTGCCCCTGGGAACTCCTCTGAGGCAGCAGATTCAGGGCCAGCTTCTCATTGGCGGTGCCATCTGCCCGGGTGTCCCCTGAGATGGGGACAGCAGTTACTCCCCCTGGGCCAGAACCCCAATGTCCTGGAATTCTATGGTGTGGGGCACGGGCAGTTTCTGATGTGTTCTCTTTGCGGATTTCGGGCTTAATACACACCAAGTGCTTGCCTGGCTGGGATTTGCGATTTATTTGGGCCACCTACAGCGCTCCTTGCCTGATGGGATCAGAAGGGCCCTCCCTCTATGCGCGCGCTGGCTAAATTCACTCACCATTTGCCCATCTAAGTGGATTTCCGTGCGGTCCTAAGGACAGGGTCAGTGCTCTGTGCTGGACCCCAGATGAGCAGCCCAGTGAATCCCCCACGGGAAGGGAGTACGCGCCACCAAGTCCTCTGCCATCTGCGTGTGAAGGTGTGGAACTGCATGGTCAAGGAGCAATCGAGCGGAGCTGGGCCCTGCATGGAGATGGGGACCTTTGCGCTCCAAGTACCGTGGGGCGGGTGCAAGACCCTGAGCTCGGAGGGACAGGATGGCTTCTTGGAGGAGGAGCGACAAGGCGGAGCCAGCCCGGGCCTCGGCGTAGGCGGAGCCAGGGACCCTCGCAGCCTCTGATTGGGCAGCGCAGCCGAGCGGAGCAACTCCGCTGGCTCCGATTGGCTGGTGAGGGCGGCCCTGCCGCCAGGTGATGTTGAGGGTCGGGTCCCGGGGCCACGTGGGGGGCGCGCGGCGCGGGGGCGGGGCGGACGCGGCGCTGGGTAGACAAGCAGGCTGCGGGGACCCGAGCTGTGAGACCTGCCAAGAGGCGCGACAGCGGCGGTGAGTGCGTGCGGGGAGCGGGCCGGGGGCCGGGAGGGTCGCTCAGAAGCGAACCGCACCCCCACCTCCCGCCACGGACTGTTACCATCACCCCAGCCATCGTCTCCATCCCTTCCTTCCTGGCGCCGGGGCACCTGAGTCCCCCCCCTCCCCGAAAACCTAACGTGGGGACGGTGACGCTTGCGAGGTCGCTGTCAACGCTCGCACGCGCCCCGCACCTCCGCGCGCGAGATCGCGTCGGTGTCTTCCGCATGCAGCCAGTGTGCTCCGCGCGTCCAGAGCTGATGAGTAGCTCCAGGACTTGACCGCCTTTCGCGGTCCCCTCCCTCCACAGCTGAGGAACTGGAGGCTGGCAGGCCAAGGTCACACTAGCCAACCCTGCTGAACCTCAGTCCTTCCTGTCCCTGGTTGCGCGGGTCCAGGACCTGTGTGTGTGGGTGAGTGGGGGGTATCGAGTGTGCTGGGCATGGGAGAGGGAGTTCTGCCTTTTAAACAGTGTGGTCCCCAGCGCCTGAGTTGTTACAGGCTATGGGGCTACTAGTGGCCCTTCCTGCAGCACCTATTCCTGCACAGACCCAGACCCAGTGTGTACCAAGGATGGACGCTTGCTTCGGGGACCCATAGCCTCTAGGCAGAAGGGCACTGCCATGCCTAGGCAGAGAGTCCTGGGTTGGCCAGCTCCCTATCCTGTGTTGTGTGTCTTTGGTCAAGTAGCTGGGATCTGCACGCAGGCAGGAAAGACTCCCAGTACCCTGAGGGGATGGATAGTTCGACTCTGAGGTGTAGAAGGACCTGTCAACCTAGCCAGTTAAGCAGAACCACCCGGAAAATAGAAGCCCAGCGCCATCCCAAATGTGTCTTTTTGTAAGGAAGACCCTTGTGGAAAACTTTGATTTGATTCAAAGAGATGAGCTGGGTGTGCGGTTGTTACCAGGGTTTCAGTGAGCCCTGGCGTCCTGCTTGGTCTAAGGATCAGACTGGAAGGGAGGCAGAAGGGACAAAGTTCCTGTTTCTGTGAGGCTAAATATGAAGAGGATAGGGACGATGTTCTGACCCTTGGTTCTTTCCCCCTTTACCTGGTGCTTGAGGGGCTGTGTGGCCCAGGCCGTGTGTGAAGGGCTCCTGTCAGCTCTCTTTATCTCTTCTGTGGTTGTCCTTCTCACCCTGTTCCTCCCCCGCCCCCGCCCCCCTCATTGCCTGCTGGGAAGGGAGGGGCGGGTGGCCCGTGGCAGAAGTGTGCTTTGCTTCCCACCAACGTCAGCTGCCGTTGAGACAAGTGATAAAAAATGAGCAGGACTAGAAAGGGGGGTGAGAGCACAGGTTGGCACAGCCTCGGAGGTCCAGGCGGGCTCTGAGGGGAGGCTGCAGCCTTGCTTCCCAGCTCTTCCTGGCTGAAAGTTGTAAACGCCTGCTGGCCTCTGCTCCCTGGCTTGAGCTTGGGCTTGAAGGTCACTGGCAGGCAGAGATGGAGGACCCTTCCTGGGTTCTAAGAGGGTCAATTTATTATTTTGTTTTTTTCCAGACAGGGTTTCTCTGTGTAGTTTTGGTGCCTGTCCTGAAACTCACGCTGTAGACCAGGCTGGCCTCGAACTCACAGAGATCCGCCTGGCCCTGCTGGGATTAAAGGTATATGTCACTGCCGCCCAGTGACAGTCAATTTTAAGGCCTCACCCTCAAGGGGTGGTGGGGGTGGTGAGAAGCTCCAGCCTGGACAGAAAGTCTTGAAAGCTCTAGGCTCTGTTGTCTTCCCAAGCTCCCTTCCTGCCAGCAGGCTTGGGAGGACATCCCCTGTGCCAGACATCATGCCAGTGACTTATGTCGTCGCTGGGGGAGCTGAGTCTGCAGGGACCCCAGCCGAAACTTTCGTCCATTCTGCCTTGAAGTAGCTGGTCTTTTATGTGTCTGCTCCACATGACGTCTGCTCCTCCCTGTCCCCTCACCCACCCCCGACCCGTGGATCTGGCCGTGGGTCCCAGAGAACACGATAGGGCAGGGCAGGAGTGCTGTTTGTCAGTCCCCTGGGTAGTTGTCCGTCTTCTCTGCACCCCACTTAGTGCCAGTGCATCATTTGGGGGGATTGTTTTTTCATACCTGCAAAGGGCTTTGGGATTCAGAAAGGGACTGGAGTCAGGCTGGACCAGGGAGCCAGCAGCCTTGAAAACGGGTTCCTGATACTATCAGTGCTAGCCATCCAGCTGGACTGCCCTGTGCAGTCGCTGCCCCAGGGCCCGCTGTGGCTCCCATTGTCCATGGGATAAAGTCTCAGACTTAAGGCTGATCTTGAGTCGGGTGCAGCCCGCTGCTTTGGCAGTCTCCCTCAGGCCACGGCACACCTTTTCTGTGCCTCCCTTCTGACTGCTGTCACCCTGCTCTTCAGTGGCCTCTTCAGACTCTTCTGTTTTCCCTATGACACCTTCTCTCTCTCTCTCTCTCTCTCTCTCTCTCTCTCTCTCTTCTCTCATCCACACTGACCCTGAAGTTCTGGTTTCAAGTGATTCTGGCCCTCCTGCCTCAGCCTCCTGAGAGGGCAGAACTACTGGCAGACACCAGTTTCCCTCTGTCACTAAAGAAGAGCTGGATCCAAATTTCTACCACAGAGGGTCCAGCCGGCACTGCAGCCCGAGCCGTAGCTCAGTGGCCCATGCTGTGAGCCGTCCCACTTCTGGTCAGTCCCTCCCCAGACCTCTCCCAGTGCAGCTTTTAGCCGTCATGAACCCCCATCTGTCCCCTGTCCCACGCAATTGCGCTTCTCCATTTTACCACATCTCACCTGTTTAAGGCATATTATTTAGTTTCCCATCATGCTCCCCGAGAATGCTGTTCTCTAAGCAGGCAGAGTATGTCTTTTGTGTCTGGCCTGTGCCCAGGATGTTGATGGGCACTCAGTGAGGATTGGTTGGTTGCTGGAATGAATGAAGGAGTGTTGGAGCCAGCAAATGAATGAACATACCAGCCCCTGACAGGGAGCCTTCAACCTACCTGCCTGAAAACCAACCTCTCCCCTGCCCTTCGTAGCCTTCCCTCCGTGGAGCTTGAAGCTGGGCATGCTGGGGACCATGCAGAGGGCTGGGGCCGGAGCCCGCAGGGCCTCCGACTGCGGGCCTGCACCTTACCGGCCCAGGTGCATTGCAAAGTTTGCCCAGGTGGGTGGGTGTCCATTTTGTGTGCTCTGGAAGATAGTTGTGGGGTGGCTACTCCCTGGGGTTGGGGAGGGCCTGGGGCCCAAGTCCTAACTCCAGCTCCTTTGGAGTGGATGTGTGTATACAAACGTCTGTGTAGGTGAGAAGATGAGACCCCTGTGACCTGACCAGGGTCACCTGCTGAGAAGGTTAACAAAGAACACTGGCCTTCAAGGACAGTGCTTGGTCACTACCCACAGCTTGCCTGCAGGGTGGAGTACTGTGCATTGGAGTCGTGGCCCTTACTCCCCCGTCTTTCTTCTTCCCATCCCCACCAGTACGTGGGATCCTTTCCCGTGGACGACTTGGACACACAGGAGGGTGTGTACCTTGTGCAGCAGCAGCTCTGGGCACTGCAGGTGAGGGACTTGGGGAGCACAACCCAAGTCACTGAGGGCACTGTGAATGTCAGTCCCCCCAGCACACACATCATTCAGATGGGCACATGAAGCCCAGGGAGGGTGGGACCAGAGGTCTTCTGAGAGGTGACCGGTAGTTCCAGGCTTCAGGACTCTTCCTAGATGCCTGGGACCCAGGCCCCACAGGTCATAGCATGATTGTTGGGGGTCAGAACTGGCTGAGCAGCCTTGATGAGGGCCGCTGTGGCGGGACTGCACTGGGCCAGAACTAGGAAGTGACACCTGCCTTTGCCAACTCTCTTCCCCTCAGGACTGTTCCAGACGCCGCGCTGTCATCCTGAAATTCAGTCTCCAGGGTCTCAAGGTCTACAGTGGGGAGGGCGAGGTAGGAGAGGTAGGAGGAGCCAAGGCAGTGGGGACCAGACGGGGTCTGGTCTTCTTACAGTTTGCCCCATGCCCCCCTAGGACAAGCTTGCCTAGCCCTCCAGAATCTTCTCTAGAGGCCACCTTCTGTCCTAAATATCAGGGACAAACACCCTATGAGACTTTCCAAGTGCCTGGTCCAGCATTGGCTGGTGGCTGTGGACAGCCGTGGGCTGGAGATGGAAGGGAGCTCCTGCATGCTTGTCTGTCCCTCCCTGGCTACTGTACAACCGGCATTGGCCGCCTATTTCCTGCCAGGCCAGACTGTGCCACCCACAGCTGCAGGTCTCTTACGAAGGCCCAGTGCCGGGTGTGGTGGTGCCCTGGGGTCCTACATCACCTGCCTGAGGCATGGCTGCTGTCTGGCATGACGCCGAGAGACGTGGAGAGTAGTGGCAGAGCCAGGATTTGAACTCCGAGCGTCCTACCCCAGATACCAGTGTAGAACCCCAGGACCTGCCGCCACTGCCCCTGTGTGGCTCCAGCTAGAGATCACTGACTGGTCACTGTTCTGTCCCTCAGTTCTGTAACTTGGGGTGGCCACCCTGACCTACCTGTCTGACAGGCCCAGAGCTGTGAGTGCTGAGGGCTGGGGCTTGGCAGGCCTCTGGGAAAGAAGGGTCTCTTCGCCCCAGGAAGTGGGTGGCCACTGCCACACGGGCGAGCGAGTGAGGCCTGCTGTTATCACCAGGATGCCTCCTCGCAGGTGCTCCTGATGGCCCATGCCCTGAAGCGCATCCTCTATGCCACCTGGTGTCCAGCCGCCTGTCAGTTTGCTTTTGTTGCCCGGAACCCGCGCAGCCCGGCCAGCAAGCGTTTCTGCCACCTCTTTGTGGGAAGCCAGCCTGGAGAGGTACTTGAGACCCGGAGGGTAGTGTGCCCTGAGGGGTAGTGCTGTCATCGGGAGGCGGTGGTGAGTCCGGGCCTCGCCACACTGGCCTTTGGCTCTTCCCCCAGGACTGTCTGTAGTAAGTCGGCACCCTTGACATCCCCTGCACTAGCTGGGACTTTCCTCTGCTGTGGAGTGCGCGCCCGCCCGCCTGCCCGCCTGCCCTCCCTCCCTCCCTCCCTCGTCCTGGCTCATCCCCACCACCCTTAGCCCAGCCCACCTGTGACATGAGCCACATTCCAGTATGGGGCTGTCCCTGATGACAGATGACAGATACTTGATTCCTTTAACAGCAGAGGCGTGGTCCAGGGTTTGAGCTGTTCCTAGGTGACAGGTCCCATGTAGCTCTGTGTAGCAGACATAGCAGACATGGTAGTCATGGGCAGGTATACTGGAGGTCAAGGCTGGTGTGGTTCCTGTGGATGGATGACAGACCTGTGACAGCCTGTCATTTAGTGAGTTCCGGCATTTGGTCCCACCTCTGGATGCGGACCCTGGGAGGCAGGTGGCTGAAGCTGATGATTCCAACAGCCTGGGTCTGGAGTATGTGAGTGAGTGACGGACTCCATGTCCAGGCCCCAGACAAGTGCTGAGAGTCTTCAGTGCCCCATTTCATTAACTCCTCAGAGGATCGTGGGGAGGTGAGGATGAAGAAGCAGGCACGTGGGCTCCATGCTCCACCCTGGCTCACTCAACTCCTAATTAACGGGGCTGGGCTCAGGGCTCTTAGCTCCTCCTCCTGGGGGTGTTGAGGGCCTGAGCACGGGGAGGCTGGGGAGGCTGGTGTAGGAGTGCCGTGGGTCCAGGCTCGTGCTCTCTGCTCCCAGCACGATGCCTGGCACAAAGTGGCTTCGTACCGACAAGAGAAATCTGGTAGCAGAGGCTGCGTGTGGTGAGATTTTGAGGGCTAAGAAGGAGTCTCCCCAGGAAGTTTTGGGAGGGGCACCAGAAGCCAGCGGGCCATTTGCAGCCCGGAAGAGTGGACTGACGCCTGAGGAGCTTCCCAGGAAGCGGCTGCAGCTGAGCCCCCCTCCTGTCCTAGGTCCATATCCTGTACCTGCTGCTCTGCCGCTCCTTCCAGCTTGCTTACCTCTCACAACACCCTGAGGAGAGGGCGCAGCCTGAGTCCTGCCTGGGCTCTGTGGGGGACGTGTCCCCGAAGCCGCTCTGCAGCCCTGGGGCACCCCCTGCCCTAGTGAGAGAGCCCTTCAGCCGGGATCAGCTGTCACAGAATGTCCACGCCCTGGTTTCCTTCCGGCGAATTCCTGCAGAAGGGCTACTGGGCAGTAGTGGGGTACGCACCACCCCAGTCAGGAAGTGGATGGGGGAGGGTCAGGGGCTTGGGGGTTGGTTGTGTTGGAGGGGTGGGCTTCTTGCAGGGTTCACCTGGGCTCAGACAGATGGATCTGAATCTGCCTGCCCATAAGCCCCTCTTGGTGCCTCAGAAGGAGCTGCCAGAGCCTGAGGGCCGTGGGGGCACCCGTCACACTCGCCTGGGGAACCCCTACTGCTCTCCCACACTGGTGCGCAAGAAGGCCATCCGCAGCAAGGTGATCCGTTCCGGGGCCTACCGAGGCTGCACCTATGAGATGCAGCTGCAGCTCTCAGCCCGGGAGGCCTGTGAGTTGGAGGAGGAGGCTGGCTGGCTAGTGGACTTGGCAGGGGGTGGGGGTTCATGCATGGTTTTTTGAGGCTGTGGCCTTGCCCCCTTGGACCCGCCCCACACCATGGCTGCCTGTGCATGTGAGGGTGCATCAGGCTGGAGGGCAACTGAACAGCTGTGTATGGACTTTAACTGGTGAGTGTAGAATTTCTATTGGAGGAGCAGATGTGTGACAGTTGGGGAAAGGTTTGGTGGGGAGACAAACCGTGGATGGGATGGGGGTGTGTGGTAGAGGAACAGGTCTGGCCTTGGGAGGTCCTATCATGCTCCTTCTGACCTTTGTGGTCTCCACAGTTCCAGCTGCATGGGAGGCATGGCCCCGCAGCCCTGGTGGTCCCTCGTGCCTGGTGGAGAATGAGGGTAGCCTGACAGAGAACATCTGGGCCTTTGCTGGCCTCTCCAGGTAAGGGAGTTCTGTCCCTTGGGTTAGATATAAACAACCTGAGGTAGGCTCCTTATCATGTGTACTCAGGGTGCATAGACAGAGTGTATGGACTTTAACTGGTGAGTGTGGGGTGCTCCCAGCCTAGTGACCTGAGGCCAGGAACTTCCTCTGCCTGAACCTCAGTTTTCCAGAATGTAAAATGGGGCTAGGGAGAAGAGCAAGACATAGGTGAAACCCTCAGTGTCTGGCCTGTCACTGCCAGCCTTCCTGAGGTTTCTCAGACCTCTCCTGACCAGGGCCTTGACGTCAACAAGTCGGGTCCCCAGAAGGCCTTGAGTTCCTTCGAATTATGTTCACTGAGTGGCTGATCTGGTCCAGAACTTCTGAGAGCACATATGCAGTCCTCTGCCACCACCATCAAGCTCTTGGGGCTAGTATTGTCCCTGATGAGGACAATGGTCTGGGTCTGAGGTCAGACTGGTGGCCTTAACCTTGGCTCCTCCCCCTAGGTCCTGTGCTCTTGCCCTGCTGCGGAGAGATGCACATGGGGCCTTCCTGCTGTGGCCAGAGCCAGGTACCGGTGACCAGTGGAGCCTGTCTGTCCGGACCCAGTGTGGTGTGGTGCCTCACCAGGTCTTCCGGAACCACCTGGGCCGGTACTGCCTAGAGGTGAGACTGTGGGGTTGCCCTGAGAGGCTTCCAGCTCCACCCCAATGCGGGCGCCATCTCTTGAATTTCTACTCTGCCCTTTTCCAGTCCCTGGGCTCCTAAGCCCACCTCACCTCATCCTGCTCCTCGGCCGGGTGCTCCCTGGCCCCACCCCACCTCCTAGTCCACTCCTGGTCCTGCTAGCTCTGCTTCTGTTCTTTTGGGGTTTTGTTGTTGTTTTGTTTTGTTTTGAGACAGGGTTTCTCTGTGTAGCTCTGGCTGTCCTGGAAGTTACTCTGTAGACCAGGCTGGCCTTAAACTCAGAGATCCACCTGCCTCTGCTGGTGAGAGGAGCCATGTGGAGACAGTAGGTTGG
Source organism: Peromyscus leucopus (assembly GCF_004664715.2). Taxonomy (NCBI): domain Eukaryota; kingdom Metazoa; phylum Chordata; class Mammalia; order Rodentia; family Cricetidae; genus Peromyscus; species Peromyscus leucopus. The sequence continues at coordinate 139,217,172 of NC_051064.1, forward strand.
CAGGACTCATCCAAATTGGAGTGAATATCCCCAATTCTCATTTCAGGGTCCCATTGCTTTGGTAAAGCAATGCCCTGTCCATCACACAGGAGACCTGGCACAACCCCATTTTATTCCTGGTCCTTCGGCCTTGTGGCTACAAGGGAAAAAATGTAGGGCTCTACTGTGCATGCCCGGAGGGAGCCCTTCATGTCCTCACTCATTCATTTTTCCGACCTCGTTCCTTACGCGCTGGCCTGTCACTGAAAGACTGTGTCAGGTGACTGGAGTTCACCATATCCCAAAAGGCGTGCGCCACCACACCAGCCCTTACTTCTGTTCTTGCTGGCTGGGTGCTGACCACAGAGTTCAGGGAGAATCACTGAGGTTCCTGCCCACTGGGGCCCTCCCTCTAGAGGCGTCTTTCAGAGGTTACCTCTAGGAGAACTGACCTAAACGTACCAAGCCTCTGAGTCCCTGGTCTGCCTCCAGGACTGGCCTGGCAAAGCTTTTACATGACCTCTGTACTTCCAAGACAACTGCCTCAGTCCTGCCCAGACTGGGAAGGGCGAGGAAATGGTGACTGGGTCCATGGTTACCGCACATACCATCTTTCCGAATTTATCCCTCCACATGGTGGGAGACCTGGCTGGGGGTGGGGTGCTGCTGCATGGCATGAACCATGGAGCAGGGGACCAGAGCTACCAACCCTTCCTCCTCAGCACCTGCCAGCAGAGTTCCCCAGTCTGGAGGCCCTGGTGGAGAGCCACGCCGGGATGGAGCGCAGCCTTTTCTGCCCACTCAGCATGGGCCGTCTCAACCCCACCTATGAAGAGCAAGACTGTGGTCCTGAGGGCAGGCTCCCCCGGACTCTGCGGCCCCTCAGCCATGCCAAGTCCGAGGCAGAACTGCAAGGCCTGGGCTAGGACGCAAGGCCTCAGTCCCCTGTGGTCCCAGCCTTGCCTTGGGCCCTGGGCTGCGGCGGTCACTGTGCCCTTCTTGCACCCCACTCACTGGTCACCAGCTTCAAACAGGTCACTCCGCCCCTCGATCAGCCTTCCATCACTTCACTGCCCATGGGAGGGGAGCTCTGAGGTTGGAGATAGAGATCCCAGGGCTTCTCCCAGGACCTGGGGCCAGCTGAGATACCAGGATGAGCAAGCGGGTAGAGCTAAGGGTCTGGCAACTCTAGGTGACTTTGGGTGGTGCCCATTGTCAGGTTCCCACTGCCCTCCTAGTGCAGAGGCTTTCCCAGCAGTTCGTGGATGTGGGCACAGCCTTTGCTGGAGGCAGCTAAGCCTCTGTTGGAGGGGAACCCCAGAGAGCTCCCATAGGGAAGCAGATGCTTAGGGACTTGCAGGTTTGCCACCTCAGCTCATTTCTGGGTATCACTCCACCGCGTGGCCCCTGCAGTGAGCAAACTGCAGTTCGGTAGCTGCTTTGGGAAGCCACCTCATGCTGGCCTTAACACAGTGCCGACCACTGGGCATGGCTGGCACTGGCCTGCTCATCAGCAAGGCAGCCCCACTTGCAACGGAGAACTAGTACTAACCCAAGCCCCACAGAGGAGGGTGTGGCTTTATGGGGGGGGGAGGTCCAGGGACACATTCTAGAGGAAGGCAGTGGCCCAGCCAGCAATGACAAATCCAAGTGTCCCTTAAGTCAACTTAGCATAATGTATGAATCTACCCAAAAGATCAGACTTCTTAATCAGCTGGTGGTGGCGCACACCTTTAATCCCAGCACTCAGGAGGCAGAGGCAGGTGGATCTCTGAGTTTGAGGCCAGCATGGTCTACAGAGTGAGTTCCAGGACAGGCAGGGCTACACAGAGAAACTCTTGTCTCAAGCAGGCAAACAAAAAACAACAGACGTCTTTTGGAAGCAGAGGTATAGGCACAGGTGGGAGAGGATGTCTGTGTTCAGTGCCTTGAAGGCCAAAGGCTTTGGTGGAAGCCACAGGTTTGGGGTTTTGGATCCCAAGAGAAGTGGGCAGCCTTTACAGAACAAAGAGAAGACAGACCTGGGAGGAAGAGGCAGGCCAGGCCTGGTGCTTCCGGCTTCCAACACCCCCACCCACCCACCCACACTAGGATAAGCCCTTAGTTACGGACATTGTCATTTCTTTCAAGTGACATGTCTCATGAGGGATGGAGAGAAAGGACAGGAGATAACACACACACAAACTGAATGTGGGTGATATTCCTTCCATGGCCATTCCACTGGCATCCCCACTCCCCGAGTGGGGCCTGGTCTCCAGTGGGAACAGAGGAATTAGCATATCCTATGCCTAGGATTTCAACCCCAGAAAGTTACACCTAAGGAAAGCTGTCAACTGACTGGTCCAGACTTTGGGCCAGGGCTCACCTCCAGAAGGGTGTCCATAGTGTGAACTGCCGATGTGTAGAATACCAGGGGATATACGATACCAGGGGATATTCAACACGTCCAAGGGACCAGCCTTCCCCAGGCCCTTTAACATTTCTTCCAAACCAAACAGTTTGGAGCCCATGTGTTCAGACTGTGTCTTAATTGTTCAAACCGTCATCAAGCCCCTTGAAGTGGACTTCAAGAGAAATAAAACACATTTCTTCACAGTTTATTGCAATTCCTTGAGTGGCTAGATCTTCATCGACATTTTCCTGTTTTACCTTTTTTTTTTTTTTTTTTTTTCCCCAAACGTACCACAGATGGTATGGAATGGTGAGCCTGACAGAGGTCATGGCCACCAAGGTCCAGAAAAAACTGAATTAAGAAGTGGGCTTGGTGGAGAGGCCTTTTTTTTTCCTTTTTTATTTTATTTTACAATACCATTCAGTTCTACATATCAGCCACAGATTCCCTTGTTCTAATGGAGAGGTCTTCTGAGAGAGAGATCTAAGGACCAGTGAGAAGGCTCAGTGCTTTCTGTCACACCTGCTGACCTGAGTGTGATCCATTGGACCCATGTGGTGGAAGGAGAGACCCATTTCCTGCAAGTTGTCCCCCAGCCTCCACGTTCAGTGTTCACCTGTGCATTCATGCAAGTGCACCCACGTGTGGACACACACACACACACACAGTGCACCCATGTGCAGACACACACACAAGTGCACCCACGTGTGGACACACACACACACAAAGTGCACCCACTTGTGCGTGTGCGCGCGCGCGCGCGCGTGCACCCACTTGTGCGTGTGTGTGCGCGCGCGCGCACACACACACACACACACACACACACACACACACACGGGCTTGCTTACTGCTCCAGCAAAGCACAGGAGGCCTCTGCACAGCCCAGGCCTGCCTAAACCTGACCTGAGCTCCAGTGGGATCTAAGATACTTGTCCTGACTCCCTACAAGTGACAGAGGGTCCTTTTAAAGACGATCCACAGAACCGCCGGTCCATTTGTAGTCACTGTGTGTGTGTTCCCTTCCAATGTTAGTTTCCCCTACTAGTTTGCAAGAGGGCTGTCTTCCCAGCGCCTGTCATGTGACTGACACCACGGTGTTTCTGCAGAGGAACCCACAGGAGCCTTGCAGCCGGGTGGTTGGTGCCTGAGACTGGTCCAGGAGGTTAGGCTGTGTGCTCTTCCCAACACAAAGACTACCTCCTAAAGCTTTGGGCTTTTCAATTGTTTTTTTAAAAATACATTTATGTTTGAGGCCTGCCTCGTCTTCAGAGCAAGTTCCAGGACAGCCACGGCAACACAGAGAAACCTTGTCTCGAAAAACCAACCCCCCCCCAAGAAAAAAACACCCCCAAACATTTATTTATGTGTGTGAGCCCCCTTGCAAGAGTCCGTTCTCTCGGTCCACTATATGGGTCTCGGGGAGAACGCAGGCCGTCAGGCTTGGCAGCAAGTGCCTTTCACTAGCAAAGCCATCTCGCTGGTCCAGTTTTCGTGTCTTTTAAAATCTGGACTTTGTTGTTGTTGTTTTTCCAAGACAGGGTTTCTCTGAGTAGTTTTGGTGCCTGTCCTGGATCTTGCTCTGTAGAACAGGCTGGCCTCGAACTCACAGAGTTCCGCCTGTCCCAGATCCGCCTGGCTCTGCCTCCCGAGTGCTGGGATCAAAGGCGTGCGCCACCACCGCCCGGCTTAAATCTGGACTCAAGACTGGCCCTATCATCCAGCAGCTTCACCCTGCCAGTGGACTGTGGACTGTGAACAGCAAAGTCCTTGTCACCCTCTCAGTCTCTAACCCCTGAGGTGGAGTCAAGCATGAGTTCCAGATCTTAGCTTGGCCACCCCTGCCCGGTTGCTGAGCCTCTGGGCTGGAGCTGCGTGGCCTGGGAGATAGGGAGGAGGGTCAGGGCCGCCCCAACCACCTGGTGCATCCCAAGCGGCTAGCTTGCAGCCCAGCTCTCCTTCGCACTCAGCGTTCCACGGTCCGCCCTGTGACGCCACGGACGTTGCCTGGCAACGGCGAACGCCGAGACGGCGTGCACGAGCGCGAGCGCGGCCCGGCCAGCTCCGGGGCTCGGGTCGTGCGGCGGCGCCTGCAGCGCGGATCCCCCGTTCCCCGCCCGGGCCCGGCCTCAGGGACGGGCGAGCCCGGGCGCGGGAGGCGGCGGCCCGGGCTCCAGCCCGGAGACTTGTCCGCCGCGCCCCTGCTGCTCCCAGCGCGCCCCGCGCGGAGTCCTGGTCCCCGGCTGTGGCCCCGCCCCTGCCGCCAAGCCCCGCCCCGCGCGGGCTCTGGTTCCACCCCCTGGACCTGGCCACGCCCCCGGGGCTCGTGGGGCGCCATGGCCTCGGAGTCCGTGAAGGTGGTGGTACGCTGCCGGCCCATGAACCAGCGCGAGCGCGAGCTGAGCTGTCAGACGGTGGTGACGGTGGACTGCGCACGCGGCCAGTGCTTCATTCAGAACCCGGGAGCGTCCGACGAGCCCCCGAAGCAGTTCACCTTCGACGGCGCCTACTACATGGACCACTTCACAGAGCAGATCTACAACGAGATCGCCTACCCGCTGGTGGAGGTGAGGGTGCCCCGAGACTGCAGGGCCAGGCTTGGGGCTCCCCGAAGGTGGAGACAGGATAGGTGGGTTAGCCCAGCCCCTGCCGCCCAAGCCAAGCGAGAAGGCGCTGGGCACAGGTGGATAGCGGCAGGTTAGTCTGAAGGCTTGTCCTTGGCTGCAGACACCTGGAACCTATCCCCAGTGTGGTGTCCCCATTGAACCCAGCGCCCCATATGGTCCACACCCCAGTCCTTTGCAGCCTTTACCAGCTTGTCCTGACCTTCATTCTTTGCAGCCCCTTAACCACAGACTCCAGACCCAGCCCCCCCACCCCCTCCGGTCCTCTGCCCTCATTCCAGACCAGCAGGATCCTGAAAGCTCCAGCCATTTCCCCCAGCCTCCTTCCTTCCCAAGAGTCTCAAGATTCTTCTCTGTCAGGTGGTGGTCCACACTTGCTCCCATTTCAGCCCCACAAACAAAGTCCTCCTCATTGCACTCTCCTCTTGAGAGCAGTGGAGGAAACTCCTCTTTGTAAAGAAGCAACAGTGTAGGGCTTCCCTTTGTCATTTGAACATGCTCCAGTGTCTGAGGTTCAGAAGAGTTCTGCTGCAAGGAAACCCATTGACTTGGTTGACCTAGCATTCTCAAAATGTTTAACATAGATGCTTTCAGTTTGATGGGCAGGCCCTCTCTCAGCTGTTGCACCTCTCCTGCCTGTTGAGAGTGCTGGTGTGGTCCAAAGCCTCCAGGCTGCCTGGCGCTGAGCCAGGAGCAAATGCATCATTAGAATCTAGGGTCAAGTGTGTGTCTGCTCTGCTGAACTCTGACCCTGCTCCCAAGGCTTTCTGACTGGGGATGTAGACCACAGAGCACACGACAAGAGATGATTCCCTCTGAATACTCAGAAGACAATGCATCTCCACTGTGAGTCCCCAAGGGGACAGTCCCAGTCTCTCAGGGATAGCTCAGTTGTCTAGCTGTTGGCCGGGTTTTCCAGGTTAGAAGAGACCAAAGAGGTCATCTGACTGGGTCCCTCTTGTATATTAGTTGTCTAAATCTCCATCAAGTAAAGGACCAGCTCTTGCTTCCATGTCTTCAGTGGCTGAAGTTTGTGTTTCCAAAGCAATCTGTTCCACTCTTGTTTCTTGGTCTTCAGAATGTCCCATCCACTCCGAGACCTCCCAGGAGTTTTCAGTCCTACCGTTGTCCCAGGGACCCTGGAGAGCATGGGCATTCCTCTCTCCAGGGTTGGCATCTTGAAGATTTGAACTCGTGTTCTTCCTTGGCCTTGCTTCTTTCTAGGGCTGTCTAGGGCTGTCAGGGTGAGGCCTCAGTTGCCTTCTTTGTGGATTACGCAGTGTCCAAGCAAGTCCCATCCAGAGAGGAAGACACTAAGGACATAGTGACAGGCCTGTTGGATCTCTCTTCCAGCTTTCTCTTCTGAGTCCCACTGTGCAGAACTATCTCTGGACATTCCCTAGATCTCAGATTTGATCCATTCATTCATTAATCCACTCGCCCATCCGTGTAAAGAAACACAAGCATCTCCACTGTTGAGTCCCCAGATTGAGCATGGGGAGGGGCTGTAGAGGCCATAGGACTTGCCCTCATCAAGATCAAGGGGAGAAGTAGCTAAGCTAACCGTTAGCAATCGGTGGTAAAGGGGTGGGGGGAGCATGGGGAGGCCAGCAAACCTCGGAAGAGGTGGAGGGGAGAACGGAGAGAGGCAAGTCTGAGATGGGACCTTGTAGGATGCTAGCCAAGCAGGAAGGTGGGAGGCCATCGGGGAAGTCTGGAGTGTAGCGTCAGCTCTTCACAAGAAGAGCTGGAGTCATTCCTGTCAGAGAAATGGCTGAGGCCTGAGGAGTCATGGAACAAGTTAGAGACAGTTCTGGATCCCTGTGTCCAGATTCCATGCTCCATCTCCCGTTAGAGAACAGGTATGGGAAGCACATGCAGGTAACAGCCCCTCGCTGCTTACACCAGGAGCAGGTGCGCTGGTGAGACCAATGACTGGGTAGACCATGGGCCTGCTTGCTCTGTCCCTTTCCAGGGCTTTCTGGCAGGTAGCTTGGGCTTTCTACCCGGGGTCTTCCCTCAGCTCCTATCCCACGCTCTCCCTATACTTCAGATCCACTTTCTGCCTTTTCCCTTCCAGCCTCCATCCCTTCCGTCCAGGCTCTGTCCCTCATCTCCTGTCCCTGGCTGAGCTTTTCAACGCTCCTGGGGCTTCCTTCTCCACACCCACCCTTGGCTGACTCCTATTCCATCCTGCCTGATCCAGCTTCCCTGCCCCTTTAACCAGGAGCCCTGCCATCCCATCTCCTCCCCTGACAGATTTCGCCAGAGTTGCCTCTTGATGAATTACTTCTGGTCGACTGCATAACCGCAGCTTCTATCATGACCAGTCTGAGAAGGGTGGCCCCGGGCCCCTGTGCGGAAGCAGTGGTAGAATGTTTACCCATGGAGATGTTTGGGAGGGAGCATACAGAAGACATAGTGCAATTGTTTCCACTTAATTTAGTAGAAGGAAATATGTAGCATGTCTAATGTGCTGTCATGAGGATTCTTGCTGAGGATAACACCAAGTTCAAGCTCATTGCTGGGCTGGGGTACAGCTCAAGTGTGGAGCCCTTGTCCAGTTTGTGTGATGCTCTAGGTTTGATCTCAGTACACACACACACACACACACACACACACACACACACACACACACACATCGATGAATTTTTTTTTTTACTCTTCTGCTCTTTGGGGGCCCACCACCCAGCTCCCAAATAAATCACACGGAGGCTTATTCTTACTTATGAATGCCCAGCCTTAGCTTGGCTGGCTTTTATCTTGCTCTATCCCTGTATACCTTTCTTTACTTCTTACTCCATGGCTTGCTGTGTAGCCTGGTGCCTGATGCCTGATGTCCTCCTCCTTTTCTTGCTCCTTAATCTTTTCCTCCCAGAGTTCTCCTCCTATTTATTCTCTCTGCCTACAGCCCTACCTATCCTTTCTCCTGCCTCGCTATTGGCCATTCATCTCATTATTAGACCAATCAGGTATTTTAGACAAACAAAATAGCACAGCTTCACAGAGTTAAATAAATGCAACATAAAAGAATACAATATCCAATGCTCCCAGCTCACCAAGGTCAATTTCATTGATAATAATCTGTCTCTGCCTCTCCTCATGCAACTGCTTCACAACATAGCCAAATTGAGCAAGCTGACCCAGGAGCTATACCCTGCACCTCTGGAATGCTACGATCACAGGGGCCTAGTACTTGTAGATCAGTTTGACCAACTTTGCCCCGAACTCTTAAGTATAATAATGACAAAAAGAAAGCCCAAAAAAGTGACTTTTGCTACAAGAAAATGCTATAAATGTTTCAATCATTCTATCTATGAGCTGGAGAGCAGGCATTGCCTGTGCTGGCCATAAATTGGGAAAGTTTACTGCTTGGTACTGTTGTATTGTTTGTTGGTGTTCTGACAGATCAAGCTTGCTCTGAGACCAGGGGGCAGAGCTAGCCTTGGTTAAACATAGAGGCCAGTCAGTAGTGGCACACACCTTTAATCTCAGCACTTGGAAGCTCATTCCTTTAATTCCAGTACTTGGGAGGTTTAGACAGGATCTTGGCCTCTCATTAGGTCAGAGTAACTAGAGAGGTAAGAAGTCAAAAAAAAAAAAAAAAAAAGAATACAAATATCTTTGCTTCATTAAACATGTTCCACAGCATAAACAAACCTAACGTATCTTAAAATAATATTCTACATTTCCTCCTTTTTTGTCTAAATAAAAATGAAAGGTTTTAACTTTAACATAGTAAAACTGTATACAACAAAAACAGTTACCAAGTAAGAATTACATTTGCAATATTCGGTCCATTTGTATTTAGCAAATTTAGAGAAAACACTCCACCATCCATCCCATCTTAGTGACTTCAAAGTTTTATACCTAATTTACTTTCATAAGGAAAATTGAAACTCTAATTATTTAGTCTTTAACTCCATCAAAGACCCAGAAGGATGTAATATTACCTAACAACAGAGACATCTTGCTGCCTTGGACAGTCATCCAAAGTTCCTCTGCAATGTTGGGGCATCCATCTTAGCCTTCAGGCCTAGAATATCTGGCAGACTTTCCAGTGAAGCAGGAAATTTGAAGGACTGTCCTGCCTTGTATTGGCAAAGTTCATCAGTTGCTTTCTTCTGTGTCCTGCAGAAGGTCTGGCAGACTGCTCTGTGAAGCAAGAATCTCAAAGAACTGTCCTGTCTTGTCTTGGCAAAGTTCAACGGTCGTTTTCCTGTGTGTCCTGCATGTCCAGTTTGTATAGCATACTGTCAGGCAGTCCAGGCAAAAGCAGTTTCTTTTCCCAATGGCTAGCTTTGCCACAACAAAAGCAAACTCCATAAGGAGTTTCTCCAATGCCCATCATCTTCTCTGAAGTAAATTGGTGCTGCCAGGAACAGATGTGTCTCATTGTCATGAAAAACCCTATGTTAACAAAACATTTTAAATGCCATATTCTATAGGTCTTTGAAGTGTTTGAAGACCATTTATCTAAAATATATCTCTGTAGGATCTTGAAAACATGCCTAAAATATCTACAAATTTGATTGTTATAAATGACTGCTAACCTGTGTTTCTAGATTATCCTAAATAATTCATAATAACTTTCAAAACTAGGATTTTACCTTACATTTTAAAATGAACTTCATGACTACAATACCTTAAATAAGAGTAGAAACATATATACAGTATAACAAAAATAACTTTACATTTGTAATACTATATTCCACTAAATGATGATGAATATCTATAACTCATGAAATAACCAAAGACCACCCATCCCTTCTCTTGGGAATGTGGCTGTCGTGTTCTTCAGACTGTTTCCTGTTGTCTGTGGGCAAAGACATCTTTCATGGGTCCCTGAGAAAAATTGAGATAATGGCCAAGTCCTGGGTAGACCAGTTATAACCTTTGTTGATAGATATCACCTGTCAAGTTTCAAGAGGTCTGTTTTGATCAAACCTGATCCATATTAACCTGGAACGAATCCACAGCCTCTTGTTTCCTATGGAAACAAGCAAGACCTCTTCTCCAAAGCATTTTTGACTTCCATTTGACAAATACATTTTTTGAGTTCCATTTTAAAGTTAAGGCATTCTTAAAATATCTAAGCTGATTTATTTAATCAGTTCCTCTTTCAGTCCCATGTCTCTCAACAGCTGTCATTTGCTTGTCAACCATCAAAAAATTCTAAACCAACACAATAATATACAGGATCCAGACTCCCTGTGCATTTCCCATCTTACGTGGCTTTTTTCTTCTATATTACTTTTATTCTCTCTTTAAAGACTTTATTATTTTTAAACTGTTTCTTTCTACAACTTTCTATACACATTTTCTTTTCTTTCTTAAGCCTACACCATTGTTAAGCACACTGGAACCTGTTTAGAGGTGATTTTCTGTCTGGATCTCTTTTACCGCATATCGTTTAACCCTTTTTTGACCTTGTGAGCAAACTTTTAACTGCTAAACTACAGCTGGGTCCTCCAAGCAGCCTTACTGGCTGACTCCGCCCACTTCTAGGTTCCTGAGAGGCAAGCCTAAAACTCATCCTTCCTAGCTATGGAATGCTGGTACCTGGCACTGTGGCAGGTGCTTTTACTTAGTTCCTCTGCTGTATACCAGAATCTCTTAAAGGGGCCATGTCTTTTTTTTTTTTTTTTTTTTAATTTATTTAAAGCTTTCTCAGGCCTTATGGAAATTCAAGCTCCACTTTGTGTGCAATTTTTTTTTTTACTCTTTTCTTCTTTGGGGGCCCACCACTCAGCTCCCAAATAAATCACACAGAGGCTTATTCTTACTTAAGAATGCCCAGCTTAGCTTGGCTTGTTTCTAGCCAGCTTTTCTTACCTTAAATTATCCTGTCTACCTTATGCCTCTGTGCTTTTATCTTTCTCTATTCTGTATTCCTTTCTTCTTACTCTGTGGCTGGCCCCTGATGTCCTCCCCTCCTCCTTTTCTTGCTCCTCTATCCTCCCTTCCCAGATTTCTCCTCCTGTTTATTCTCTCTGCCTGCCAGTCCTGCTTATCCTTTCTCCTACCTAGCTATTGGCTGTTCAGTTCTTTATTAGACCAATCAGGTGTTTTAGACAGGCAAAGTAACACAGCTTCACAGAGTTAAACAAATGCAACATAGAAGAATGCAACACATCTTTGTAACATTAAACAAGTGTTCCAGAGCATAAACAAATATAACACACCTTAAAATAATCTTCTACAACAATCAACAGTTGATTTCATGAAAACCCACTAAATTTCATAGTTTAATAAGACAGAACAGGGCAGCAGTACACAGTGACCAATTGGTGGACATTGGGCACCTGCCTCATATGTGCTTGTCCCCTAGGACTCCCCAGGGTATCAGTTACCATGTCATACTTCTTAAAAAAATCTTTGTTTCATCTTAGAAGTACACCTAAAGTCGTTTTCTACTTTATCAGGGCAGTGCTGTCCTATGGAACATACTGGAACAATGGAAATGCTCTGTGCACTTACCAGTGAGGTACCCACTAGACACAGGTGGCAAGGGGCACAGGACGGAGACTGGTACCACGTAAGACCTGAGCATATTGGTTACTTCTGCATCACTGTGACCCCCATACCTGACAGGGGGGGGGTGTTGTGGCTCACTGTTTCAGGGCTCAGTGCAGCAGGACCCCTCACACAGCCACTCAGCAGGCAGACGAGCCAGAACTAGGGAGTGGGTTATAAGCTTCAAAAGCCTGTTCCGGGTAACCTGAATCTGCCAGCTGAGCCCCTGAAGATTCTGCAGCACCCCCAAACAGTGTTACTCAAGACATGACCTGTGGGGGACACTTCTGATTCAAGCCTTAATCATTTTTTTGTTTGTTGTTTTGTGAGACAGGGGTTTTCTGTGTAGCCCTGGCTGTCCTAGAACTCTGTAGCCCAGGCTGGCCTCGAACTCACAGAGATCCACCTGCCTCTGCTCCTGAGTGCTGGGATTAAAGGTGTGTACCACCATGCCCGGCTATAATAATTTTCAATTACGTTAAGTTTAAATGCATAAGTAAAGCTGTTTTACACAGCTGACTTGAGCCACATGCTTAGTTTTAGCTCCCCCAGGGGTGGCCTTCTAAAACCTAAAAGGAGTGAAATAAAACTGATTATAACAGAGTTAATGTATTTTATGTTAATTATATTAAGACTGTGAAGTCTGTAGCTGGGCATGGTGGTGTGCCCTTTTAGTCCCAGCACTTAGGAGGCAGAGGCAAGCAGATCTCTGTGAGTTCAAGGCCAGCTTGGTATACAAAGTGAGTTCTAGGACAGCCAGGGCTGTTGCACAGAGAAAGTCTTTCTTTCTTGGAAAAAAAAAAAAAAAGACTGTGAATTCTGGTATTTTATATTTAAAACACATCTCAATTCCAATCTTTTTTGTTTGTTATTTTGTTTTTGTTGTTGTTGTTGTTTTGTTTTGTTTTTTTCAAAACAGGGTTTCTCTGTGTAGTTTTGGCGCCTGTCCTGGATCTCACTCTGTAGACCAGGCTGGTCTTGAACTCACAGAGATCCACCTGCCTCTTCCTCCCGAGTGCTGGTGTTAAAGGCATATGCCACCACTACCTGGCTCCATTCCAATCTTTAAAATGAAGTGAAGGGCCATTGTGGTAGTGCACACTTATAATCCGAGAACTTGGAAGACAGAGCCAGGAGGATACCAAGAAATTCCAGGCCCGTCTGAAACCAGAGAGAGCAAAGAGGGGCAGGGTGGAGATGTGGCCCATTGATATGGTACTTGCTCAGCACACAGTCCTGGGTCCAGTCCCAGCATAAGCCTACATAGTGGCCTCTGCTTGTAATTCTAGATCCTGAGAAGGTGGAAGCAGGCTATCAGTAGTGCAAGGTCATCTTCAGCTACTGATTTTGAGATCGTGCTGACTGCAAGAGCTCCCCTCCTTACACAAATATGATGTATAGCTTAGGGGTAGAACACTTGCCAAGCATGTGTGAAACCCTGTGAAAAAATAAACTCAGTCCCCCAAGCTGCACCAGCACCTTCCCAGTCAGGCTCTTGGCTACCCCGGAGAATGGAGCGTCTGCCGTGTGACTGTGAATGCTTCCGTAGAGTCCCTTCCCTGGACTCCGGCTTCAGTGACACTCTTTCAACTGCTACATCTTCTCCAGGGGCATCATGTGACTTTCCCACTGTAGCTGCATGTGGGTTTGAGAAGCCCGGCACAGGGTTGGGTCCTTTCTCGGAAGTCATTTGTCCCCATTTTAAAGGCCCCACCCCTGCATGCAGCCCCCCACCTCTGAGGAGCTGCAGGACCCCAGTGTGGTCACAGTTTTCCTAGATTGGGTGGACTTGCCCATTTCTACTGCAGAAAAGGAAGCGCTTGTCCTCGGCCAGGGGCGGGGGCTTTGACTGGGTACCAGCCATCTTGTGCCAGCAGCATTCCTGTCTTGCTACGTCAGAACATCTGACAACGGCAAGTTCAGGAAGGAAGGTTTTGTTTGGGTTCGCAGCCCGTCACAGTGGGGAGGGCCTGGTGAGGAGTGTGAGGCAGCTGTCACAGTCATCCAGTCAGGAAGCAGAGGGAAACAGACGTCACTGCTCAGCTTTTCCCCTTCCTCACCCTGGACCTCCAGCACACGGGCTGGTACTGCTATGTTTAGGGTGTGTCTTCCCACCTCAGTTAACCTGACCTTGACTTCCCACCTCAGTTAACCTAACCTAGATGCCCCCTCATAGACATGTCGAGAGATTTGTTTCCATGGTAACTCTCAATCCCATCAAGTTGACAATATTAACCATCACAGATGCTCCATAGTTAGTTCTGCTCCCTGTAATCCCAAGAGCCCTGAGGACAGGGACTGTGGCTACCTTCTTCAGCTCCCTCTCCCTCTAACCAGAACTGGTTCAGTTCCTGAGAGAAAAGACAGCTAGGACCCGCGTGGGGTGAATAAAGGGACCATGAGAGAGTGGCCGTGGAAATGGTACCGTTTGTCTTCTTTCTCGGCCTCCTCATCCATACCCCACTCCCAGATGCACCTGCCAGAGATGGACTCTCCTGTGCCCCCTTGACCGGGATCTGCTGCAGTCCGCAAGAATATGAACTAGAGATTCAGCTGCATATGATAAAGCTATATCTAGAAGAAGGATCAAGGAATTCTTCTAGCAGAGAAGTCAAATATCAAGGAATCTTTGATGTTATTTGGCTTTTAATATGTCAGCTGTCTTCTGCTATGAGTTTCTTGTGCACTCATACACTACTCGGCCACAACAGCAAGCAGTATAAGCTTCTCAGACCTACTGCTGATCTGAACTAGGTAACACCCCTACAGAGACAGCGTCTGTCTCCTTCCTAAGCCTAGGAGACAGGCGGATTGTAGATGCAGAGCTTCCTCTTCCTGTCAGTCACCTGTCCCTTGTCCAGGCCTCCTCAGCAGCAGCTCGACTTCTGTCCTGCCTCTGCTATACAGAAGGCCTTGCCTGCTTCTTCCCACACCTTCCTGCTTCCTCTCTTTGACTCCCTCCCTTCACGATTCTCTGAACTTCTGTCCTGTGTGCACCACCTCCCTGGCCTGGGTGTGAAGCATTGTGTCTGCCCTCCCCACATGCCCGGCAGACATCTAGCAAGCACCTGTCCGTGCCTGCACTTGCCACACTTAATACCTGAGATGATTCAGCTTTAGGAAGGGGCTGTGTCCTCATCCTTTATGACGGGCGAGGAGACTGAGAGCCCATGTGCCAAGTCCAAGACCAGTCCAGTAAAGAGTGGAGATGGACTGAGGGTGTGACTTGGTGGGAGCGCCCTTGCCTAGCGTATGTGAGACCCTGAGTTCTGTCTGCAACAGTGCACGAAGAAGCAAAACCAGCATGGAGACACAATTTGAACCAAGTTGGCTCCTCAGCACCGGCTTTTAGATAACCCCACCTCGGCATGATGTTTAACCCCATCAGACCATTGTTTGAGGACAGAGTGCTGCCTTGTTCCATGGGGACCCTGGCAGGGCACTGGAGTCCATGGGCTTGGGGACCATGGTGCCCACCTGGACCTGTCATCTGAACACCTGACCTTGGTTCCTTCTCATTCAGGGTGTCACTGAGGGCTACAACGGTACTATTTTTGCATATGGCCAGACAGGCAGTGGGAAATCCTTCACCATGCAGGGCCTGCCGGATCCCCCCTGCCAGAGAGGCATCATTCCCAGAGCCTTCGAGCACGTATTTGAGAGTGTTCAGGTATGGATGGGCCTCACATGGGAAGAGGTAAGGCTAAGTGTCACAGATGGCCCCCAGGGTACCTATGGCAGAGGCATGGACTGTGGGTTGCAGTCAGAACCTGGTCCTGACTCTGCGTGGGTCAACAGAGGCAAGTCCTGGGTTCTGAAAAGATCGTGGGTGAAAAACAAAACCAAGGGGAGTGTTGGTTGTGTGTTTTTTCTCCTGCCGTCTTTGAATGTTAAAAATCACTCAACATTCTTGTATGATGACTCTGAACATGGTGACAGGAAGTGGTTATAACAGTCATGGCTTCCCCATTCATTGAGCAGTTACTAAAGAGCAAACTTGTGGGAAGCTCTTTGTATACTAACCTCATGGACCCGAGACTGGACAACTCCCAATTGTGGTGGCCCTAGAGGTTCCCATTCTTCAGCCCAAAGCCAGGACTTGGTCCAGGTGCAGTCACTGAAACTGTGACCACGGTTTCTCACCTGAGTAGGGTGGAGGTTTCCATCTCCCTTCCCATGAAGTTTGTAGGCAGCACATTGGATAGATAGCCATAACCCAGCTTAGAGGTCTGAGGGTTCTAGAGCTGGAGAACAAGGCTTGCCAGCAGGGCAGGCAGGGTAGGGTTGGGGTGAGGGCCCGTGTGGCCTGATGTCTCCCTCCTCCTCCATGTCTCAGCTGTGGCCTGAGCATCAGGAAGGTTTGGCACCAGCCATCTATTCATGCTCTGCTTCCTGCAGTGTGCAGAAAACACCAAGTTCCTGGTCCGGGCTTCCTATCTGGAGATCTACAATGAAGATGTCCGTGACCTGCTGGGCGCTGACACCAAGCAGAAGCTGGAGGTGGGTGCAGAACCCATGTGGGGTGGTCAGGAAGGTGCCAGGGGAGAGGCTAGTATCAGACGGTGCTGGGACTCAGGATCCTGCTGCTCGGTTTCCCTAGTACTGGGACCATGGACAAACATCACCATGTCCAGTCAGAGTGGGGCCTTTTGAACTTGAGTCCTTAGAGAACCTAATGTGTGGGCTGTTGCTGTGTCTGCTGCCACCACACAGGCTGGATATCACCTTGAGCAAGGCCACCTCTGTTGAAACAAGGTGGAGTTTCCCAATAGATTTCTATTTTAGAAAACACTTCCACTGATAAAAATTATTAGACGGCCTAAAAGAAGGGGTGAGTTACTTACTATTTACTGGATCTTCAGGTGCATTTTTCCACTTCATTTTTGGAGTAATCTTGCTGGTGGTGGTTGTCATCTCTAATTTACCAGAGTGGAAAGGAGGCTGAGAGAGCCTCTACCTGTCCAGGTTCTACAATGCAGCAAGTGGCTAAGCCTGGACTTGAACCCAGGTCTCCCTAACTGAAGGGTTTGAACTTCAAACACCTTATTTTACTGATGCTTATATGGCTAGGATTCCATCATCTGGGTCCACTTTGAAAAGGGGTATTGAGAATTGAAGACAGTGAGCAGAGCAAGCCCTCGGCCTGGTGCCAGTACCCGCTGGGTGTCCAGTAGGCGAGCTTTAGAGAAAAACCCAGCAACGACAGGGGGCGGGCAAGTGGAGCCCCTGAGGGGCAGAGCCAAGGACAGATGAGCCACACTCATGGCCGTGAAGATGGGCTTTGGCTTAGTTAGAGAGCCTCAGGCACGTTCTGTAAGTTGTCCTCAGTCTCCTCAAAGAACGGGTTCAGGGTGGAGAGTGCTCCTTCCTAAAGGTGGAGGCAGAGCTGGAAGACCTGGGAGGGTTCTGTCCAGATAGGCTGGACCTGTGTGACTGCCTGGGCACCCAGGGAGATCTGGAACCTCCCGGACTTGGCTTAATGGCCCAGGCTATAATCCTAGAAGTGGGCAGACTGAGGCAGGGGGATTGCCAGTTCCAGGCCAACCTGGATCACATAGGGAGACTGTCAAAAAAGAAAAGGAAAGAAAAAAGGAAGGAAGGAAGGAAACCTAGAAGTAGGAAGGGAGAGAAGAGGGAGAGGGAGTGAGCAAGGGAGAGAGGGGGAGGGGGAGAGGAAGGGGGAGGGAGGGAGAGAGAGAGAGAGAGAGAGAGAGAGAGAGAGAGAGAGAGAGAGAGAGGAGAATGAATGAGCAAGCAAATGCTGCCAGGACCAGAAGCCAGTGAGAGGGCGTGGAGTCCCAGCTGGGACCCTTTGACCTTGGCCTTGGCCAGTGGTACTGGTCTTGCTCCTGCCTGGGGCACTGACAAACAGAATGGCCTGCTCCAGGGAGGAGAGGCCAGTCTGAGATGCTGCCCCTCATCTGTGCTGGGATACCGCTGGATTTCCCCTCCAGCCATGATGCTTATGATCTGGCCAAGCCTCCACCCCCACCCCCCAGGGTCCACTAGGAAGCCAGTGATTCCAGCTTTAGGAGAGGGAGGACAGTGGTCCACTGATGGTTTTCAGCAAAGGCTCACTGGGCAGAACCCATGTGCACCAGCATGCCAGGTCACACACTGTACTAGACCCTCCTCCTCTCCTCAATTTCCACCCAGCCACTCAAGACCGCGCCCATCCTCCTGCAGCGGGCTTTGCCCAAGCCTGGCGGCTCTTTGCCCTCCCTGCCAGGAACCTCTACCACCAACCTGCAGCATCCCCCTCACCAGAAGAGGGGGTTGGGAGCCTGTAAGTCATGACTCACCCTCAGCCTGAGAGACAGGCAGGGGAGTTGGGTGGGGGCTGGGAGCTCCGAAAGGCTACCCTCAGGTCACAGCCCTGCTGCTCACAGACCTTCCAACCAACTTATGTGGGTGCCATGGGGACTCTATCCCTTCCTGGCTACCCTGGACCCTGGGAAGGCCTTGCTCAGGGAGCCCGCTGCCTTGGGGGCTGCAGGTGATAGGATGGCTCAGTGGTGCACACCCTGCAGGCACTGGGTCTTTGATAGGCTGCTTTGTGGGTGATGTGCAGATGGTTTTCGTGTACGCGTAGGAGAATCCTGTTCTCATCCTCTATGATTCAGGCACCTATGTATAACCCAAAGAACACACAGAGTGGGAATGGATTGGGACCCGAGGCTCCAGAGAGCAAGCTCTTAGCCCGTGGTTAGCATGGGGCCTGGTACGTTTTATAATTAGGAGTTATTCAGTCAGGGAAGGTCAGCAGGAGATTTGGGGAAGCCAGCTCCCCTCCCCACCCCCAAACCAGTATAAATACTGCCCCACATCTCTACCCAATAGATCATGGAGTGGAGTAGAGCCTGCAGGGGCCTCCCAAAATCCCTCCTGAGCCATGTCTGGGGGAGAGCTGATGAACATCCCTTCCCAGTTGGACACTAGTCATAGCCATGTGCCTGGGCCCCTCTCCATCGCTGCCATAGCACAGCTGGTTGCCATGGAGACCTGGCTCTGGTTTCTTGGAGCCTAGATGAGCAGTCACTGAGGGGAGATAGGATGTACAGCTGTCAGCTGTCACTCAACACCTCCCCAGGACCGAATGTGCAGTGGGTGTGGGTAAGAGCAGTGGGAAAGACCCCGAGGGTGTCTGAGATGAGGGGCTGCCTTCTGAGGTTACTCGTGCTGAAGGCAGCATCCCTGTCCTCTTCATGACCTGCTTCCACCGAGTCCCCTAAGGTACCACAGGCCTGTTTCCTTCTTAATTTCCATGTAGTCTACAGAGATGGGGGTTATCCCCATTTCATAGTTGAGGTGACTCAAGTCTGCAGAAGCCAGCTGACGTCCCTCATCTAGCAGGTTTCTAGCCTGAGTCCTGGTGAATAAACAGGAAGGTGGATAATAATGCTTTTTAAAATAGGGTCCCTTGTTTGTTTGTTTGTTTGTTTGTTTGTTTGTTTTCGAGACAGGTTTTCTCTCTGTAGTTTTGGTGCCTGTCCTGGATCTCGCTCTGTAGACCAGGCTGACCTCGAACTCACAGAGATCTGCCTGGCCTCCCGAGTGCTGGGATTAAAAGGATGCACCACCACTGCCCATCCTAAATAGGCTCTTTTTAACAACAACAAAAAAATTTTTAGATGTATTTATTTTTATTTTTACATGTATGAGTGTTTTGCCTGTATGTATGTTTGTATGTTGCTGTATGTATGGATTTTGTTTGTCTGTGCACTGTGTACATGTCTAGGCCCTCCAGAAACCAGAAGAGACTGTCGAGCTATGACACCCTGGAACTGGAGCTATAGATGGTTGGGAGCCACCATGTGAACACTGGGAATTGAACTCGGGTCCTCTGCAAGAGCAACAAGTGCTCTTAACCACTGAGCCATCTCTCCAGCCCAGTATACTCTTTGTGAAAGTGACCAGACACTCACCAGACCTGCTGTGTGCCCCCAGCTGGGCTCTAGATCCTGGGAGTGTAGTGGGATCCATGTAGTCGGCTTTCTGGGTGCTGCCTGCCTCTGTTTGCAGGAGCCTGTCCTTTGTGCCTGTCGTCTGTGACTCTTTATCCTGCTCCTGAAGCCTCTGCCACTGAACCCAGCTGATAGCCGTATGGCTTTCAGCAAGTCATTTAACCTTTCTGTGCCTCAGTTTCTTATCTGTTCCCTAGAACCAGCCCCAATGGGACTTCACACCCAAGCAGGTGGAGCTAGCCTGTGTCCCCACCGGACTCCTGGGACCCCTAGAGCAGACCGCTGAGCCTTCTGGGCTCCAGTCGGCATGGCCACTTGGCGGGCAAACACTTGCTGTTGATCTGCTTTCCTTCCTTCTCCCGGCCAAGACACAGTCTTGCTGTGTAGCCCAGGTTGGCCTCGAATTTGCAGTAGTTCTGCCTCTGCCCACTGAGTGCTAAGATTACAGACGTGCCCTGCTGCGCCCAGCCCTTCATTCTGTTCTTACCAGTGTGGTTTTCTTTCCTCTTGAGAAATTCTGCATTCACTGCTCAGAGTAAGCAACAAAGCTCCTTGGCTGCCTGGAAAGGAAGCAGGGAACATCCGGGGCATGTATAGCTTATTCGCTGCCACCTCCGAGGGTTGAGCTGAGAGCCTTGTGGGCTTGGGCAACAAACGACTCTCCACCTGCCATCATCCAGGAGTCAGGAAACATTTCCATTGCCCCAGTCATATCAGAAGAGGGGATATCAGAAGCCATGTGGACAGGACAAAGGAGATACATTCAGAGCCCCGGGTGCCAGCCCCATCCTCTTCCAGAAGCTGAGGGTCCCATGCAAAGCTTGTCTGCCTTACTTTACTGAATCTTTACCATGCCCATGAAATAGGTATGTCATGCCCATTTTCCAGATGTGCATATTGAGCTTCAGGATGTTACTGGCTCAAGATCCTGCAATGGGTGGGAGGCAGGAGTAGGTTTGCAGCCGGCTCCACTGGAGTGAGCCCCCTGCCTATAACAGGATGGTTTAAGAGCGCACAGGTAGCCTGGACAGGGTCCCGCCTTTGGGTTCATTGGAGATCCTTGGTGATCTCAGCCTTCCCTGCTCCTCTCTGCAGCTGAAGGAGCACCCCGAGAAGGGTGTGTATGTCAAGGGGCTGTCCATGCACACGGTGCATAACGTGACCCAGTGCGAGCGCGTCATGGAGACCGGCTGGAAGAACCGTGCGGTTGGCTATACCCTGATGAATAAGGACTCCTCCCGCTCACACTCCATCTTCACCATCAGCATCGAGATCTATGCCGTGGGTATGGGGCCAGCTGCGGGCAGAGGGTGGCCCAGGCATTCTGAGTCAGGTTCCCACTCCTGCTAGGAGGGCATCTCACCTCTCTGGAGCCTAGAGAACTGGGAAAAGATGCCCTTAACTGCCTGAAGGAAACAGACGAGGGTCCTCCCTGTGCTGGGACCTGTTTCCTGGATCTGCACCAGCAATCTCAAAACTGGTAGATGACACTGAGTACTTCCATGTGCCAGGCAGCATGCACCCATGATCTCATCTATTTCTTTTCAGCTCCCATGAGCTAGTAGCTCACACTCCATTTTACAGGTGAGAAGACAGAGTCTCAGAGCTGGGGCTCGAGCTCAGTACTTGAGTAGCCTGCTCCAGGCCCTGGATTTCATCCCTGGAAAACCTGAAGGGCCAGATGTCTGTGTGTAACTTAGGCCTCCTCTTTCTCAGTAATGTTCTCTGCCCTTCATTCACCTGCCTCTTCCTCTTCCTGGCAGAGCTGCTGAGAAAGAGGGGAAAGAAACCGGTGTTATTCTGGGTACCTGTAAGCCAGATGCTGTGTGCAGGGAAATGCTGTGTGAGGGAAATGCTGTGTGCAGGGAGATGCTGTGTGCAGGGAGATGCTGTGTGCAGGGAGATGCTGTGTGCAGGGAGATATTGTGTGAGGGAAATGCTGTGTGCAAGGAGATGCCGT